>NC_066584.1:28401884-28749384 GCF_024323335.1 Lathyrus oleraceus
GTTCAGATTCCGTCGTTGAGAGTCTTGATGGATGTGAAATTGCAAGAGGCTGAACGGGTAAGGACTCGGTATGAGGAGTTAAGCCTGATTGAGGAAAAGAGGCTGGCGGCCATCTGTCATGGGCAGTTGTACCAGCAGCGGATGAAACGTGCTTTCGACCGAAAGGTACGACCTCGTGTGTATCACGTAGGTGATATGGTGTTGAAAAGGATCCTTCCTCCTCAAAACGATCGTATGGGCAAGTGGACACATAATTATGAAGGTCCGTTTGTGGTCAAGAAGGTTTTCTCTTGCGGAGCCTTGTTGTTGACGACCATGGATGGCGAGGATTTTCCATCCCCTGTGAATGCGGACGCAGTTAAAAAATACTTCGTATAAGAGACCCGCTGGACGAAAAGAATAAAATAGCCCAGGCAAAAATGGGCATCCCGGCGAACAAAAAAAATGGAAAAGGTTCGGGCAAAAATTAGGGATAAAATGAAAAAACTGTACACCCGGCAAGTCGAAAACCCCCACAAGGGCGACTTGGGCAAAAAAGGGTATCCCGATGGACTGAAAACCCGAAAGGGCGGTCCAGGCAAAAGAGGGATTGAAACGAACAACTGCGTCTAGCATGATCGTTTGTACTTTGGATATGACATGGATAATCCCCGGCAGGGAGCAGTCGGAAGCGTCTTGTTCAGAAGGCAGAAAGTACGGAGAGTCTGAGGACATATGGGGTGTAACCGAGTTGGAACTCGATGAGATCACGGGTTCACATTGCCATTAGGATAGATTTTCCTTTTGTGCACAATTACCTCTTTTCAGGAATTGCTTCCTTTGTATTGCTCAGTTACGAGCCACCTTTTTCAATCAATAAAATGCATATTCAGTCAAATAATTTTGTTTTTGTTTTCATTACCGCTTTGATTGCAAAAACATTCGTTTATTTTGATAAAGAATCTTTGCATTTTGATACATGGAGATCCCTTCCAATGCTTGTTTATAAGATTGAAAGCTTGAAATATTATTCGGAAGTTTGAGTGACCCAAGTGTTGAAACTGTGGCACGCCTGGGGCACGTTTTTTATCTAACGATCTCTTTTGCAGGTGCTGTTAGATATTTTCACTCACTTGCAGGTTGTGATGTGAAGTTTTGACAAAAGATCCCCGTGGAGTCCAATCAGGGACAAGGGACTGAAGAACGGTGAAAAGACGACGGCAAAATGTACGACGATCCAGAGAGTTTGGGTGAATCCAGAGAGTTTGGTCTCCGTGGGGTATGGAGAAGGCGAGAATACAAGGTGATGAATCAGAAAAGTCCAGACAAATCTGGGAGCTCTCAAAAGTGGAAAGCTGACACTGGATTTGGATGTTGAATACCAGGGTTCGATGAGTCGACGGGTGTTCTGTGCCATACTTTCCTTATCTCTCCAAGCAGAGTTGGGATTGTTACCTCCCCAGCAGATTCAAGGTCTGTGTGTCCCCAGCAGATTCAATGTCTGTGTCTTCCCTAGCAGGGTTGGAGATTATTATTTCCCCAGCGGAGGTGTCCGTTGCTAGTTTTTCCCCCAGCTAGTCAAAGGTTGTTGTTTTCCCCACAGAGTGTGTTGGCGGTTTCTTCCCCAGTGAAGCCCCAGGTGGATCGGGTTCGGTGGAGGTCATCCCTGGTGAGGGTGGTCTTTTCCCCAGCAGCAGTGCTATTCCCCAGCAGGGTGGAGATTGGAGTGTGGACAAGTTCCTTAGCAGAGTGCCTCGAGCTCCCCAGAAGAGTCCCTTGAGGGGGATACCTTTTATGCATTCATCATATAGATAAGCATAGCATGTTGCATACTTAATGGTGTAGCATTTCCATGATTATGGAGCATTACGCTAAAAAAAATCGTCATGCATCGGCATTGCACGCATAAGCTAGTCTCAAGCCGTGGTTACCGTTTGAGAGGTGGTTTAGCCGGTTGACGAAGATGTTACTCTGAGGAGTTTGGCATCGTGATTTTGAATCAACAGTATTCCCTAGTAGTACGATGTTGGAGGAAGAGTTTCTGTCGGGCGGAGATGGAAATAATAAAATAATCAAGAGAAGTTTTGGGGTTCAAGAACAAAAAAAGAAAGAAAAAAAAAAGAAAGAGAATAATCCCCAACTGAGCGCAAATTGTTCGTTTGCTAGGGTTGAATAGAGGATAGCATGCTCATGGTTTGTTATCCCCAGCATGGGTCGTTGGCATGCGTGCCGCCTCATTTATCACTGTCCTTTATTTCTGCCGATGTGACAGGTATGACAAGTTTTTCGGGTATTCAGACCGATATGGCGTTCAGACCAGGTTTCCGGTAATCAGGCCGAGGTGGGTATTCAGACCAGATTTTTCGAAGTTCAGATCGATGCAGCTTGTGACATTCAGGCCAAGTTTCCGGTGTTCAGGCCGAGGTGGGTATTCAGACCGATGTGGCGTTCAGGCCAGTTTTCGGGTATTCAGACCGATGCGGCATTCAGGCCAAGTTTCCGGTGTTCAGGCCGAGGTGGGTATTCAGACCAGATTTTCCGATTTTCAGATCGAAGAAGCTTCCGAAGTTCAGATTGATGCAGCTTGCGGCATTCAGGCCAAGTTTCCGGTGTTCAGGCCGAGGTGGGTATTCAAACAAGTTTTTGATTTTCAGATCGAAGAAGTTTCTGACGATCAGGTCGAAGTACTTGTGGCATTCAGGCCAGCTTTCCGGTATTCAGACCGAAGCGTCATTCAGGCCAATCTCTCGATGTTCAGACCGACATTAATAATCTCATATTCCGATGCTCAGTATTCAGACTGATGAGCGGCGTTCAGGCCATGGTGGTTCCTGTGTTACCATTTATTTTGGTATCCAGGTCAATATTCCTTTTCGGTATTCAGGCCGACTTTCACCGTGCCAGACGGATTTTTCTTTCAAGATTACTTCTTTGCCGATTCTGACAAGCACTATTAATTATTTTCCCAGCGGAGTGCAAATTGTTCGTCTGTTCTTGGTATTCAATCACTCTTCACCCTGATCATCTGAAAGCCGAGGCTATTCATATCGACAGGTTCACAGTGGATTGAATAGGGGCAGCTGTAACACCTCAAAATTTGCCCTCCTCCTCTTGGGACTAGCTTAGCATATTGCATTTCATTTTGTAGGACATTAGGCATTGCATATTGCATATCATTTGAAATAAGACAAGTCATCCTCCTAAGTCTTTCTCAGAAGATAGAGAGGTTAAGAGATTCATGCCTGAGGGTCTCATGGATTGATCACTAGCCATCTGAGGGTTTGTGCTTCAATTAGGGTTTCTTGGTCCTTCAAGGAGGTTGAGTATTATCTTGGTTGAAAGGATATGTCACTATCATCATGGTCTTATCATCCTCAAGGGGCTCATTGTTTATGCTCAGATTCTTTGGGATTAGGGTTTTGACCTTTGGTCAACCTTAATCAGTTGCATTTTACCAGTCAGGGATTTTCAAGGAGATGAGGTCTTTCTTGAGATGGAGATCATCATATTGATTTTATTGAGCTTGTATAAGCTAGGGTTTCATTTTGGAGCCATTTCATCAAGTGGTTGAGGCTCAAAGTCATCTGAGCATGTTCAAGTCATCTGTCAACCAGAAAGTCAACAGAATGTCAACTGAGGACTAGGAGGTGGAGAAATGAGTTTCAACATCTCATTCATGTTCAAAAGGGGCTTATTAATCATGTCAAATGCATATCTTGAAGAATTTGATGTCAGATCAAGAGTTTCCAAAAATGGAAAGTGACCTATATTTGAAAGTTTCCAAAAATGGAAAGTTTTTGGTCCAAATGTAACTTGATCTTGCATCATCAAAGAAGCTTCAAATGAAATTTTGTCCAACATGAAAGCTTAAGATCTCTCTCTCCCATTTCCAAAAAGTCAGAGATCATGAACATCTGATGAATGGTTGAGGAGATATGGTCAAATCATTGCCAAGTGTACATGGAACTTCAAAGTGCCATAACTTTTGACTCATAATTCCAAATTGAGTGCTCCTTTTTGCCAAATTCTTGTCATGACATATATTTTCCAAATCATTCATGGCATTGCATGAAATTTCATCGTGTGATCATGTGCTAATTCAAGTGCATTTTGGAGGGAAATTGAGAAATTCAAATTTGGTGCATCACATGAGTAAAATTCCACTTGCATTATGTTTATGAGTTGGTTTTAAGTGAATGTGAGCATTTGCATGCTACTATTCACGTGGTGCATGGCCATGATACATCATTTTTCATTTTTTGCATTTTCATTCCAATTATCACTAATCCTAATTAACCATTACAAATTAGGATTAGCATGGTAATTAACATGGCATATAAATAGTAAATTATAACAGAATTTTGGGGATATTCACCATTTTCAAGATCTAAATTCTTCTTCCCTCCAAAATTTCTCTTCATCCAAATTCAAATTTCTTCCACATAAGCCTTTGATTTTCTTCCATATTCTTGTTCTCTGGTACTGATTTAGTGTAGATCAAGCATTGGATCGTCAAATTTGGACAAGATTTGTGTGGTGCAAGTTCAAGAACACAAGTATGGAAGTTCAGATTTGAGCAAGATCTAAGCTACTACAAGCTCCAATTACTGCATAAAGCTTCAAGACATCATCTCAAGAGTAGATCTGCAGCTTGCAAGGCCTTGAATCCATAGATTTCAGCAACTGCTCTTCAAGAGGTAGGTTTTTCGATCCTCTTAATTGTTGATTTTATATGCATGATCTTGTAGTTCTTCTCTTGCTGATCAATCTGATATAAATTTCGTGGAATTTGGTTGAGAAATGGCTGAGATATGTTGAATTAAAGTTTGATGTTCATAAATGTTTTTGATCGATTCTCATGATTGGTGATGAATTAGGTTTAGTTATTGATTGATCTGTAATGTACGTAGCATGAGCTTTCTAATAATGTACAATTTGCCTGTTTCTGGATTTTTTTTTGAAGCACGTACACTGTAGCTCCGCTGTCTTCGCGAAGAAGACGGTGGAAACCACCGCGTACCATACGCGCAACATACGCGTACGAGCACCTTACGCGTACCGCATGTTAGGGTTTGTCTGGTTCAGCGCGCGTACACGCTTCGATTCTGGCTGAGGACACTTTTTCAAATTAATTTCCATTTCTTCATTTCCCTCCAATTTCTTCATATATTTTGTCATATTTTCTTCCAAATTTTGAAAAATCATAACTATTTGAAAAATGATTCAAATGAATCCATTGTTTTTGCTAATTGTTCACATGAATGTCCTCTATTTTTTGGTTTTGATTTTATGATTTTACACTTTCTGGTTTTTGAATGGTGACTGTTTGACTGAACATGTATGCTTTTGTGACCTTGCCTTACTCTTTCTATCATGAAATGCTCAAAAATAATCCAATGGATATGAAATTTTGCATGATGATTCTTGACATTTTGGTGGATGTTTTAGGCTTGGTTTGGTATTTTTATCATTTACCATTTCTGTTTTACGCACATGTTTGTGAGGTGTGACAATTTGTGTCGCACATTTGGTTGATCAACTTCTGCAATTTAATTTCCATATCAAATGACCTCTAATGCTTCTGATTTTTTGTATGATGATCATGTTGGATGTGTTGGATGCTCATGATTTTTTCCAGAATTATTTGAATCATTTCTGTTTTGATTTGGAATTTTCATTCTCAATGTCCATTTGTGAGCCTTGAAATTGTCTTTGACTTCCCTTGCTTATTACATGGACTTGCTTGATGATTTTGACTTGGTCCCTTTTAGGACATGTTAATGTGTGTTTGAAGTTGCATTGTGTTGAATTTAAGCTCCTGTTTTGAATTTTTTCCTCACCTTTGACCCTAGGCCTTGACCTAGGGGTTTGGACTTACATTTGAGTTGTGAATTTCAAGTTCAAGTATGCATCTCCATGATTGATGTTGCTCCTTCATTTGAGCTTGGTCATTTGTTATTGTTGGCTAACATTTGTTTGTTTTGTAGGCTTTGATGATAATTCACTTGAGTGTTTGCCTTGTGGCTTACTCATTGTGCATATTGGATTGTCTGTTTGTGGATTGACTGTTGTCTGATTGTCTGAATACTGTACTGATTTGTTTAGTTGTTTACACAGGTACCTAAGGTGCTTTAAGTTAATTTGAAATGTGCTTTGGTTTGCTTGTGGTTGGCATACCACATAGGTATAATTCCTTGATCTTCATGTAGTCTGGAAGACCTGTCATGTTATGTTGGCAGGCACCTGTCTGAAGCCCTCCTTAAGAGGCAATGTTTGTGGTTGTTTACTTTTGTGCCTTGTACATTCAAAGACCTCCTAAGTGAAGAGGCATTGGCAGATAAAAGGGATGTGCAATCCATCCCCTTCTATTCAGTTGTGTCTTTCATCTTGCTCACACCATGTGTTGATGCACTTTGAATAAAAACCCAAAATCTTGTTGTGTCAATCATGTGGAATAGAGTCCCGCATTCTGGACTCCCACACCTTCATTGATTCAAGCTCTCCCAGGCCAGGGATAAGAGCTATGAGGTCTGATCCTCATTTCCCATGTCATCTGCTTCACCCTAACTCTCAATGTTAGGGTTAAGAGCAAACAACACCCCTTTCTAGTTGGCTTGTTTGTCGAGGTTGATTTGACCCCTTGACTAAAGCCCAGCCATGTTGTGTGAGCCTTCTTGTTTGCATATAGTGTGTGATACCTGTTCACCCGTTTGCTTACTTGTTGTGTTGTTGACTTGCTGCCTGTGCGAGTTAGGATTTGTTAGAAACCTCAACCTAGGACTATTGTGGATTGCATGACAACTTTTAGGCTCGAGTCAGTCTCCCCATTAGTTTGTTATTTCCCGGTCTCTAGTTTAGGAGAAAGTTTCTCCCCTGTTAAGGGGAACTACGTTGCCCTGATCCTCATACCAGATGAGGTACGTAGGCAGGAGATCGTGCGAGATCTCTTCGGGCACCCTTTTTGTTTTTCAACCTTTTCTTTTTGTGTGTGTTTGCTTGACAGTTATTAGGCTCGAGTTCCAGACTCCCTGTTAGCTTGTCTGTTTGTTAATCTCTTGTGTGTGAGTGTGGAGTCCGATGTAAGTCCAGTGATTGGCATTCGGTTTCCCGTTTGTTTGTTGTGTGCTTGGAGTCTGATGTAAGTCCAGCGATTGGCATTCGGTTTTCTTGTTTGGGTTGTGTGCTTGGAGTCTGATGTAAGTCTAGCGATTGGCATTCGGTTTCCTTGTTTGTGTTTGTGTGTTCAGAGTTGGACGTAAGACCAGCCATTGGCAGTCTGTTTCCGTTTGTGTGTTTACTTTGACGTCTCAGCGTCTTTGTGTTGTGTTTTGTTTCGGCGTGCGTTAGCCGAACTACGGTAGCTCTGATTCTCATTCCAGATGAGATACGTAGGCATATGATGTGATATCCTAGCGAGCCCGTTCCCCATTTCCCCGAACTACGTTGACTCTGATGTTTGTTTCTGACAAACTACGTAGGCCCATGATGCGACATCCTACCGAGTCCGCTTCCTCCGTCTTCTTCCATCTATGTTTGATTCTAGTGTGTGTGCATTCTTTGAGCAGTTATTTAGCAACCTTATTCTATTCTATTGAGCGTGGATCCCGTCGAGTACGACGGACGTGAGGGGTGCTAATACCTTCCCCTTGCGTAACCGACTCCCGTACCTTGTAATCTCCGGTCGTAAGACCATTTCCTTTCCAGGTTTACTTCGAGCATTTCCTTTCCCTCCTTTGGGATAAATAACGCACGGTGGCGGCTCTGTTTGTTTTTTTCCCGCCGGTTGTTTTTCGCGAATGCGACATCGTGGTTCCGAATTACGATTTCTCTGACTTTCTCATTGCATAATTAGAATACGTAGGCACGAGGATGTGAATCCTTTGTGAGCGCACTACTAATTATTCCTTCGTCCGCCTTAGGGCATCGTTCACATCTTTCATTATCCATTACCTACCTTAGATCACAAATCGTTCACCCAGTGACATACTGTTCCTTTAACATCGAAATACACTTTCCTTGGAAGTCCATACATATCCTTTTAGGACACCTAATGTAGTTAGTCTTTCTAGCTAGAGTTGTTTGGGCTACAACCTCAAACATCTAATTCCTTCCTTTTTTGGCTAAACACCCTATAGTGGCGGCCTGTTGGTCCACGTATCGGTTGAAGCTATTTCCCTCTATGGTATTAATTTCATTTCTCCTATGGATTCCAATACGATTTCACCTTTCGATTTCAAACAATACTTCTTCAGTCACTTATCACCAGATACCCAATTTTGTGACCTAGGTCACTTCGCTCCGTTCATCCCATGATGCATTCATATACTACCTTCCTTCACTCCATGTGATATACCTGTTAACTTTTAGCCAAATACTCTATAACTTTGTGCTCCTTCTTGCGTCACCTTGTGAACCAAGAGATGTTTGGGCTACAACCTCAAACAATTAATTCCTTCCTTTTCAGCTTTACCATATATTGGTGGCCTACTAGTCCACGTATTAGTGATATCCACCTTACTCTTGGGTTCATCTTTTCACCCTTTTTGGAGCTCAAAACACTATTCTTTGGTTCATACCATATTCCTATCACACTCATTTCCACCCCCTGCCTCTAGTTCCTTGAACTACGAAGCTCTAAATTCCTCATTGCACTACGAGGATACGTAGGCATGAGAGCCCACCAATCCTCACTGATCACTTTATCTATTTTCTTTTCTTTCCCCATTATTTTGCGAGTAATCTTTAGTTATCACACCTATTCTAACGAGAACAATCAAAACGGTTCCCATGGGGTACCATGGATGTTTGGGGTGCTAATACCTTCCTCTTGCATAACTGACTTCCTTACCCAACATATCTCTTTCCCCTTGGTTTTATCGATGTTTTCCCTTCCCATTGGGGATAAATAAAGTTCGATGGCGACTCTGTTGTATGTCCGAGCGTGCGATATGTTCGGGTATATTTCCGCTAGCTTCAGACTAAGATACCCCCTCACTTCTCACTAAAATGGTACTGTAGAGAGAAAACATAGAAACATAGTGGAAATGGGCTTAACTCTCCTAACTCATGCTAACCTTCCTATGGAATATTGGGGTCATAGCTTTACTGCAGTTGTTCATCTCATTAATAGATTACCTACACCCACCTTGCCTAAGTTCACATCTTCTTTTCATGCCCTTTTTAATCACACACCTGATTATATAACACTTAGAAATTTTGGATGCTCTTGTTTTCCTCATTTAAGACCCTACAATAACAACAAAAAAACTCTAATTAAGAAGCTCTAAGTGTGTGTATCTTGGCATATCTCCACAACATAAAGGGTATAAGTTTCTTAGTAAAGAAGACCAACTTTACATCTCAAAAGATGTAAATTTTTATGAGACAAAGTTTCCTTGTCTTAGCATGATCCATCCATTAATCCGACTATTACACCATGCCCTTCTAAATCAATTCCCCTTTCCATTACAATGACTCCTAGGTCTGCTCAACATGTTATTCCCAGCAATGACAACACACTTCCCAATGAGAGTAGTTCTGCATAACCTACAATGCCTAACTCTGCTCATGTACCAACTGTTGGACTAGTCCACATCAATCCTGTCAGTCCAGTTATTACACATCATACCCCTCTTATGATTGTGCAACATGTGGTAGCCTCTTCTAATATCCATAATCACTCCCTATCTATCAATAACTCTATAGACAGTGGACTTGAACATACTTCTTATTCTCCCACTCACACATCACAAAATAACCAAAACGTGTCTCTCAGAAATGAGTCTTCTCAAATTATCATACTAACTCAAGAACTAGGTTGTTCCTCATCTCTCCCCTCTCATGATACGTATCCTATATCATCTTTGGTTGCTAACAAACATGCCATGCTTACTAGAGGTAAGATAGGGCATCTCAAACCTAAAAACTTGTTGGCTCATTGTGAACCAACAACCTTCAAATAGGCCATAGCTCAACCAAAATGGCTTGAAGCTATGTAACAAGAATATAATGCTCTTGTATCCAATACTACATGGACACTTACCACCCTCCCTTCCCACAGGAAATTCGTAGGCTTTAAATGGGTATTCAAGCTAAAGGAAAACTATGATGGTACCTTGGAAAAATATAGAGCAAGGCTTATGGCTAAAGGCTTCAACCAAAAATATGGATTTGAATTCCATGAAACCTTTTCACTTGTAGTTAAGCCAACCACAATCAAGGTCATTATCACCTTGGCTCTAACCTATCAGTGGGAAGTTCAGTAGATATATATATATATATATATATATATATATATATATATATATATATATATATATATATATATATATATATATATATATATATATATATATATATATATATATATAAACAATTATTTTGTCTGTGGATCTCTCCATGAAGAAGTGTACATGCAACAACCACCAGGTTTTGAACATGAAAAGAAATCCCTTGTCTGCAAACTGAACAGAGTTTTGTATGACCTTAAGCAGACGCCTAGGTCCTGGTATGAAAAATTGCATCAAACATTGTTCCACTTTGGTTTTGTAGCTAGCCGATGTGATCACTCTTTATTCACATAAAATCACCAAGGTATTACACTTTATGTTCTTTTATATGTATATGACATTCTCATTACAGGTGCTTCCTTTCTTCTTATTCACAAGTTAATTACTCAACTTCATGATCAATTTGCTTTGAAGAAACTTGGGAAACTTGAGTATTTTTTTAGTCTGGAAGTTAAGTATCAATCAAATGGTTCTCTTATACTGACTCAAACCAAATACAACAAAGATTTATTATCTTAAGTCAACATGGAAGATGAAAATGAAGTTCCTTCTCTTATGCGAGTCAGTCAAAAACATAGTAGGTTTGGAACTAATTTTATGGAGGATCATCTTTTGTACATATCTATTGTAGATACCTTACAATACATCACTCTCACAAGACCAGACATTTCCTATTGTGTAAATGAGGCATGTCAGTTTATGGCAAATCCCCTTGATAGTCATTGAAGTATGGTCAAAAGGATACTTAGGTACTTAAGTGACACCTCTACACTTGACTTATTACTTTCTCCTGGAAATCCTAACCAAGCTCTCTCCCTAAGGGCATATAATGACTCTGATTGGGAAAATGATCCAGATGATATAAGATCTACATCTGCACTTGTATATTCATTGACCCCAATTTGATTTTCTAGAGCTCTAAGAAACAAACCTTGGTTGCAAGGTCCAGTGCAGAAGCAGAATATAAGGTCTTGGCACATACAACTTTTGAATTACTTTGGTTGGAATCCTTGCTTGCTGAACTAAGAATCGAGTATTTCTCTCATACTCTTCTCTGTGACAATCTGAGTGTTGTGTTATTGTTTCATAATCCAATATAACATGCTAGAACTAAGCATGTTGAGTTGGATATCTATTTTGTTAGAGAAAGAATTATGGCTAATAAACCCAAAATTTAACATGTTCTTGCCTCAACTCAACTAGCCGACATTATGACAAAGCCTCTATCAAGTGCAACTTTTCAAGACTTAAGGAGCAAGCTAAAAGTGGTCTTGCTTCCACCACATTGATCTTGTGGGGGAGTATTAGAGCTATATTTCTAAGTTTGACTTAGGTCAACTCTTTTGGTTGTATTTAGAGTTAGTTGTAGCTGTTAGGAAGTTATGAGTTGTTAGTTTTCTGTTACACAACTCTACTCTTTGTATTAACCCTATATAAGGAATTGATTGTTGTAACTTGATTTAGTATGTAATAAAATTTA
Organism: Lathyrus oleraceus; assembly: GCF_024323335.1. Classification (NCBI taxonomy): domain Eukaryota; kingdom Viridiplantae; phylum Streptophyta; class Magnoliopsida; order Fabales; family Fabaceae; genus Lathyrus; species Lathyrus oleraceus. Next base: position 28,413,633 of record NC_066584.1, read on the forward strand.
CACAAAGTGTAACAATAGTGAATGTATGAAATGCAAAGCATTGTTTCTTTCTTATATATATATATATATATATATATATATATATATATATATATATATATATATATATATATATATATATATATATATATATATATATATATATATATATATATATATATATATATATATATATATATATATATATTAGAAATTTTCTATAGCAACTTTTAAGTTTTTGATATATCATGAAATGATGGAAGAAACGGAGATTTTTATTGAATTGAATTGAAGATTTTAATCTTTATTGAGTTATAGCTGTTATTTAGGTATGGCAACGAGGCGGGTTACCTCCCCTAAACTCAAACCTGAATTCCCAAACAATTCCCGTTCTCCGCCCCAAACTCGTTTGAAAACCCGTCCCAAACGGGTTCGGGTATCCCCGTCCCGCCACCATCCATTTACTAAAATCAATTTTTTTAATATAAATATTTATTTTTTTTAAAATCAAATTACATTACAAATAATAAAATAAAACGATCTAAAAAAATTCCATACATACATTTCAAATATTTTAAATAATTAATACAAATCAAAATATTAAAACATTGGCCACTTATTTAATATTCTAAATCATCAAAAATAAATAATAACGTACATAATAAAATAAACGGGCGGATTCGGGGGAGGGTTCAGGGTGGGTACTAGTGTCCCCATTACCCGACTTGTACCAATATTTTATAATCAGGGAAAACTCAAACTCAAACCCAATCAAAACGGGTTTTTCCCGTCAACTTCGGGACGGATTCGGGTGGATACCCGCAGGTACGGATTATGTTGCCATGTCTCCTGTCATTTGAACGACATACTTTAAGTCTAATTAAAATAGGTATAAAAGAAAGAAAACATAATAACTTGATTGAATAATATGTTAATTTATTCTTTCTCATCTAATAAGCCATAAGTATGAGTAGTGTATTATTATACTCATTGGATTAGGGGCATGTTTGTTTCGGATTTTAAAATATGATTTTTTTTTTATATTTTTAAAAGTAGATTTTATAAAATTATTTTTTTAAAATGCTATAAGTTTTCTAATATTTGTTTTTATTTTTTTAAATTGAATGCCATAATATATATTATTGATGATCAAAACATAATTGAAAAAGATTTTTTTTTTAAAAATGATTTTTATGAAAAATTCTATTTTAAAAATTAAATAATTTTTTTGAAATAGTTATGAAAAAAGTTTTTGCAATTTTTCTTTTACAAAATTATGTTACATTATCAAAATCATTTTTAAAAACAACCAAACCAAATGGACCCCAGAGCTTCTATGTATGGTTCTGATTTGCTTACGTGACTTTAACAACCTCCCAAAAATTGAAACATGATAGATGTTAATCATGTCAAATTTGGAAATTAATAAATGAAACGTGAAGAGATTTAATAAGAAGATATGCTAGTTATTCACATGAAGAAATTTGGAAATTAATAAATGAAACGTGAAGAGATTTAATAAGAAAATATGCTAGTTATTCACATGAAGAAATTTGTAAGATTCTGAGATCCCTTTTTGTACCTTTTTCACAAACCATGTGATAACATATATCAAGATATGCTTAGTCTTTTTTTTAATGAAATACATGATTGGATGCTATGTGCATTACAATCTGGTTATCATAGGAAATAATTAGTGGTTTTGTGCAATTGGTGCTCAAGGCCTTAAGTAAATACAGTACCGACTTTAGTTCACATGTTGTTAATTATAAATATCTCTATATTCAGTTTTAGATGATGATCTTGAAATCACTTGTTGCTTTTTTGCATGCTAAGAAGTCAATGATGCACCCAAAAAAGGTAGTGACCAGAGATCAAGCTTCTTGTATCCAAATAATTTGTCCAACCTCCATATTGTTAGTTGTAATTCAGATTCAATTTCATTTGTTTTAATTTGATTTTCATTTGAATTGTATTTAGTTGGACTTGTATATAAGCTAAAGCTTAGTTTCAGATTGTAACAGAATTTTCATTGTCACTGTTTTTACAGTTGAAAGTAAAATTTAGTTACAAATTCTCTCTCTCTCTCTCTCTTCTTTATTCTTGTGCATCAACAATTGGTATCTAGAGCTCCGATTTAGATTCAGGAACGAGAAACGCGAGTGTACGTGAGACGTGTGTGATTGATTATGCTCATTCAATTCCCAGTGAATTGAAGATCTGATTCGAAACAGAATCACATTTCTTGATTCTAAGGGATTGGAAAACACGAGTGTTGGTGAGATTTGAGTGAATTTGCATAAGAAAGAATATGAACGACGGAAACGGTAGCTTGAACATAAAGCTTCTAGTATTTGATGGGAAAAATTGGAATCGGCTGATGATTTAGATGCGTGTGTTGCTTAAGATATTCTTGATCTCGTCAATGACGGCTATACGACGTTCACAACAGATGCAACAGAAGTGCAGAGAAATGTGAATAGAGAAACAAGGAAGAAGTATCATAAGGCGTTGTTCTACAACCATCAGTGTGTGGATACGAATGTGTTTGAGAAGATCGTTGATTCAACGACGACGAACGCTGCGTGAAATTCACCGGTACGATGATACAACGGTGATGAATTAGTGAATAAGGTGAAGCTTCAGTCTCTATGTAAGCATTATGATAATCTCAACATGAAGAACAGTAAAAAGGTACCTTATTATATCTCAAAAGTGACTCTGATCACAAATGAGATGAAATCTTATGGAGAAACTCTCTCTGAACAAGTAATCATTAAAAAGGTATTGAGAACACTTACTGCTCGGTTTGATTATATTATTCTAGCAATTGAACACTCTGAGGACCTTAGCACCATGAGAATTAAAGAGATGTAGAGTAGTCTAGAGGCACAAGAGTTGCGTCTGACTGAGAGAAACTCTAAAAGTGAGGTAGAGCAAGCCATAAAAGCGTCTTCTGGTAAGAAGAATCAGAATTAGTCTTGGTCAGAGGCCAAGAAGAGATATGGTGATGGTTATCAGAAGTCAGAAGTCTTCAACTCTGATAAGAAGAAACATCATAAGAAGTTTGATAAGAAAAAAGTTCAATGCTAATGTTGTAAGAAGTTTGGCCACTTTGTTGTTAACTGTTGGTTAAGCAAGGAAAGGAAATCAAAATAAGAAAACATAGTTGAAGGAGATTTTGATGATGAACTTGTGTTATTGATGGCTTCTAAATCTGATAGTGGATATTTGGTAGACTGGTGGTATATGGACACTGGCTGCTCAAATCATCTAACTGGAAACAAATAATGACTGATTAATTTTGACTCTAGAAAGAGGACAAAGATCATGTGTGCTAATGATAAGTACCTTAATGCTGAAGGAATGGGAAATGTCAAAGTCATAATGAAGAATGAAAAAATTGTTTTGATCAAGGATGTTTAGTATGTTCATGGCATGAAGAGCAATATGATGAGTGTAGATCAACTAATTGAGAAAGGTTTCTCAATTACTATGAAGGACAATTTCTTAAAGTTGTATGATTCTGATCAGAATCTGATTATGAAATTTGAACAGTGAAGTAACAAAAAATTCAAAGTGAATATGAAGACAACTGAAACTAAATTCCTTAGTGTTGAAGGTGCTGAAGGTGATAGTGAGTTATGGCATAAGAGTTTGGGGAATGTGTTTGTTGTGTTACAGAAGTTCAAGGTGAAGGTTGAAAAATAGAGTGGTCAGAAGCTGAAAGTTCTATGAACTAATGGTGGAGGTGAGTGTAACTCATCAGAGTTTAAAAGGTTCTTGAAGATAATAAAGTTGAACATGAGGAGACTGCTCCATATGCTCCACACCACAATGGTCTTGTTGAAATAAGAAACATGACTTTGCTTGATATGACAAGGATCATGCTGAAGAAGAAGAAGCTTCCTCACACATTATGGGGACAAGTTGTTGCCACTGCAACATATGTTCTAAACAAGTGTCTAACCAAGAAGCTGAAGGAAATTGTTCCTTTTGAGAAATGTACTGGAGATAAGCAAAGTCTGAGTCATTTCAGAGTATTGGGTTCTGTTTGTTACAAACATGTTCCAGGTGCTACTAGAAAGAAACTGGATGATAGAAGAAAAGTAATATTACTGATTGGGTACCACAGTACAGGTGATTATAAGCTTTATTGTCCTATCACCAACAAAGTTGAATTTAACATAGATCTCATTGTGAAGGAACATAAGCATGGGATAGGAAAAAGTCTCAATCCAACTCTGGTGCAGTGTTAACACCTGAGTTAACTTCTCAAGATATTTCAGACTCTGAAGGAGAATCTTCCTCTAAGGGAGATTCTACCTCTAAAGATGAGTCAGAGTTTGAAGGTGACTCTAATGCTGAAGTAGATTCTGAAGGGGAGTCTGACTCTGAAGGTGAATCAGGTTCTGATCTAGATTTTGATGATGATCTGAACTTTGGTGGTAATCATGCCTCTGAAGGTGGTCATGCTTCTGAAGGTGGTCCAACCTCTAAAGGTAGTCCAACATTTGATATTGCTCCAGCATCTGAAGAAGATTATTAACAAGTTTAGATACCACAAGAAATCATACAAATACCAAGAAGATTTGCAGAGTTTGACATGTTGCAAGATATTGAGACAGACTCTGAAGGGAAGTCATTCAGTGTGCCATATTAGTAGACTCTAAACCAGTTAGTACTGAAGAAGCTCTCAAGAAGAAAGTATGGCTGAAGGCTATGAAAGAAGAACTTTAGGCTATAGAAAGAAACAAGACTTCGGAGTTGACTAGGCTTCCAAAGAACAAGAAAGCCATCAACGTAAGATGGGTTTACAAGTTGAAATTGAATCCAGATGGATCAATTGGAAAACACAAAGCAAGGTTAGTAGCTATAGGATTTCTACAGAAATCTGGATTAGATTACTTTGAGGTGTTTGCGTCTGTAGCTAGGCATGAAACAATCAGATTGGTGATTGCTATAGTTGCTAATAGAAACTAGCCTCTGGTGCATTTAGATGTGAAATATGCATTTATGAATGGTTCTTTAAAATAGGAAGTTTATGTGTCACAACCTCTTGGATTTGTGAAAAAGAATAAAAAAAGGATGGTGTACAAGTTGCATAAAGCCTTGTATGGACTAAAACAAGCTCCTAGAGTTTAGAATCTGAAAATTGATTCATTTTTCAAGCTTCAAGGATTTAGAAAATGTGAGATGGAGTATAGCTTTTATGTTTAGGATACATATGATATCAATATAATTCTAGTGTATCTCTATGTTGATGACATATTGTTAATAGAGAGTTGTTCATATGAGATAGTCAAGTTCAAGAAGGTGCTAATGAATGAGTTTGAGATGACTGATATAGGAAATATGGTATTTTTTTAGGGATGGAGATTTTGTACTCTGATAAGGGTAAAATCTTGTATCAGCTAAAGTATGAACTTGAGTTTCTTAAGAGATTTGAGCCAATAAATTGCAATTCTACAATCACACATGCTGAAACAAATTATAAGCTGGACTCTGATATTGAGAGGAATGATGTAGATGCTACAAATTTTAAACAGTTGGTGGTATCATTTAGATATCTCTGCAACACCATACCTGACATATGTTATGTAGTTGGAATGGTGAGTAGATTTATGAACAAACCAAAGTGGTCACATTACCTAGTTGTTGTCAAGATACTGAGGTATATTAAGGGGACTCTGAGGTATGGATTTTTGTTCCCTTATGGTTATAAATTTGATTCAGAGTTGATATGTTATTCAGACTCTGATTTGTGTGGAGACAGAGTTGACAGAAAAAGCACTTCTGGACATTTCTTCAAGTATATTGGAGGTCCCATTTCTTGGTGACCCAAGAAGCAACCATCGGTTGCATTGTCAACCCGTGAAGTTGAGTACATTGCAGGTGCTTTGTTTGTGTGTCAAGTTGTTTGGATTATGAACTTATTGTAGAATCTGAAGATCAATGTGAGCAATCCAGTGAGGTTGATAATTGACAATAAATCAGTTATAACCCTTTCCAAGAATCCAGTGTTGCATGGAAGGAGCAAGCACATTGACATGAAGTTACATTTTTTTGCGTAATCAAGTTCAGTATGAAGTGCTTGAAGTTGTTCACAGTAGCACTTAAAAGCAACTTGCAGATGTGCTGACTAAAGCTATCAAGACTAAACACTTTATCCATTTTAGGGATGGAATTGGTGTTGTTGATTTTAGTTAACTGGATATGAATTAAGGGATGGTGTTATTTGTAATTAAGATTCAGTTTCACTTGCTTTTAATTTGGTTTGTATTTGAATTACATTTAGCTTAGGCTTGTATATAAGCTAAAGTTTAATTTCAGTTTGCAACAGAATTTTCATTGTAACCATTTTTGCAGTTGGGACTAAAAGTTATTTACAGATTCTCTCTCTCTCTCTTTCATCTTCTTCTTCTTCTTCTTAATTCTTGTGCACCAACACATATGAGTACCCTAAAACTTGCAGCTCAGAAAATTTATAAACCATATTTACCTAGATTGTGTTTGAGATACATGATTACTCTATAAGTTGCATTATAGTGTGTCGTGGTAAGAGCATGCAAAAATTGGCTCAAATGTTGGGTTGTAAAAGTGATGTCATGACGAGTTATGTTTAAATAAAGCATATTTCTAATCATGCTCCTTTAGATTTCTTCAAATGTTTTTCATGTATCATTTTGGAGTTTGATAAAGGTATAAAGTGGAGTAGATGCATGTTTTGAGATAAGAAGTCTCGGGTCCTTTAGAATATCCATACAATATTTCTATTGTGACAAGGTGATTTCTAATTTGGAATGTGTCACTTCTAGTCCAAATATTTAATCTTAAAAGTATTTTCAAGGGTCGCCTTGATTCTACCAAACTCAAAGAGAGAAATATCTACAAGTATTACATCAAACACGTATATTAATAAAGTAGTAAATTTATTGTGTTTATGAAGAGTAACCGATAATAGTTAGAAGTTGATTGATGATATCCTTCCTTAAGTAGTAAAGTTGTCGTTTATCGTCCAGTTCTTTACTAGCTTGTTTGAGGTCATACATAATATTTAGTAACTTTAAAACGTGATTAAGATTGGTACATTAAACTCCTTCTGGAACTTTCATATCATTTTTTTTAAGATCCTCATGCAAGAAATTATTATTCACATCTAATTGGTGAAGATGTCAATTGTATTAATAATTAGGGGAAGTAACGCTCTATTGAGCTTATCTACTAGTGCAAAAGTATCAAAAAAATTTAGACCTTTAAATTGGTTATAACATTTAGCAACTAGTCCGATTTTGTATATTTATATTGATCCATGGTCTCTATGGTTCACTTTATATATCCATTTTCTATCTATTGGTTTGACATTGGGTGAAAATTAACAAAAACTCAAGTGTAATTTTATGTAAGACCTCTAACTCATCCTTCATAATAGACAACAACAATTCATATTTATTAGTTTCATGATATGTTTATAGCTCATTGAAATGTGTGATTAAGAAAGTAAATACTTTGTGTGACCATCCTCGTAACCAAGAAAAACATATATAGCAGAACAAGGAGACAACTTACTATGTTCTACTTGTGAACGGAGAACAAAGAAAATAAAATCAAAGACTTTTAAAGAAGAATAAGCAGGGATATAATCATACATTTTTTGGAAAGGAGACAAACCTGATGTGACAGGCGATGTGATTCTATTAATAGCATGAACAACAGTAGGAACCACTTCATCCTAAAACTCACTAGGAACTGAAGCAGACAACAAAAGGGGATAGACAGTCTCAACAATGTGAGGGTGCTTTCTTTCAGCAACTCCATTTATTGGGGAGTATCAGTACATGATGTGTGGTGAATAGTATCATCATATGCAAGTAATTAAACAAATTTATTATAGATATATTCACCACCTAAGTCACAACGAAAGCACTTTATAACAATATTATGTTGCATTTTAACCATTACGCGAAACATAGGATAAATATTAAAAAAATTAGAATAATTTTTCATAAGGTAAATCCAACAGTAACGAGTATAGTCATCAATAAACAAAACATAATATCCAATCCACCTTTAGTAATTACCTGTGATGGACCGCATACATCACAATGAACCAAGTCAAATGATGCATATGAAATAGAAACATTTTTATTGAAAGATAAAGTAAAAAAAATTGCAAGTTCACAACCACAACAATGTGAAATATCATTGATTTGTAACTTTCCTAAAGTTCCAATAGAAATCAAGTACTTTAATCTAGAAGCATATATATGTCCTAGACGGAAATGTCATAAATAAAAACTAGAAAATGAAGAATTCAAACAAAAAGAAGTTAATAAATCAATAATAAAAGTAGAAGTTATGGATGCACTATCTAAGACTTTCAAGTCATCCAAAACATAAAGTCTCGTTTGTCTACAACATGTACCAATAAGTCTCCCAAAATATGAACCATGCACACAACAAGAGATGGAATAAAATATAAGAGAATAATAAAAATCACACGATTGACTAAAAGAACTTTTATCAAAAAAATTGTATAGAGAAAAAAGAAGAAAAATCATAAACATAAAATTGATGAAACTAATCAATTGAATGAGTAAAGAAACAAACGGTAACAACAAATTCATAGGAGAATTTCTTGTTGTTGCAAATATCTTATTGAGTCAACCAAACTCTTTGATATCGTATTAACAAAAAAGAATAGATCTTATAATTTCCATTAGAAAATGACAAAAATATATAAAAAATAAGAATTATAATAAAATATAAATACTAGATAATAGAAAAAATTTAAACTACTCTTACTAATATATAATAATAATATTATCTAATAGGATTCTTATGTATAGCGAAATCAAATTTGATACAATGGATGATGAATGAAAACTAAAACTCACCTCTGGGGGACACTTATAGGGATGACAATTTGGTCAATTCCCATTGGATATCCACAATCACAATGGATAAGATAAAAATCCGTAAAAATGGATACTGGCACGGACTCGGATGATTACCCACTTTAATAAGCGAGGATGAGTGTGGGGATGAACACCTTAGTACCTATCCTGCTTCATACCCGCATTATATATATTTATATATTTTAATATATATTATTATATAAAAATAAATGTCTATCAATTTTTAAAACTACATCAATTTTAAACTACTACGTATTTAATATAAGTAATCATTTATTTCATAATTAAACAATAAATTTTTTAAAAAACTTTTTAATGTTTTTAGAAGCACAAAATAATATAATATTTTATACTTGAAATATTTATTTTTATTAGAAATACGGATAACGGTACGGATACTTACATACCCGTATGATATGGATATGGATGTCAATGTTGACGTTCAAGCGGATATGGACTCAGATACGGAGATTTTTTCCAATTATGGATATGGGGACAGATAATATAGTACCCTACTCAAACACTCTCAATTGTCATCCCTAGACACTTAGGAAATGCAAGAACATTTGATGGTCGGTCTGAAGTCCTCAACAAATGCTTGGAAATGTTATTGAGATGCTTCACGTTTGATAATCCAAAAGCTTGGTATAAGGATTGACATTATTGCTTTCAAGGTATTCAATGTATTGTACTGAAGAGGCTCTACATCTATCACTCAATATAGCTCTCATCAAAATGAGCACATATTCCTGCCAAAATAACTGATAGAGAGGGATGAAATAGTACAACAGCTCAATAGGAGTATTGACATGACGGCTTTCAAAGTATTAAAGGTATTGTATGGAAGAGGCCCTATATCTATCACTCAATATAGCTCTCAACAACAAAATGAGCACATATTTCTCCGAAGACAGGTGATAAAGAGGGATGAAATAGTGCAGCAGCTCAAACGGAGTTCGCCGCCAACGTAACTTTAACAAAAAAAAATGGTTATGTGAAAATTTTAACCCAACGCCTCTAGTTAATGACAGGCGAATTGAAACAAGACAACTTGTATGTTATCTTTTTCAAACATAACAACATTGTCCATTTTCCTTCCGACTTAAACGGTTGTTCAATTGTGTATTACTTATCTATAAAGTTTAATTTCACATTATCATTTTATTTTATTCAATGAACGGTTCGACAAATTGGTGTAACCAATTGAACTTTTAGCCAAAGATCTCACAAGTTTCAACCTCATCTCCAATTTTTAAAATATAGATTATTATACTCAAAATTATCATTATTATTATTATTACTTATATGTCTAATTTCCATATTCAATGAGGTGTTTGTTCAGTATCATAAAAAGTCACAAATGCCATTAAATTTTATATATTTATCTTCAGACATACCCATGAAATTATTCTAAAGATTTCGGAGATACATCTCCAGATTAATCTTTGACATAAACGGGATGCATCTCACTTGCAACATCTTTTTGTAAATATTAGATGCATCCAGAGATGCAACTCCAAAATATATAGAAGATAAAATCGAATTTTCAGTACATCCACTCTCACCCCATAGGGTGGATAAAGTAATCCCCAAATAAAATCAACTTAGATCTTAGCCCAAAAAGTTTAGTTATCACAAAGAAGCCCAATCAGCAACAAAGAACTAGGTAACAATAATATGATTGTTGTTTAAAAGTTTTACACATTAAATGTAATAAAGTAATAAAAGTAATAATTAAATGACACAAAAAATAATAGTATTATTATTTGCTATATATAAAGACTTTCATTTTGAAACACAGAATTAGCCAACAATAAAAATATTATTAATGAATTTTCCAACCCAACGACAAGTAGGCCCAAACAGAGTTTCTACAAACAACATCCATACTGATATCGGTTCAATTGTAGCATCCAAACATAGGAAACACAGCAACAACCATAGTAAGCATAGTTGCATCTAGGCACCAAAAGGTTCTTAGAACCATCCAAACATCAACCATGCTTGTTGTATACATTATCATGGGACTACTTGAAATGTCTGAAAGTGCAGGTAAATACTTAATTTATTGAAGGAAAAAAAACAACTACCAAAAAGTCTGTGTTTTGAGTAGATCCACTAGATTGAGAATATGCAATATCTACAATCCCAATCCCAATCCCAATACGGCAATACAATTTCACATGTAAGCTGACTGATGAGTCAAAATTTACAAGGGTAGCAGTTATATTGTGAGTCTTACCTAAAATATTGTCAGTACCGTTTCCAAATCGAATACTGCTGTCTCTTTCCGAAACAAACAATCCTTCTCATCTTTCTGAAACTGCCAAGCAAACACCTGGAAATTGTCGCCGGGAAGATCTGGTTTTGAGTTTTTGTTTTTCTCACAATTGCTAGTGGTGTGGATAACAAATCTCCCATAAAGCCAGTTATCTTGTTCTTTGCAACATGCACTGCTTTAGTGTGATCTTTGACCTCTTCATTCTCATCAGAATCAATGTTGTCGTCGTTTTCATCATCAGCATTATCACTATTTTCTTTCTGTTTGCAGTAATTCACTTGTGACCTAAAATTGATTATATCACCTGGCTAGTGTAAGGACTAGTTTCAGAACAATATCATATCATAGCCCATTCACTTGTGACCTCAATATAGCTTTAAAAAGACCAATACAAACTAAATTGATAAACGCATAACAAGAGCATCTAGTTCAATAAGAATTTAAATATCTTTCACAAATAATCACCCAACATATCATATCAGTTGACAATTTTTTCTACATACACGGACTTCATAAACAAAGGCACAGGAAAGACTCTACTAGTGAAACCTGGCAAATGGCAAGTGAATTTCCTGAGTCATGCAGGAAACCACTTGATATTTATAGTTAATAGAATTGATTATTGAAAACTTGTACCTCCTGTGTTGTTTCAAATGGAAAACTCTTTTCTTTGACCGCTTTCTTTGAACACCACAATTATTTGATGCATGGCGGATGAAATTGAGCTATGCATAACAGAAAAAAAAACAACTATTGTATCAATAGACAGACATCTATATAGAACACATCATAGAGATTGTGCCAAAAAGAAATAGTTCTAACAATGATGTCATACACAGTTCTTGTCTACGATAACTGAGAAGAAATGAAAGCAAAAGCAAATCAAAATCACACGATTCACAAAATTATAACCAATTTTTGTTTCTTAAACACGGTAGCCAGAGACTTCTAAATGCAGTAACTTAGGTAAAATTTTCAAACCTAACTTAGGTAAAATTTTCAAACCTGGTCACCATCCTTGACGCCATAATTTCTAAGATAATCCTCCTCCTTAACTAGCTTCTTTTCATCATAGCATAAGCAAAACTGTCCCCAAACATGTGGCCTTCACAATCACAAATTAAACATAAGTATATATTTACGCAACATTACAAATATATTCTCACAATACAGACAATGGAAAACTACAAATCATAGAAATATTAAGAACTGCAGAAAATAAAAACAACATCTCACTCATTGATCTCTGTGTTAAAAAAGAAAGAAAGAAATTTAGTGTGGGCAGGAATAGAATACCTTTACCAAAATATAGCTTGCATAGTTTTAACTAGGGAAATGAAAAGAAAAGACATGTTTCATTAAATTCCATCCAAATCAGTGAGATATTGGATGCAATAAGATGAAATACACTTTCTCACAAAGTAGCACGGACACAAACACAAACATCAGGCATGGCATCGACACGGACACAAACACGAACGTCAGACATGGCATCGACACGGACCCAAACACGAACGTCAGACATGACATCGACACGGACACAGCACGAACGTCAGACATGACATCGACACGGACACAGCACGAACGTCAGACATGACATCAACACGGACACAGCACGAACGTCAGACATGACATCGACACGGACACAAACACGAACGTCAGACATGACATCGACACGGACACAAACACGAACGTCAGACATGACATCGACACGGACACAAACACGAACGTCAGACATGACATCGACACGGACACTCACACTCGAAACATGATTTTTACATTCAGATTATTTCGTTCAACTCAAACATAACTCACTTCACTTTTAACTAACATTATTCTTAAAAAATAAATTCATCCACATATTATAAAACAGGAAACGTGACTAATAATTTGTAAGTTGAGCTTAATTCATCAAAAAAATTCAGTGAGTAAAGAAATACCATGAAATTTTGCCTGGACCATTCTGAGGCATGTAACTAAAAACAGCTTCCACTGAATCCTTAAGCTCCGCAATAGTTGCATTCTTTGAAACTTGAATATCTGAAAACCACAAAAAAAAATGAATCAATTTTCAACAACAGCATCAATAATTAAATAAAAAAAATGATTGTATCAAAATTATTACCGAATGAAGAACCGTCCAATTTGAGAACAGAGAGTCTTAAAGGCTGTGAAGGAAGCCTATCATAGAACAAACTTTTCCTCGAAAAAATTGCAAGTGGAGAAGGAGAAGAAGAAGAAAATTGCGCGGTTTTTTTCTTCTTCTTCGCCAACGAAGGAGCAGTTTCCGCCATGGAAGAAGGTTAGAAGAATGGAGAAATTTTAGGTTTGTGTGAAAAATGGAGTTAATTTAAATTGGAGCGTAAAAATAATAAAGTCCATTAACGAGAGTTTAATAAATAATAAATTGGAATTAAAACGGAATTATAAGAAATTGATTCTTGGAGTAATTAGTTAGGGTTTTTGCTTTTCGGGAAGTGTTATGGATTCTGAAACTTGTGTTAGGGAGATTCTACTTCTATGGATAGTGCTTTGCTTTCTTAAGGAGAAAGAACTGAAAAGGGTTTTAGTGAGAGAGAGAAAAAAGAATGAGTCATGGTTTAATGAAACCGTCAACGGTTACTTTTTCGTTTTTTTTTCTTTGTGGATTTGAGATTGGATTTTTTTAAAGAGAAAATGATTAATTTTGGGAATTTTCAATTTATACACCACTACAAAAATAATAAATACTCCAAATGTTGTAGAAGTTATTTCAACATTTTCAAATCTCAGAAAAGGAAGCAGCTATTTCCTCTGTGGTTTTGGGGATGACAGTTTGTTCAATAAAAGCAGACAATTGCGACAGCACTAGGACAATGTTAGGGAAAGCTTTCTCAACAATGTTGCCTAAAAAAATCTTTAAATCCTTCTTGAACCAAATCAACAAATAACTCTCTTAGTCTAATTAAGATCCCGAAGTCATCATCTAAAATTATGTGGAACTGTTGGGTAATAATAGAGTACTTGAATTAATATTAACATGTTAACTCAAACTAACTACAATATGGATACATATTTAGTGAATTAAGGTAATCTTCTTTTCATCTTAGAAACCAATAATTCCTATTACATTGACATTTTATGCAAAACAAATATGGTTTTATCTCATCACAATCTCCAATCCTCTTCTTTTCATCTTAGTAGATTCTCATTTGTCAAGATCACCTGCATAATCAAATATTCTCTGACAAAAAACTCCAATCCTCTAAAACATAATGCAACATCTAAGGTTCCTTTAATGTATCCTGGAATGCTCTTCACAATATTCCAATGCTCTTTACCTAGATCTTCCATAAACTGCTTGACCGTCCCCAACTGTTGAGCAATATCTGGTATAGCACAAATCATTGCATACATAAGGCTTCCCGCAGCTAGTGCATATGGTACTCGAGACATTTCTATCCTCCCAGCTTCATTGTTAGGACACATACCTGAGGATAATTTATAGTTTACGGGAAGTGAAGGGTAGAGATTGGCTTACAGTCTTGCATGTTATAGTGTTGCAATACTTTCCGAAGATAATTCTTCTAAGAGAGTCAAATATTTCTATCTTTTATGTCTCGGTAAATTTGCATCCCTAGAATTTTGCCTGCGGGTCCCAAGTATTCCATGTCGAACTCCCTAGCTAATTGTGCCTTCAATTATTATATTCGATCTTTGTTGGGGCCTACCACCAACATGTCATCCATTTACAACAACAAAATGATGAAATCTTTTTCCTCAAACCTCTTGTAATATGTACAATGGTTTAGGCTCAACTTGTTGTACCCAAGGCTAATAATGAAGGAATCAAATCTCTTGTACCAACACCTTGGCGCCTGCTTTAAACCGTACAGAGATTTTGTCAACCTGCAAACCAAGTTTTCTTTTCCTTTTTCTTCAAAACCTTTTGGTTTGAGCATATATATTTCTTCTTCAAGTTCTCCATGAAAAAAAATCAGTCTTTACAACCAATTGTTCAAGATGTAAATCATAAGCATCACACATAGCTAACACTACTCTGATAGTGGTAAGTCTAACCACTGGAGAGAATATTTCATTGAAATGAATTCCTTCCTTTTGAGCATATCCTTTAACCACCATTCTTGCACGATATCTTTCCACTTGATCATTATCATCACGCTTAATCTTATAGACCCATTTGTTGTCGATGGCTTTCCGGCCTTCTGGAAGTACAACAAGTTCTCGTGTCTTGTTTCTATGTAAGACTTCCATTTCTGTTTGCATTGCTTCCATCTACAAAGAAGCATTTGAGTAACTCACAGCCTCTTGAAAGGTTGATAGTTCTCCATCTTCAGTTAGAAGACAATATGAATCATGGCTTGACATAACATAGTCTGACTTCCAATTTGGTTTCCTTTTCTATCGTGTTGATCGTCAAACTTCAACACCATTGGGTTCCTCTAGTTCTTGTACCCCGTGCTCTGGTTCTGCTTCAAAAGAATCATCTTCTACGGACTTTCCATCTATATGAACAGTAGTGATATCTTTAGATATGTTGTCATTTTCCTTCTCCCTTTGCAGTTCATTCTCTGCAAATATTACATCTCCGCTGACAATAACCTTGTGGGAAGTGGGATCCCATAGGCGATACCCCTTGACACCATCAACATAGCCCAAGAATATGCATTTCATGGATTTTGGATCCAACTTAGTTCTTTCTTGGAAGTTGTACACCACGTACACAGAACATCCAACCACATGTAGAGTAGAATACTCAGTTGGATTTCCTTTCCACACCTCAATTTGTGTTTTTAAACCAATTGCAGTTGATGGCGATTGATTTATCACGTAACAAGCAGTTTTTATGACTTCTACCCATAACGACTTGGCTAATTTCGCAGTTTTCAACATAGCTCTAGTCCTTTCTAGGATATTTCTATCCATTTGTTCTGCTACACCATTCTGCTAAGGTGTGTGAGAAGTTGTAAATTGTCTCATTATACCTTATTCATTGTAGAATGCTAGAAATTCATTGTTTATATATTCTCCTCCACTGTTTGTCCTCAAGCACATAATATTCTTTCCAATTTCAAGCTCCGCTAGTGCTTTGAATTGCTTGAATATTCAAAACACATATGACTTCTTCTTGATTGAGTATACCCATAATATCATAGAGTTATCATCAATCAATAGTACAAAATATTTTGCTCCTCCTAGGGACATTTGCGGTGACTCTCACACATCATAATGAATCAGTCCAAGTATGTGTTTGCTCTTAGTAGTTGATCTATCAAACCTTAAACTATGTTGCTTGCTTATCACACAGTGCTCATAGAAAGGTAAACTTACCGATTTGAGCCCGAGTAAGAGATCCTATTTTACAAGAACTTTCAATCCTCATTCTGACATATGGCTCAGTCTATGATGCCACATTGTCGTTGAGTTTTCTTGACTAGTTGATGCAACTGACACATCACCCTCTTGAAAGTTTGCAAATAACTTCTCTTCCTTCATCACTATTATAGCAACTTTCACCACCTTCAAGATCCCACCTCCAATATGGGTCTTGCACCCGAGGTCATCTAATTGTCTAATAGATAATAAATTCTTCTTCAACCCTTTCACATGTCATATCTCTTGAATTATGCAAATTGTGTCATCATACATTTTTATTTTGATAGTACCGACACCAACAATTTCTAAGGCATAATCATTTCCCACGAACATTGATCCTTCTGAGATAGGTTGGTAATGTAAAACCAATCTTGTAGAGGATTCATGTGTCATGTTGCTCCTGAATCAATTATCCAAACGTTGGTGAGTTGTTTACTACCTTTGGAACCAGCTGTTGCTCCACTATATAGGATCTCTCCATCATCAGAGATACTGGAAACACATCCTTGAGACGAACTTGCCTCAGAAGACTGGTCACCATTCTTATTAAACCAACATCTCTTTAGAAGACTTATCACCATTCTTCTTAAACCAATAATCTCTTTTCAAGTGCCCTTTCTTGACACAATTGTAGCATATCAAGTTTATCTTACTTCGAGACTTTGATCTGCCATGATTTTGGCTCTAACTAAGGCCACACTCCATTGAAAAACCTCTCGTCATTGCCAAACCTTGTATATATTTTGAGCTTTCTTGACGGTCGTCCTTATTCATGCGCATAAAGTCTTCTTCAAGAATAGCTCTGACAACATCATCAAAGTATAGAGAGTCAGCAACATTATTGTTTGTCATGTCGATAACGAGTTGATCATATGAATCTGGTAAACTCTAAAGTAGAACGTATACACGTTTATTTTCTACTATGTTGAAATTTGACGATGTAAGTTGAGCAAACATCGTATTTAGAGTGTTAATGTGATCTGTCACAAGTGTAGATTCACTCATTCAAAAAGTGTAAAGTCTCTTCTTTAAGAAGATTATGTTGTGAAGTGACTTCAACTCATACAGTTTGATGAGAACATCCTAAATCTCCTTTGCAGTTTTCTTTTCTGCAACGCTAGATAAAACTGAATCTACCAATGCTAAGTGCAAATTGGCAACAACGTTGCTATCCATCTCATTCCACTTCTCATCAGATATTATCTCTAGTCTTATCTTTTATTGCTTCTAAGCAATTTTTCTTCCTCAGGATTGCCTTTGTCTTCAGTTTCCACATGGAGAAATTACTCCCATTGAACTTCTCAATCTCAAATTTTGCTATCATGGTAATTTCAATTAAACTGGTTTGCACAATTTCATCGTGAATAACAAAGTATATATTGACAGTATTGTATATTTTTACCGCACACTGGAACAAATATGATATATGTTAACAATCATTATAAAAGTATACAATAACATATATGAATAGTAACCATGAATAATATTTGTAGCGGAATAGGGACCAACACCAATAACTCTGCTACCATTGTTGGGTAACAGAGTAACATGAAATAATATTAACATAGCTAAAATATGAAACACGATTAGAGAAATAAGAAGAAATAATGTAACTTAAACTCTTGGATGATTATTGTTCTGGACTGGGCCATGACACTAGGCACGGCACGGCCCAATGCTCGCCAAGCCCACGTCCAAACGACCATGTCCAAACGACCACGAGGACACGTCAGGTGAACGACCGTCCGCCCGAAGAACGTCTCCCCGGCCCCTTAAATACGTGTCGGACAACGAGCGGGTCCTCCCCATACGATCTCCATCCACTCACCGTCAACCCACGCCGCGGACACCTAAGTTGTGTCGGGCAGAGCCATAACGGCATCTCACTCACCACGTCACCCAACTCCCCTATATTGTCTCCTTAGGGATAGGGGCAGTTGGACCAGGGGGCAGACCTTGGTCTAGGTCTTAACGCTTCTTACGCGTCCCCTGGCAGCTCCTCCTTGGGCCTAGCTAATCCAGCCCATTAGGAGCCTTGGCCCAGCGCTGGGGGCTCAATATAAATACCCCTTTCATGGCAAAGGGGCAGGTATTCTAACTCACACTCTGATAACCTCATTCTGTACCTTTTCTGACTTAAGCATTGGAGCACCTTGCAGGTACACCCCCCTCTCATTCCATTCTCTGGCCCATTCACCAAGACCTTGGAAGGCCCTCCTGATCAGGTAAGATCAGTGGCGCCGTCTGTGGGAAGTAGCTATCCCCATCTTCATCAAACGAGGATCAAAAGCTCATTTATTTCTGTCCTTCCAACATGGCCGGAGAACAACATAGCGATCACAGCCGTCCCCTCGTCAACTACAATATGGACGACGGCCCGCCATCCCATGAAACGGACGCTCGGGACGGTCATCCATCCACCCCGTCTCCAGAGCCCCAAAACAACGGGGATGCCTCTCACGCCCACAATTTAGGGGCAGAGACATTTCATCCCATTCCCGTTCCCGTTGAAGGAGACGCCGTAATGATTGCCATGGTGAATGCCCTCAATCAGGCCGGTTCTATGCTCCACCAGCAGCACGAACGAATCATGGCCCTCGAAGCCGAACGACAAGAGGCCCGGCCCCAGCCGGTGAGTAGGATACAACAACGTTCGGAGCCAACGAAGAAGCGAGGACGTCGCTCTCCAGAACCCCACGTCAGCAGGGCACGCGCCCGTCGTGACGGTGGTCGAGCGGGAACATCACCAAGGCGCGGACACAGCCCCGACAACAACGAACTGTCTCCCTTAAGGAGCGACGAGGAAGATTTGCATTGCCCCCTATCTCGGGCAATAATGGAAGCCCCGCTCCCCAAAGGCATGGAGAAACCGCCAAATCTAGCTGTGTACGACGGGACTACAGATCCCGACGATCACGTCGACAACGTCAACGCGATGCTCGACTACCGCAATGATATAACCGGGCACCTCAAATGCCGACTGTTCTCAACGACCCTCAGGAAAGGGGCCATGGCTTGGTACAAAAGCTTGGCCCCTGAGTCCATTACGTCATGGAGAGTCATGAGGTCCATGTTCACCAGGCACTTTACAGCTTCCCGTCGTCACCCCAAGACTGAGGCGACCCTTGAAGCCATAGTGCAGAAGAAGAATGAAACACTGCGCTCATACATCGAGCGATTCAACCAGGAGGCTGTCGAGGTAGATACCACCGAGCACATGAAGAAGTATCTCCTCGAGAGAGGTCTCTTGCCCGGCAGTGAACTTAGCAGAGCCGTAGGGATCGAGCCTCCCCGCACCTTAAACGAGCTCCTGCATAAAGCCCAGGCCTACATCAGATACGAGGAAAAGCAGGTGGCACACAATGCCCGCAGCGGACGTAACGCTGGGGAGACCGAGCACTCAAAACGCGAGGACACGAGCATTTCCCGTCGCAACAGAGACAAACGAAGAGAAGAAAGACCTCGCGAGCTCCGGGAAGGAAGAGGCCCCGCGGGCAGATATAGCGAGTACACCTTACTGACAGCTCCTCGAGAGCGCATCCTCGCAGAATGTATCAACTCTGAATTTAAGCAGGGCAGGGTCAGGTTCCCAAAACCGTCTGCACCAAAGCCCCACACCGACAAATCAAAGTACTGCCGGTTCCACAGAAGTCACGGGCACGTGACCGAAGACTGCGTCCACCTGAAGGATGCGATAGAAATTTTAATCCAAGAGGGGCACCTGAAGCAGTATACGAGGAAGAACGAAGCTCCCAGACACGACGAGCCAGAGAAGAAGAGACCCCGGGAAGACACACCCCCTGACAACTCTCCCTATCAAGTGGCCCTCTGCGTGTCACGACCGGAAGATTTCTTCCTCCCCGAACCATTGCCCGAGGGCAAGATCACTGCACTCAGCCCCTGGGAAAACTTCCCTACCACACTGGTGATATCAGGAGGAGGAACTAACGGGGAATCCGCGGCCCTCTCCGTCAAACGTAAGTTCGACGAACTCCTACTGACTGCCCCCGAGCAGAAAGCGACATTGACAAAATACCGGGGAAAATCCAACCCAATATCCTTCTTCCTGGAGGAACTCCCGGGCGGATCCCCGAACTCGGGCATCCCACTATTGATAAGGGCAAAGATGGCCCAATTCGACGTACGACGCATCCTGGTCGACCAAGGCAGCTCAGTGGATATCATGTACGTCCACCTCTTCAAGACTCTGAAGCTAGACAAGACCAACTTAGCCCCCTACGTCGGATCAGATCTCCAAGGATTCAACGGAGCAACAACCATACCGTGGGGATATGTTGAGCTCCTCGTCACCTTCGGCGAACAAGAAACGGCCAGGGAAGTCAAAATCCAATTCCTGGTCGTAGACTGTCCGTCTCTCTACAATTGCATCTTTGGACGCCCGACACTGGCCGAACTCACCGCGGTCCCATCCACCGTCCACCTGAAGATGAAATACTACACCAAATTGGGACGTGTGGTCACCATCCATGGTGACATCGAAGCAGCCCGGCGATGCTACGACGCCGCAGTAAAAGGACAGGCCGTAATCAGCACGAAGAGCAACTGCAACAACAAAAAACTCAAAACCGAGGATCCTGCCCGAGGAGTCAACGCCATCGACCTCGACTGTCGCATCGGGCTGGACGAGACCGAAGAGGGGAGGTTCCCCAAGGAACGCTCTCTCGAACACCCGGTCCGACCAATCCCCGACGGGGAGTTCGAACTCATTCCTCTTGGGGACGATCCGGAAAGGACGGTGAAGATAGGTAAGGGACTACCCGAGGAAACAAGAGAAGAGCTAGTAGCATGCCTCAAAGAGAACTCCGACCTCTTCGCGTGGAATGCCGCAGAAATGCCCGGGCTGGACCCCGAGATCGCGTGTCATAAGCTAGCTTTAGACCGGGCAGCCAAGCCCATAGCACAGCGTAGACGCAAGCAATCGCCCGAAAGGGCAGAGGCTGCCGAGCGAGCTGTAAAAGACCTCTTAGAGGCAAATTTTATTTCTGAAGCCCAGTACACAACCTGGCTCTCTAATGTAGTCCTCGTTAAGAAAAATAATGGAAAATGGCGTATGTGTGTTGATTATACTGATCTTAATAGGGCTTGCCCGAAAGATGCTTTCCCCCTCCCTAATATAGACTTGCTCGTTGACAACTCTGCAGGTTTTAAACTCTTGTCCTTCATGGACGCATATAGTGGATACAACCAGATCCCTATGTCGCCCGCAGACAAGAAACACACAGCGTTCATGACCCCAACGGGCAATTACTATTACAACGTGATGCCGTTCGGGCTCAAGAACGCTGGCGCTACATACCAACGCATGATGAACAAAGTCTTCAAGGACGAAATAGGGGACATGCTCGAAGTGTACATGGACGACATGATCGTCAAATCACACGAGGAGATAACCCATGCTCGACACCTTGCGAAGGTATTCGAGCAGGCGAGACAGTGTAAAATGAGGTTCAACCCCGAAAAATGCACGTTCGGAGTCCGGGCAGGCAAGTTCCTCGGTTTCTATCTCACCGAAAGAGGGATCGAGGCCAACCCCGACAAATGCCGGGCATTCTCGGAGTTTCCGACCCCGAAAACCAAAAAATCGATCCAGTCACTCAATGGAGTGCTCGCCTCACTCTCCCGTTTCATCGCCAAGTCCGCCCAGCACGCATTGCCATTCTTCAGACTCCTTCGCAAAGAGGCTACCTTCGACTGGACCGATGAATGCGAGCAAGCGCTACTCCATCTAAAGAAGGTTCTGTCCCAACCCCCGGTCTTATCACGGCCATCAGAAAAGGAAACCCTATACTTATACCTATCCGTGGCAACCGAGGCCGTCAGCGCCGTTCTAATAAGAGAAACCGACGAAGGACAAAAGCCCATCTATTTTACGAGTAAAGCACTCCAAGGTCCCGAGCTCCGATATCAGCAAATCGAAAAGGTCGCCCTGGCCCTCATCAACACAGCGAGGAGACTACGATATTACTTCCTCGCACACACGATAAAGGTGAGGACCGACCAGCCAATCAAACAGCTGCTCGGGCGCCCGGATATGGCCGGGAGGATGCTCAAGTGGTCACTAGAACTCTCCGAATTCGACATACAATACGAAAGTAGGAAAGCCTTGAAAGCTCAGGCACTGGCCGACTTCGTCGCGGAGATGACCCACTGCCCGACTCCAGCAGAAAGCGCCCACAAATGGACGATCTTCGTCGATGGCGCCTCTAGCACATCAGGCAGCGGGGCCGGGATCATCCTCGAAAATGAAGAAGGAATCCTGATAGAGGTATCATTAGCGCTAGCGTTCCCAACATCAAACAACCAAGCCGAATACGAAGCCTTCCTCGCAGGCCTGAGGTTAGCCGAGGACCTGGGAGCAAAAGAGGTAAAAATATCCACCGACTCCCAGCTCGTGGCCTCACAAGTGCGAGGAGATTACCAAACCAAGAACGACAACCTCCTCGAGTACTTGTCCCTCGTCAAAGAAAAACTTGATAGATTTGAAAAATGGGAAGTTCAACACATACCCCGCGAGCACAACACACGGGCAGACGTTCTCTCGAAACTAGCCAGCACGAGGAAAAAGGGTGGGAATAAATCAGTAATCCAAGAAATTCTCCCTCGGCCCAGCATCGACAAACTACCGCCTCCACTCGAGGTCAACGCTATTGGAGATGCCCACTGTTGGATGACACCCATCTACAATTACCTCACACGAGACGAACTCCCGGCTGACCCGAAAGAGGCGAACACTGTCAAACGACGCGCATGCTCGTACGTACTCCTCGAAGGCAAACTCTACCGGAGAGGATTCTCCATCCCACTACTCAAATGCGTCGAGGAAGAGAAAGTCCCCGACATACTTGGAGAGATACACCGGGGAATTAACGCTCAACACCTCGGCGGACGATCGCTCGCACGAAAAGCCCTTCGAGCAGGCTACTACTGGCCGACCATGCAAAACGATTCGAAAGAGCACGTCAAAAGATGTGACAAATGCCAACGACATGCCGACATGCACCTCGCACCCCCGAACGACCTCAAATCACTGTCTTCCCCATGGCCCTTCGCGTGGTGGGGCATGGACATCCTCGGACCCTTCGTCACCGGATCATATCAGAATAAATACCTCATCGTCGGGGTGGATTACTTCACCAAATGGATCGAGGCGGAGGCACTGGCTAAAATAACCGCGCAGAACATTCTCCGGTTCTTCAAACGCAATATCCTCGCTCGGTTCGGTATACCCCAGGCACTTGTCACAGACAACGGGACACAATTCACGGACGGAGGCTTCCAGGACTTCGTCGCCAGCCTGGGCACCACACAGCATTTCACGTCTGTCGAGCATCCGCAGACGAACGGGCAAGCAGAGGCGGCCAACAGGGTAATCTTACGTGGCCTCAAACGCAGGCTCGGTGAGGCAAAGAGGGCATGGGTCGAGGAGCTACATAGCGTCCTATGGGCCTACCGCACGACACCACATTCTACCACCGGGGAAACCCCGTTCCGACTAACTTACGGCACCGAGGCAGTCATCCCGGTGGAGATACGGACGCCAACGAGGAGGACAGAGGAGCCCCTAGACGAGGAAATGAACGATGAAACCCTTAGAGCCGAGCTCGACCTAGTCGAGGAGATACGTTCCGAAGCAGCTCTCAGGGAAACAACCCTCAAACAAAAAATAGCACTACGCCATGACGCGAAAGTCATAAAAAGAGAGTTCCAGGTCGGCACCCTGGTCCTCAGAAGAAACCAGAAAAACCCGAGAGAGGGCAAACTGGCGGCCAACTGGGAAGGCCCTTACCGCGTCCGCGACAAAACGAGCAACGGGGCCTATTACCTAGAAAACCTACAAGGAGAACAACTCGCTCGACCATGGAACGCAGAAAAACTTAGACAATATTACAGCTAAATACACCACGGGGAGACGTGGCAGGTACGACCACGCTCTTCGTCCCCAAAACCCCAGGGAGGAACCACGAGACCCGGGAACGATCCGGGGTCACATAACAAACACAACCCTCCCCGACGGTTGGGATCTTGACCAAGACTCAACGTCGAAGTACCAGGACTGGCAGGGCACCCAGCTCGCGATGGGAGGGCCCAAGCCTCGGGACCAGGGTTCGAACAACGGACCCGGGCTTCGATACCCACGGGCACAAAGCCCGACACTTCGTCGGTTCCCTAAACCGAGGAGATTAACAAAGTCGAGCAGAGTACGAATTCATACAAACAAGTATCAAACACAAACGAGCACAATGAATGTTAACGAAAAGATTCATACATTAGAAACGATAAGAGCGGCCGAAGCCAAGTACGCCCGAAGGCCATATTACAACGCCCGAAGGCCAAAATACATAAGGCACGCAGGCCATGATAACTAAAATCAAAGAAAAACAAATAAACTAAGACTCCGCTCGGAGCACCTCTTCATCCTCTTCTTCTTCTTCTCCCAGCTCCTCCTCCACTTCAAACGGGCAGATAATCTCACCATCCCGGACGCAGCAGTTATAGGCCGACCCTGCTGTCACCAACTCAGGGTTCAGAAGCCCGAGCTGCTCGACAGCATTGTCGAAACCCTCTTTGAAGCAGGCCACGAGATCTTGGTTGAGAGTCCGAATATGCCCTAGCAGCTCACCGCGCGAACCAAGGGCGCGTTCCTCCTCGGTCTCATCTGCCAGAGGACGGACCTTTCCCTCGAGAGACTCAACCTGAGCCCGTAGGCCAGCGTTGTCCTCGGTCAGCTTCTGATGGTCGACCACCTGCTCTTCCAAGCTCGCCTTAGCAGCCTTCAACTGGTCCCTCTCCTTTTCCACCTCCTCCAGCTTCTGGCTCAGCCCTTCCTGCAGCTGATGCTCTTCTTTGTAGTCCGACAGATCTTTAGATAGTCTTTCCTTCTCCGTCCGAACCTGCGAAAGGGCATCCTCCAGCGAGGCGGTGGAGACCGAAGTGTCGGTCATAACCATGGCCGTCTCCATCACCCGGATGACAGCAGCAATATCCCTGGCCAGATCTTTTCTCCGGGCAGCAGCGTCCTGGTCCAGAATAGCCTTGGCCTCAGGCGCAGGCACAACAATCGACTCCTCGGCCTTGAAGAATGACCGTTCCACATAGCAGGGAGGTAGAAGATAGCTGCCCGGTCCATTCGGACTTCCTGGAGACGACCTGGTGAGAGGCCCAGCCGGACGCTTCCGTTTATGGAGGGGAGAAGCCGCTGGCGACGGACTGCTATCAGGAATGTTGATCGGGTTAGATCGAGGAGGAGAGGAAGGAATCACGCTCGCCGCCTGCGAGGGACCGGCCCCGGCATCGCCAGCAGTCTCCGAGACACGGGCCACAGTTTTCTTCTTCTTCTTGGGCACCCGGTCAGGAGCGCCGACCTGATTCGCTAGCTTCAGCACCCGATCACGAGCATTGGGCATGGCACCTGCAAATAAATTACACACAAACATTAGCGACCGAAGTCATAAACAGAAATAAAAAGCTAAACAATGTCTGCCTACTCAATAACGCCAGAGCTTCCTCCTCGGTATCACACTCGAGCAGAGCCTTCGTATTGATATAACGCGTCTCGGTGATTAGCTCCCCGGCCTCATCCAGGTAGGGCACGTCCTGTCGATTCGCCCAGAACCCCAAGCTGAAGCTCTGCACGTAATCGACCAGCTTCTTGTACGCGAGCCTATCC
Source organism: Lathyrus oleraceus (assembly GCF_024323335.1). Lineage (NCBI taxonomy): Eukaryota > Viridiplantae > Streptophyta > Magnoliopsida > Fabales > Fabaceae > Lathyrus > Lathyrus oleraceus. The sequence goes on from NC_066584.1 coordinate 28,439,875, forward strand.
TCCTCGCCGAGCATCGCATACTTGACCCGGTAATGCGCCGTGGAGAGATCGAAATGATCACGCTGCCACCTCAGCGGTATCTTCGACATCAGCGTCTCCTCCCCGTTGGGTTTCCGTTGATAGTAGTATAGAGAGTGAAGGGCAGCCCGGGTAATCGGCATCACCACGTACCACCGGTTTTTGAAATGGCGAACAGAATCCTCGTACGTCTTGAACAGACGCACGGGCTGCTTGAAAGAAACCCAACTGTGGCGACCACGGGAACCGGACCTCTGGAGATGGAAAACGTGGAAGAAGAGAGCCCGGGTGCAACCAATGCCGAGGAACTGGCAAACTAACTCGAATGCCCGCATAAATGCGAGAGCATTAGGATGTAGTTGGGACGGCGCCAGCCGGAGCCACTTGAAGACCGACATCTGGAAGGAGTTGAAGGGCAGTCTAATCCCCGCCTCACGGAAAGCAAATTCATACATGGTGAACTGCTTCCCCGGGAAATGATGACAAATGCGGTCTTCTTCCTTGGGGGCGCAGCAATACCAGTTTGGTGGATCCTCCCGGCTTATGGTCTCGACCATAGCGTAAGCAATGATGGCCTCGTCACAGAAGTCTGATTCCTCCTCCAAGGGCTCGTCCGCAACCCATGAGAAGTCGACCTGCCCGGAAGAGGAGGCGTGTTCGGTACCATCTCGGACACTCCCATCCCCGACAGGGAGACGAGCGATTGTCGCGTCTTCGGTGGAGGACCCAGAATCTTCCTTCCTCGGTCGTAAGCGCCCGGTAGCACCTGAAACGCAGACAGAAAGAGTGAATTCGACGTCATATCAAATCCACCCTTCCACCGCAGGTCAAGTGAAAGGGCGTAGCGGCGACGGACACTAACCGTGCTCAACTCGGTGGCGCGCGCATTCTATGGAGACCGGGCATAAACTTCATACAGCCTATGCGAGTATTGCCCGGCATATGAAGTTTATGCCCGGTACAGTATGATCCCAACCCTATTTTCTACCATCTAATATACACCTACAGTCCACTACACTGTTCCTAAGTTAAACCTAACCACATTTCTACAAAAATAGCATGCGTTTGACAGAAAACAACAAGGAAAAACAGTGGGTCACAGTGGAAAATCATACCTGACATAGTTGAGTTGAAAGGGGTACGGTGGTGCCCGAGCAGAAGACGGTGGTTCAGATAGGAGGACGGGCGGAGACGGCGGTCCAGACGGTAGAGCGAGCAAACGAGGGAGAATGTGGAGAACTCCGGTGAACGTGTGAGCGAAAAAAGTGGAAATGAAGTTACTCAACCCCTTTTTTATAGGGCTTGGCACGTGGACCAACACGCTAGGTCATCATTGCCTAACCTGCCTACGCCGTCTTTGCACACGAAACGAAGCGACCCCACTAATTCTGAGACACGTCTATCAAAGATAAGAAACTGAAACGACCCGAGCACCTATCCGTCTCCTCGACTCACCAAGACGCCACCTCCCCGCGTCATACCCACGTTTACCACAAGGAAGGTGCAGACCAACCGATCGCCTCCGTCCCCGACATTCCCGGAGAAAGGGTCGGTCATGAACAGGTCTGTTACGACCTCACCTGTCTAACGATCAAGCTTCCCCATCGTCTCGGGGAACCCTTAGTTGAAACATAAGTCATCTCTCTGGCTCAGAGACTCGACTTGGGGGGCTCCTGTTCTGGACTGGGCCATGACACTAGGCACGGCACGGCCCAATGCTCGCCAAGCCCACGTCCAAACGACCATGTCCAAACGACCACGAGGACACGTCAGGTGAACGACCGTCCGCCCGAAGAACGTCTCCCCGGCCCCTTAAATACGTGTCGGACAACGAGCGGGTCCTCCCCATACGATCTCCATCCACTCACCGTCAACCCACGCCGCGGACACCTAAGTTGTGTCGGGCAGAGCCATAACGGCATCTCACTCACCACGTCACCCAACTCCCCTATATTGTCTCCTTAGGGATAGGGGCAGTTGGACCAGGGGGCAGACCTTGGTCTAGGTCTTAACGCTTCTTACGCGTCCCCTGGCAGCTCCTCCTTGGGCCTAGCTAATCCAGCCCATTAGGAGCCTTGGCCCAGCGCTGGGGGCTCAATATAAATACCCCTTTCATGGCAAAGGGGCAGGTATTCTAACTCACACTCTGATAACCTCATTCTGTACCTTTTCTGACTTAAGCATTGGAGCACCTTGCAGGTACACCCCCCTCTCATTCCATTCTCTGGCCCATTCACCAAGACCTTGGAAGGCCCTCCTGATCAGGTAAGATCAATTATAAAACTACAATTTGAAATCTCTATTTATAAGAGTCTCATGCACTATAAGTAGATACATATTTAGTGAATTAACGTAATCTTCTCTCATCTTAGAAATCAATTATTCGTATTGCATTGACCTTTTCTACAAAACAAATATGGTTTTACGTCCTCACAGAAGTCCAACAAGACATTTAGGCCTCATTAATGAACCGCTGAAGGAGATTCTTTTATGGAGGTAATTCGTGTCTTTTAAGTAATATTTCCGGATTCAAAAAAGCAGTTGATCAAACTCGCTCAAGATTTGGTTACTAAAACTTTTGCAAGTGACAGAGTTGCTGAAGGAGAAGGGTCTCCTAAAGCATTGTTTATTTCTTCAGGACTCAACTGAATGTTTGTAATGGATTGTTCTAACTTTTCAAGCAACTTCATTTTCAAATTGTTCGCGGGAGAATTCAACTGCTTAAGGAGCATTGCAACCTTAGCTTTCACTTGCATTGATTCAGAACTAAAATATGGATATCAAAGAAATTCATTATGAGAACCCCAATATTTTTCCTTTTTTATTCCCACATAAAAAATTAACATGTATAGATCTTGTGCCCCTAAAAACAATTTGGCGATGTCATCTTGAGTATAACCTCTTTCATCATTAAAGAGAATTCTTTCTGCCACCCCCAAATTATACATGGCACCCCGTGCTTTCATATTATCCAAATTGTCCCTTACTAAAAATTGAATGAAAATTTCGGATAAATTTTTTGGTAATTTTAACAAAATTTTCGGTAGAGTTCAAAATTTCTGATAATACATTTTAAATTTTTGATATACCGGACATTTCAAAAATTCCGGTTTATTTTATTAGTTTCCAGAAATTTGAAATTTACATGTGGCTATCAGAAATTTCAACCTAAATGAAATTTCTGGTAGGGTAATTTTTTTGATTTTTTGGACGTTCGGGATTTTGTCGACAGTTTTGGATGGTTGTGATTGCACCGATAATTTTGTGTGATCCAGAGTAAATACAAAGATGTATAAATAAGGGGTCACATGTTTGTTAAAAACATCTCAAAAATTTCTTTTCCTCAATTTTTGATTAAGGCAAAAGTGAACTTTAACGGAGTTTTACTTCTCATAGAGTTTGAGCTTTCGGATGACACATATCTCTCGTCAGCCTGACGTCCAAGTTGAATGAATTATTGCATGATATTGAAACTAGGAAGCTGAGAAAGATCGAGTTTCGTGAAGATTGGATGATACTCACGGGAAGGTGAAATACAACTTTATTGAGTTGAAAACCGGCGAAGATGTAAAGGAAATGTGAAAATCATTTCGCCGTAGGATAACAAAATGGTCGATCGAGTTAGATGCTAGGCTTTCAAGATTTGTTGACGACATAATGGAGATGTTGAAACGTCCAGAATCATCTGAAAGTGTTTAGGTTTTTCTTATTTATTATTGTTTTCTTAAGTTATGTTTAAGTAATGTTGATGTTGCATATGTATTTCAGTTAATGTTGATGTTTAAGTTACGTCATCAAAAAAATTATGCAATAAAAATTTATGATGAAAAAGTCTGAATAGTATACAGATAATACAAATAATACATAATATACAAAATCCATGATATACAAAAGATGTCTAAATAGGCTTCCCACGGGCTATGTTTGCAGTCCGAGATAATCCAGTATAAACCTCCCCATTTGAGTTTACCAAATCCATGAGGTTATCCATAATAACTGTAATCATCTATAGGTGTTGTTGGGCATCGGCATCAGCTGCAGGAGGCGACGACGACACGTCATCAACAGGCACCCCAGCACCAAAAGGCCTCGCATCAGCAATATGTGGGATGATGTGAGGGTGTGATACAGTGAGATACCACTCTAAGTAACCATCCTCACACTATGATGGATGCTGATCCCTAACGACCTAGTCTCTAATGGCACGACCGGAGCTGATGAAGTTACTCTAAAACCATCAACCAATGCCCGTAAATGGTATATCTGAGATGGTCGTGGGATACTCTAAGCATAACCATACTATCAAAGACACCTCTCAGACAAGTGTCTAACAACCATGGTCTCCCACCACATATAACCTAAATATAATGACGACTCCCCAAACTCACGGTGGACTCTATGACCAATGTATGGTGTTCAGATGACATCATCTACAGTCAGCGTGTCGAGCCTCCTCTTGTACTCAACAACATTATTGGGAATTGTCTACATGGACTTCCATCTCTTCGCCTATGGGGACCCCATTGGGCAATGTTGCACACTCTTATCACAGATGTTAGGGAAATACTCGTATATCAAGCATTAATATCAAAACAATGACACAACACATAATAAATAAGAAATGATATTCGTAACAATTAAATAACAAATCAACAACAACTAATAATTTCAAGTATACTTGTAACAAACTTAAATAGCAAGCAAGTTGTTTGGCCTTAAAGATCGTCATCACTGCAAGGGTTGTATACAAAAGTGTCAATGCAGCACACCCTCAGGCCCAAATGGTGTCCTCGGGCCTACTGAAGAGGCACACATATCGGGCATCAATATAAACACCAACTTGTCCACAAAGAAAGTACATGCTACTATATGTAGCATGTACGCCCTAGCGAAAACCTCATAACTCCCAACCGCTACAAGCTTGTCGTTCGTCTTCCAAAGCCAAGACATATGAAGATGTGTGCCCCTGTTGACGCCAAACTCATCCCATACAGCCACATCAAACACTCCTAAATCTCGTGCAACAATCTGACATGCAAGGGACATGCTAAGTACGAGAGTCATCCAAAATCTGCCACAGATGAAGAGATGGAACAATGAGGATACATCATCCAGAACGATAGTCATCTCTCCAAACGAAAGATGAAAAGATGTCTCATTGTGTCATCTCTCAACAAAAGCACTAAGTAGTGGAGCGTCAAGCATGGTGAGAGAGCAGTGGGTAAAATCAAGCAACTAGAAGTCCTGTATAATCCGGCCAACCTGCTCTGGCATCAGAATCTTCGGGAAGTCTTTCATCTTCGACTCGTGCGATGTGACCTTTAGTGTGGGACGCTCATGTGACAAAAAAATATAAACAAAATAGCATTTAACTTTCATGGCACAATATAAATAAATTAGAGTTAAACATACAAGACATATACCTCTTTCTGCCATACTCGTAACCACATGGTCAGCATACTCGATAAGCACTGATTAGTCAATGGGTCCTTTAGGGAATCCTCTATCGGTGTGCACAGAGGGCTCGGTCAAAGGAGATGTAACCTTCGTGTCAACAGTAACAGATGGGACCAAATCAGCAACATCAACATCTGTCTGGACCATCCGGGCAACTTCCTGCAAACCAGCCTCCTCCTCAACAACAATCGGATCTGCAACCTCTTCAACCACCGAATCAACCTCTTCAACCACCAAATCAACCACTCCATCAACAACAGCAACATCTGGCATCACCTCATCTCTAGGCTGCTCGGTTGACTGTATCGTTCAACGTCGAGTACTACGAGGTGCCCGAAACTGACCCTACTTAACCAACCATTTTCGGTGTGAATTGGTTGGGACCACTCGTCCAATTCGTATCTGAGAAGACTCCACCTCAGCACCTTTGGCAACCCTAGCTTGGTCTACTGCTCGGTCAACAACTCTCCCTGCAATAGTGTCGTCTCTGCCTCTCTATTTCAATGCAAAAGAAGGAATTTTTTTTAAAAAAAATTAACAACTACCAGAAATTTCATAACTTCCCGTAGAAAACAAAGTTTTGGTACATATCGGAGATTTCAAAATTTCCGATATAAATTCCCATGATATATATACCAGAAATTTCGGTACAAAACCAATTTTTTATAACTATCAAAAATTACGAAATTTCTGATATATTCAATGAGATTTTGTACCGGAAATATTGAAATTTCCAGTAAATATTTCATGAAAATACCGGAAACTTTAAAATTTCCGATACAAAATACCAAAACTTTTGAAAAATTCGGTATAATTACTCACTATTTTTGAAATTCCGATACTTGTTCCAAATTTCCGATATTGCCTCAACAATTTCAAATTTGTGCGTCTTAAATTTCAAAAAAAAATTGAAATAATTTTACAAGGACAGTGCCATCTTTTTATACTCGATGGAGAATATTAGATCTAAGTGGAGGATGGAGAATATTAGATCTAAGTGGAGGATGTCAAGTTAAACGTTGGTCATTAAGAGCTAACAACTTTAACTCTTTATAAGATAATAACCCCTCAATACAATTGTTCACAGAAGCATAATAAAAATCAACATTGACAGCATCATATGTTAAGGAAAGATGAATAACTAGTCTTGGAACCATAATAACATTTTTGATAGTTTCCCTAGTTATCATAAATGTAAAGCTCCCAAGTTTAATTCCAAGGTTTGATGTATAAAACAAGATAGACTTCTCAATTGTCCCCATTCTTGCATAACTATTACTTAATGGCATTCAGATCACCAATAATAGATTGGACGATGACTCCTCTTCATCGTCATCTCGTACTGCAACATTCAGATCCCTAATAATAGATGAAGAAAATGTTGGTTGAAATCACAAATTCCTTCTTCCGTTGCTGATGATAGCTCATCAACACTGTCACCTTGCTGCAACTGTCGTGGTTTGTGGTTTGTGGTTTGTAATGTAATGAATAAAAAACTGTATTTTCTTTGTATTTAGAGATAAAGTTTACTATATTTGTGAATAGTGGTGTCAACAAATTGTGTCAAAATAACAAATAGTGAAATAAATTAATAGATTAAAATAATACTGTGTTTGTTAACAGTTTCAAATAGAAGGAGGATGCACAAGATTCACATTTTCCATTGGTTGTGAAGTGTGAACATACTACATCATCATCAACGATGGTTTTATTACATTACAGCCGTGACAGCAGAACTAGAATGCTTCCTAAGAAAATGTTTGTGTCATCTTCTATTCAACAAAATTTCCTAAACATATTGAGATTAGTCCATAACATGTTCCACAGAACCAAGTTTGATTCATATTCTATGTTCATCTGGAGGACTTGAACAAGTTATTTGCCAATGAGCTTAAAGTAAGCATACAAACCCGATCCGGTGAAACCGAGAATTTGTCCAACTACATTCCACTGAAATCAAATCAACACATATTCTATAATCAGTAAACAAGAATCAAATGGGAACACCAAAACAGTCAGTAGAAGAGCAGAGTACTCACAAAATCAAATGGTAGCCCGCCAAAAATTATCCAACCAAAGCCGATTGTAAATAGATCCTAAACATCAATGCAGAATAATCATTAGAGTTCAAGCAATTATGACATCAAATTCAAAACATAAAATTATCAAAATCCTCTCTTATGTAAATCGTAGGTATATTTAAGCATGGTAAAACAAATGGCAGGGAACGAACCTTCATATTACCGCAAATTGTTTGTGTTAGAGCGGAATTAAGAGTTGTGTTGAGAAATATACAGTAGTTCAAGAAGAACGCCAATATGCATGAAAAAAGCAAAATAACCTGCCCAAGAAAAAAGGAACAGAAAATTCATACTAATCACTAAACCGATAATAGGAGAGGTTTACGGTTATGAATTATGAGGTTCAACCCAATGAGGCTGCAGTATATTTGCTTTAAGCTTCTCGAGATTTCATTTTTCTGACCAATTATCAATGATGATCTAATTACTAATACTACTACTACTACTTGTCGAACAAGAATAGCTATAAAGAGAACTTACGAGAAAGCCAGGTGAGAAGAGATAAGGAAAATCGATTGTCGTCTTCAAGTCACCACGAATATACGTCCAGACGAGTAAAACTGGCCCACAAAGGATACCTATAATACGGTGGACAAGTATTTCGGGTCAAAAACCCTATCACACTAAAACAAGGTAATAAAGTTTAATAGGCCATAATACAATCTATCAGCTTACCGTTGCACCACATAAGGCCAAAGCTATTAAGACCGCTAGTTTTTCCTGAGAAAAATACATAAAGCCAAATAAATGAGATAGTCAAGATTTACAGGGAAACAAGGTATAAACTTTCCGCTTTATATGAGAGTGTGAGAGTACGAATGTTACCGATGCGGGCTATGGTAGCAAGATATATTGCTGTAGTAATGTTTGCCATGAAAACAACGGCATAACCATAACCATCAAAAGATAAGTCCCGTGCTCCCGCAACAAATGCGCCAAAGATAATCAAGCCAACACTGATAACAGCCTTATAAATTTCAGTTAAATGAATGAATCAGGGGGATGCTTATTCAAAAATAAAAACAATTAGAACTTTAACTTCACCAAGTTGTAAATGCAACGGGGGAAATAAATAACACAAAGAATGGTGAACTAGTTATGTTATTCATGACAAGTTTCCGATGTCAAAGTGTAAATCTCGTCAACCTTGTGGGAATTACGCATGATACTTTTTACTCGTTTACGCGATTTCGCAACAAAAATGACCGAGAAAGGAAGAAATTTCTCAGTAACTCTAATTAGAGGAAGAATTTTTTTTACCTGAAAACGACGGATTGCGTATACCTCTGCCCCACCAAAACAAACTCTGCAAACATTGTAAATACAACTGTTGTCCTCCTCAAAGTCGTATACATTGGAACATTTACTCCCCGAACAGCCTCCATGGTGACTAGCTAAGGAGAAGTACAAGGATAAATAAAAATTAGTTAAAAAGGGAAAAAAAAATTTAAGAACTTGTCCTCGGGGAGAAGGTGGAGGAAAGACTTATACCATGTAAAGTAAATATGCCGCGGCCAAAGGAAAAGTGTGCTTCAAAGTTTTGAGTGATACAAATTTTGTGGAAGTATCTGATATAAGTAAGGATTCACTTGCTGTAAAACTAATTACTCTCCCGCGCCTCAATATATAAAGAAAAAAAGACGAACTAGCCATCTGCAGCAAAAATAAGCATAGAAGCATGTTTTAAAACATGATAGATAAAATGGATTTTCACAACAATAAGTTGCTAATTTTTAAGGTCTCGGTAATCCGTAGTAATGATAACACTAAGCATCCTAAGCTTTTATATTCAATATAATCCGTAGTAAATATGTTTCGCAAGGTATGTCTTAAATTTCATGTAACACCGACACTTCAGATTGAAGGCGTGTCCGTACCAGAGTCTACACCGACACTTCAGATTGAAGGCGTGTCTGTACCAGAGTCTACACCAACACATGTGGTGTGATCAGTTACATCTTTGTGAAGCATCATAAATTGTAATGACCAAATATTACACAGAACATATCAAACAATTCATCAACTCCAATAACATATAACATATAATCAAGAACTAAACATTGGATATAAAACAGGAAAACAGAAAGAACAGCGAAATAACAAACCTGAAGAAGTGTGATAACATTTGCACATGGAAAGTTATAAGAAGAAAGAGCTGCTTTATTGAACATCACCAATAGAACTACAATAACAAAAAAAAACATTATTTTAAGCCATGGAAGAACAAAATGAAGCATCAAAATTCAAAATTCAAATTCAAAATTCAATTTTCTGTTAACGATTAGTTACCAGCGCAGGACATGTACGAGATGGCAGCGTAAGCACCACGTTTGGTCATGGCGGAGCCTTTGAAAAGCTTGTCGTCGGGTTGAGTTTTGGGAGGATCCGACAAAGGAATCATGGTATTCTCCGAGGAAATCGACGGTTTCAAAGACATGATAATTTAAGATGAGAAAACGGTTTGTTTTACGATTGAAAAATTGAAATTGAAGAGGAAGATAAAAAGGGGGTTCTGTGGGTTATAGGAGAATTGAGAAATGGAAGAGGTTTGAGAGACGGCAATGGATGAATGAGAACTCCGAAATTGACCCTGACTGACTTTGTCAACTCTGTCTTCTCGGACCTCCGACTACACCACCACCACTAGTACTACAACTTTACTTCTTGTCTTGTTTCTTCAAAACAAGTATTATAAAATATTGAAATCAATTTCTTTTCTTTTTTTATTTATAGTTTAATTCTAATTCACCATAAGTGTAAAAAACATTACAAATATATTTAATTAATATTAAATTATATAAATTACCCAAAATTTATAGACTAATTTAATGGATACGTTAATTTAGTATAAAAATAATTTACCTTATAAATCTTCTCTTTTATTCAACACTAATTCACAATATATTAGAAAAAACTATTTAAAATAAAGGTATTCCTAACTAGTGCGTTTTTTAAAAATAAAAGTATTACTAAATTGTGGATTGAATATATAAACAAATAAAAAAATGGGGTGACAAATGATATATTTTTATTAGATGAGTATAATAAATTTTAAATAAATTAAAGAATTTAAAAATAAAAGTTTATTTTAAAAATAATATAATATTTTGACTTTAAGAAAAAAATTGATTGCACAACTTTTGTAACAAATATTCTACATTTGACTTTTTATTTTAGAATCTAATAAATGATCCTCTTGAAAATATAATAATAAAATAGTGTCGATAAAATGTCAGTTTGTTTTAGTTTTAAAAAAAATTATATTTTTAAAAATGAATTCTATTAAAATATTATATATATATTTTTTTAAGTTTGAATAATAAATGATAACTTTGAAAAAATAAATTAAAAATAAAAATACACAATAAAAATTCAAATTGAATGATCGATTAATTCTAATTAATTATGTCGATCATTTTGACTAAAAAATAAAAATAAAAGGATAAAAAATGAATAAAAATCAAACACAAAAGTGCTTTAAAAATTAAAATGATTGCACCAAAGTGATCGGTGTGAAATGAACTTCTCATAAACATACAGATTTTAGTCAAATTTTAAAATAAAAAATGCTCGGTTAAAATGCTCAGATGGATCAAAATGTGACTGAAAAAGTAGCCGAAAAAATAAAACAAACACATCAGTTTAAATTACGTGAAATGTATATTAATAAAATTGATGTCGGCATGCTCAATTTTGAAAATTTTCGTCCGCTAATTTGACACATTTGAAAATTAATTCAATCGGTCTGTCTGTAGAATTGAAAACTTATTTCGACTGGCAGTTTAGGCATTATGCAGCCTGAGATGCATGTTATGCTATCCAGGTGATGCAAATGATGTGATGAATGTATTGATTTGCGATTCGGGGTCAAAATTGGTGTGTGACACAAATGAAGTGTGTGAGGAATGTGTGCAGGCAAAGCAACACAAGAACAACTTCAGCGAGGATGCATGAAGCAAGTCGAAGGCAATTCTTGAAATCATATACTCTGATGTATGTGTTCTTATCCAGGTGGATTCAATTGGAGGTAACAAATACTTTGTCACATTCATAGATGATTTCAGTTAAAACTATGGACTTACCTGATCAAGAAAAAAATTAAAGTGATTGAGGTATTTGCCAAGTTTAAATCTATGGTTGAAAGACAAAGTGATCGAAAGCTCAAGATTCTGAGGATTGTTGGTGGTGGAGAATACGTGTCGAAAGATTTCGATGGATTACGTGAGAAAGAAGGGATTGTGCACGAGGTGGTGCCACCCTACACTCCACAACAGGATGGAATTGCGGAAAGGAATAATATAACCATCTTGAATATGGTGAGAAGTATGCTGAAAGACAAACATACACCCAAAGAATTATGGGAAGAAGTTGTGTCTACTACAACATACATCGTGAACAGATGTCCGACGAAGAAGCTAGAAGAAATCACGCTAGAAGAATGTTGGTTTGGTGTAAACCCTAGCTTGATTCATCTGAAAGTATTTAGATCTATAGCACATAGACATGCATCTGATCAGTTGAGAAGAAAACTTGATGATAAGTCGAGTCAAATGATTCTAATATGATATCATTCAACTGGAGGATATAAATTGTTCGGCACAGTGAATAAGCAGTAGTGATCAGCAGGGGTGTGATCATATATGAGCTTAAGGAATGGAATTAGACTAAAAATGTAAAGAAGGATTCAGTGAGAATCTTATATGAAGAACCATCAAGTGAAGTCGAAAGAGAAGTTTGAGATAAAGAAGTCTGAGGTCAAGCAAGCACAAGAAAACCTTAAAGAACAAGATACATGCCTGCAGGATTGCAAGAATGTGTGATTACATTAGATGATATGGTCGATGATAAAGATGAGTTGGTACACTATGTTTTCTATGTAGATGTTGAACCAGTCAATGCAGTTGAGGCATTGAAGGATTCGAACTGGATTAAAGCAATGAATGAGGAATGGAAGTCCATCGAAGTCAATAGCACTTGGTCACTTGTCGAATTACTTAAATGCAATAAGGAAATCGATTTGAAGTGGGTATATAAGATGAAGTTGAATTCCAAAGGAGAAGTAACTCAACACAAGGCAAGACTTGTCGCGAAAGGATTTCTTCGAAAAGAAGGAATCGACTTCGACGAAGTTTTTGCACCTGTTGCTAGGATCAAAGCAACCAGGTTGGTTGTCAGTCTAGCAAACATGAACAACTATCACATATGTCAAATGGATGTGAAATGTGCATTCCAGAATGACCCCTTAGGTGAAGAAGTTTATGTTTCACAACTCTTTGGATTTGTGAAGCAAGGCGAAGAAAGCAAGGTATATAGGTTGCATAAAGCTTTGTATGGACTTAAGCAAACTCCAATAGCTTGGAATAAGAAGATAGATATATTTCTAAGTGCACAACTGAGCATTGAGTATATTTAAGCAATAGTGAATTTCTTATACTATATCTCTATGTTGATGACCTGTTCATAACAGGAAGTTGCAAGAAGGAGATTGAAGACTTAAAAGTTGGCTTAAGTAAGGAGTTTGAAATGTTAGACTTGGAAAATCTCTCATACTTCCTTGGTATCAAAATCTACAAGAGTATTAGAGGCTTGATGATGCACCAAAGAAGATATGCAGGCGAAACACTCAAGAGATTTGAGATGCAAGATTGCAACCCAACTTCAGCTCGATCTAACACAGTACAGAAGACTCATTAGATCACTTCGATACATGTGTCAGACAAGGCTTGACTTGGATTATTGTGTAGGTATGGTGAGCAAATCCATGCACAAGCCAAAAGTATCACACCTCGCAACGACGAAAAGGATACTAAGGTATCTCAAAAGAATTCCCGACTATGGTATTTTGTTTCTTGTAGACGGTGAAGGAAAAGAATGCAAGTTAGTGGGATATACCGACTCAAGATGGTGTAGTGATGTTGAAGATAGAAAATTCACAACTGGCTATGTGTTTATGCTAGATGGTGTACCAGTTGCTTGGAGTTCAAGAAAGGGACCAGTAATTGCATTGTCTTCATGTGAAGCAGCATGGATGGTGAATTTGGTCGAAGAGATTACAACGAAGGATCATGGAGCAATCGACAACATGACTGCTATCCATCTGGCGAAGAATCCGATAGCACATGGAAGAAGCAAACACATTGAAATGAGGTTCCATTATCTTCGAGAGCAAGTGGCAGATGAGAAGCTAAAGTTGGAACATTGCAGAACTGAGAATAAGATTGCAAACATCATGACGAAAGGAGTGCAGGTCGAAGTGTTCAAGAAATTAAGGGCTATGATGAACGTAGATAGCTTATACACAATGAATTAGGTGATATGTTCATTTACAATTTCTTGTGTCGAAGCAGGTTGCTAGACAGAGACAAGGAAATGTTGAAACATTTATGCCGAAATGTCGAAGTATGTTGCTCGACAGAGATTTTGACTTATGTTTATTTTGTAATTTTAGCTGAATTAGGTTAGTTGTAGTTTTGCTTAGTGAGCAAGCAAACTCAACTTAAAAATAGGGAGTAACCCTTATCATTGATTGTAACACAAGAGAGAATGCAGTTGCATATTTAAATAAAAAACTTTAGTTTGAAGTGCATAGAGAAACTCTGCATAAATATTTATCTTCTTCCCCTTTTCTCCAAAATCCTAATTATTTTTCTTCTCCAATTCATCTTTTTGTTCCTCTTTCATTATCAATTATGCATCAAAATTCTCTATAGATTTTGGTGAAATTTCAAACTCTATCTTGAAAATATAGGGTTATAGGGTTGCCTTTGTATAGATGAAAGAATAACTGTTGAGCTGCTTTGTCAGGGAATTTGTTTGTTAGAATGGTGCATTATATTTTCATACTCTAACCATTTTTTTAATGAAGTTTCACTGGCATAGTGGTATACAGTTCATTATGACTTTGCTCGATTAGTTTTTTCTTCTTTTTCTCTCTTTTATTTGCAATCTATGACGATATAATATTTTTAGTTAAAGAGAGTGCATTTAACTTAGCTTGATACTAAATTGTCTACGATGTAGGGGGAAAGTGTTTCGTTCATCGAGTGTTGAAATTGTCTATTCAATTTATTTTCTTATTTTGAATCAGAGGAAGAGGTGGGAGTGAACTTTTCAATTAATTTAATTATATTAATTCCTAAATTATATATATTGCTGCTACAAAGTTTTTAAATACACAATGGTGCATTTTTCACGATTAAAGGTAGAGAAAAAGAGAGTAACCTCTCAAGTCAAGGGTATCTTAGACTTTATCAAATTTATTTATTCATATTTTTTTTTTATATTTCATTTTCTTTATATTACTTGAAGTTTTTATTGTTGAAGTTCTGTTAAATAGCTTATATTTAATGTTCATCCTGTTGATGAATGTTTTAATGTTTAACTAACTGTAAAACTAACTTATTAAGTTAAAGTTATTCATTTGCATAATCTATAGTTAGCATATAAAGTCATATGTACTTTAGACACAGTTCTAAACCCATATTTTTTTATAGTTAGCATATAATGTCATATGTACTTTAGACACAATTATTTTTTAGATTTTAGTTTATAGTTTATTATTTCTTTAAGAGAACATTTTTTAAACTAAAAATATAAAGGGTGAATATATTTTATTATTTTATTATTGTAATTTGAGTGAATTTCAATTTATCTTTATAAAATATTTTTTTTCTTAGTAATTTTTAGATTATTTTATTTAGATGATGTATTAATTCTGAATTGTTTTATCGACTGACTTGACAATTCATTGTATTTTATTTAATTATTTAATTGTTTTTTTAAATGCACCTGATTTTTTATTCTTTTTATATTATCACCTTTTAATTGTTTTTTTTATAAAAATAACGTGTATTTAAGTCAAATAATATTACAATTTTTTTTTGAAAAGAAAACATAACGTAAAAGACTGAGCTTAAACAACTAAATCATGATTTGTTTAAATTCAAATTTGTGGTCAAATCTGCCGAAAACTGGTATCACGAACCGGCTCGAAACATACCGGACTTTGTATTTTACCAACTCTAATTGTGATAGAGACAATTTCATAAAAAATAAAGAAAATAAGATTTAAATTGTATTAAAGTTTTAAAACTGTTTCAGATTTGTTTAAAATAAAAATATATTTAAAAAAGTGACGAAGGTAAAGATATAGAAAAGAGAATACAAATTCATCCTATAATTTAGAATTACGTGCAATTCTCCCACACTTGAGGAGATTTTCATTATTATGATCTAACTGATTATAAATTTACTAAAATATTTTAAAGTCTGTTGAGGATGAAGGAGTGCACAGGGTAAAGGCTGAACTTCATAGAGTGAATTTTTCTACATTAAACACCGACATGGTTGGAAAACATTGTTGAACAGTTGTTCTATGTTACTGAATTATGCTCACTATATTTTTCGGATGACGTTTCTAAGTTTAGTACTGCACATTGGGGGAATGGGAAGTATCTAGTAGCTCATCAATGGTCAATGTTCTATGTTAAAGTCGAATCACATTAGAGTCTAGAATCAACGTATCATATATATATATATATATATATATATATATATATATATATATATATATATATATATATATATATATATATATATATATATATATATATAATTAAAATTTATATTGCAAACTTTTTTAATCCTTCCATGGTCTTTTAACAAAAATATTTCCGCTATAGCACGACCTCTATTTTTATGTTATAAATTCATGAACATTTGTATGTTACAAAATGATAAATAAATCGGAATGGAGTAAATACTAATAAATGTAATGAAAATAGTCTTGTATAGAAAGATTTACTTACATTTAAAACATTTATAAAGAGTTAAGAACATTAACTCAACAAAATGACAAAAGAGAACAAAGTGTCACATAGACAAATGTGGTGGTCCCAAGCATTATGTAACTTGTCACCTCCATACATCTCTCGTCAGTGACGACACCGGCTCCTGAACCGGGTCTGAGGGTGTGGGTGTATCAGAGCAATATCTCTGACAGGCGGTCGGCCTTCGGTCGGGCTCACTATTGCTCTCGTTTTGGTTGATGCATGCATTTGAATTTTTGAATTCGAAGAGAAGCAACACTTCGTGAAATGTTGCTAAGGAATGAAAATAGGCAATACTTGGAAACAATGCAACTTTCAGTTAAAAGGTGTTGTTTCATCAAGGGTCGCAACCTTGTGAAACAACACATGTATGACCTATAAATACATCACTATGAATTCAAAAAAACACCACAAAAACTGAATATCCTCTTGAACAAATTCCAAACACTCTTCGCTACAAATCGAGTTTTCGTTGGTCTTGCGGAAATTTGATATAAGGCTGAATTATCATATGTATTCCTGCTTCCAACTAAGACATAAAGAGAGTGCTTGAAATACTTTTAAGGAAAGTGACTTCATTCACGATTCAGTCTTGGATCCATTCAATTTTACCGATTCTTCTAACATTTTCTTCATCATATGCAATGTGTTGGATAACAATTCAACGTATTTATCTATTTGGATAAATCTTTCTTAGAGAAGTTGTTCGACTTTAGCCTTAATATGAAGCATCAACTTATAATTGATTCTTCTTAGAGGTTGTTTGTGTGGATTATATCTTTCCTTAATTTCTAGATTATGTTAGACATATATATTCAAATCAGGCTTCTCATAATGATCCCATTTAAAAAGTCTCAATTACGCTTGATTAATTCTACTAACTAGTTTAGTTTGTCATTTCCTAATAATCTAGTTGTTCATACTCAATCAAGTCCTAGTGGATAGTCCAATAGGAATAAGCTTATATGATCTGAGACTTGATTTATGTCCCAACGGAAAAAGATGATCCATGAAGTAATAAAAGCCTAATCGAAGTATATGTATGTCTAAAAATGATGTATGAATGGTGTCGTTAGGAGATAAATACCTATCATTTAGTAGAAGATTCTAGGACCTAATAGATAGAACCGGATATGCTCTAAAGAAAACGTAATTCAAGCATAAAAGTGGGAGAAAAAAGGATAATAAAATAACAGAAGGAAACATATTTCAACACATGGCAATATGAACAATTCAGATGAAGACGAAAGAGTGAGAAACCCTATAATATCTCCTATAAAAACAGGGGCTATAGACATCACACAAGTTACACTCAAAAATTCTCTTTACAATTGTATACCTCTCATCTGATACGATCATTGACTAGGGCGTCAGAATGTGTGCAGGTACAATTGTATACCTCTCTTATCATAATGCCTAAAAGGTGAATCATAGTATGTTCTTATAGACGTCCAATACATGTCATTCAGTGAAGAAACTTCCTTATAAGAGGAAACACTAGTGATCTTACCCATCCTAGGTTTTTTTTACAAGTCTTTAAGTTGAATTATACAAAAGTTGGTAGTTTCCTTTTAATAGGTGATTCACTTGCCTGATCCCAAAAATCTTCAACTAAATATTCTTGAGATTCTTATTCTTATAGTTCATCTCACTTTTGTTTCCTAAAAACATAATATCGAATACTCTGGCCCCTTCTCGTAATGTTTATAGACAACCAAGTAGGTTCCCTACCTTTCGAGATGGATTTTTCATTAACAACTCATCAAAAGGTCAAAGGTTAACCTGGTTCTTTAATTGGAATATTTCATTAATAATTTGATAAGCTTCCAACACACCTTCTTAATGTTCATTAGGAACCATTATGGGACTTGAATGAGGAAAATATAACAATGTCTCAATCATATTGACTTCAATTGAAAAATGATTTTTTTTAATTAACTTTCACAGTCTCCACCTTGCCTCCTACCCAAAACACAAGCCTTTTGTGTAGTGTTGAAAGCATCCATTCATTGATATGAATTCAATCATTTCTCAATATAATATAATAAGACAGTTTTCTATCTATCACAGAAAAAAACACTACACGACCTATGAGGACACCAAGTTCATTAGATGTTACCTCATGAAGTTTTCCATATGCAAGTTAATCAGGATAAGATCATTCAAGTTTTTATCTAACTTCTTCAAAGTTATAAGTGGCACAACATTGAGGACAACACTTTCATAAACAGATAATTGGATAAACATGTTACTATTGGTTAAGGCCTTCGTAAATAAAAGTTTCAAGATTTTTATCACACACACACACACACACACACACACATATATATATATATATATATATGAGAGAGAGAGAGAGAGATTTTATCCCCTCACAATTTTTTTAATCAAAATACATACTGAAACTTGTATCCCTTCACATTTCTCTTTCCTAGTTGTTAGCTAAAATGTCTTATATAAACATATTTACTTCAAGATTCTTAGATTGTGTCTTATTCCCCCATAGCTCAATAGGAATAAAGTTGATAGTTTATATGGTGACGTGGTGGTGTCAATATCTTCATCGAACAACATTTCTAGAAATAACTCTTCACAAAATTTTGGAAACCGAAGTATGGCTTTTTCTTCAAACATATGCAACTGTTGGGTTCCTTCTATTGGTGCTTCCAGTATTTGTAAATCATGATAGAGGATATCAAATAATTTTAAATTTTAATTAGAATCTATAATAGACAAAAAAGTACACGTGTGCATGGTATCCATAAAAGGGTTATGGATACTCATTGCTTTAGTAGGTGTATAACAATTGTGGGGTGGCTAGTGTAATACCCCATTTTTATATAGAATGTTTTACCATATTTTATTTGATTCAATTATGTATTTTGTGTGAATTATGTGTTTCATGTCTGTGCGGTGTCGAGGGATGGTTAAGAAGGATATTGTAGAAATAGTGTAATAATTAAAATGTTAGAGTTTTAGTTATTAATTGAAATATTTGAGTAAAATAGGTGTTAGTGAATTTATTTATTTTGGTTTTATTATTAGAGAGAAAGTAATAAAATTAGAATGACTAAAATAAAATAAAATAGAAAATAAATGGGGGAGGGGCAATATTGGGCTTATGTTGAGTACGTGAGGACAAGATAGGCATTATGGAAAAATATTAAGGTTAAGATGGGGATACCCTAATGAGGGTACTAGGTTTTTAGATAAAAAAAAAGAGAATTGTGAGGGGATACAGGTTACAATATGTGTTTTGAGAGAAAAGTGAAAAGAGGCTTGGGGCTTGGGAGAGGAAAAGTCAAGGATCGATCAAGAATTTTCTATAATCGCAAGTTATGGGGAAATTTTTCATTTATGTGTGCTAAATCTTAAATGAGTAGAGAGGTTCCCTTAACCTCAAATAGGGTTGTTCTTACCTTGATAAATATTGATGAATATATGATGATGGTACTATTTTTATATGCTATGTTTTGATTTGCAATTGTGTGTATTGATATGTGATTGTTGTATTCTTGAGAATTGATGAAAAATTGGGGTTCTAGGGCATGATTTTGGGTGATAAAATCATGAAGAAAATTGTATTTGTGTCGATTTTATTATGTTTGATCCATTGTGATGTTAGAATGTGATTTTGAGAGTTTTTTATGGATTAATTTGGGACTGGTATGAGGTTTGAAGGGTTGGAACTGTTTCTACAATCATAACATAAAAAACTATTTTTTTTAGAAAACCCTTCAGCTGCAATAGATTACACCTTGATTGCAATCGATTGCACTAGTGCAAAATTTGAAAAATACCTATGTGTAAACGATTGCACCCTGACTGCAATCGATTACACAATGCAAATTTTTAGAAATGCTTCAGTGGCAATCAATTGCACCCTGACTGCAATCGATTGCACAATACAATTTTGAGAAAAATATGTTTTTAAATTAGTTGACATATCCCGACGATTTTGGTCATAACTTTCATTCAATAAGTATGATTAGATGTCGTTTAAAGTGTTAGAAATATGACACGTTGAACTACACAGTGGTAGTGAAAGCTGGGATGATTAAAGTAGGATTATATGTGTACTGTTGTTGTGGTTTTCATGATGATGTGATGGACCGTTTAGCAAAACGTTTAGTTTCCGTTGTCGATGAATTGATGTGGTAAATTACTAATATAATTGCAGGTTTTTTGATTGTTGTATTTTGATGACATGTGGGTTGAGATACATGGTTTCCATGTGAAACTATCTTGTTGATGTTGTATAGGAAATTATGTGGTTGATGTGATACCGCTTGTGTTGTTGAGTTGTTGTGTTGACGCATACATTCATTCATACATCATGAGTTGTTGTTCTTATGAAAGAGGCGATTACAGGTTTCGATGTTGGTGACCAGTAATTGTCTCAAGCTTGATGTTGAGGCTTGGATCTCGGTGTGGGGCTCATGGGTTCGCAGTTAATTATAACCTGGTTCATAATTGGAACTATTGTTGAGATTTGTACTGCATGCATGTGAGTCTATAATGTTGTTAAGAGTCACATTGCATATTGATTGTGTATTATTGTGAAGTGGTGAAACTTGAATGCATGTGTTGTGTTGTATAATGGATTCTATTTGAATTGTATTGTATTTAATCTAATCTGATTGTTTATGCGCCGTTTATTATTTGAATGTATTTGTCACCCTTTTTGTTTGAATGTTGCATTTACATGGGCATCATGCAGATACTCAGGAGTAATTGCTACAGTAAGTGAAGTTAGATCAAGGAGTTGCTTATTTAGTTTCATTATTTTAGAAGTCTTTCTCAGATCATGTAACATTAGGGTCAGGAACATTTTATTTGATTATTCTGTTAAAGTTTAATAGTTCATTGCATTATATTGAAGTGTTTAAGAGTTGAGTTTAATAACTCTTGTTTTTGAAAAAGTTTTATTTAGATGAGTTTTAAAGACTAAATGTTGAGTTTATGTTTATTTATCCAATTAGGAACGATAACTCCGCAATGATACCCTAAGTGAATGTGAGCATGCGATGACAGGTGTTGTATGACGTTAGTATATTCCGCTGCATGTTTATTAATTATTGAATGATTTTATAGGCTTGTCGTTGGAGATACCTTAAATTGTCGTATAATTCTTAATACATAAGTTTTAGGGTATAGGGTGTTATAGCTAGGGCTTGCCCACGGAGAAGAGAAGCCCTATATGGTGATGTTATAATGATTTTAGAGGACCTTCTCACGTGAGGTGATATATTATGTACACCAACATTGTGCTTTGGGTGTTATGTGTAAGTTATGATCTATCTCTTCTCCTGTTATGGGAGAAGTATATATATGGGCCTTTTGGGCCTATGATTTAGGAAACCCTTAGAGGCAATAGTCACGCCCCTATAACTAGGGGATACTGTTAACTACCTACTTTCCAAGGAGTCTTGATACGACTCCTTCTTATATGACTAATAGAAGATAATGATATCATACATGTCACATGCCCTAAGGGCGAGGCTCCATATTCTGTGAGAATGCTGCCTAGGAGATAAACCACTAGGAGGGGACCCTAGAGTCGCCCCCTATTTGAAACTCTCATAAATATAACACTACAGAGTCTCTTAAGCATAAAGGTTTATAAAGGGAAAAGTGCTTTTAAGACTTCCTTCCTTTGGGAAGCGAGTCCCTCAGTTGTATGAGACCTTAATAATGTGAGGTGAGTCTTTCAATTTGGGATGTATCCCTTAACTGAAGGAGACTCTTTTTTAATGTAAGTCAAGTCCCTCAACTTGGGGCGAGTCCCTCAGCTAAAGATGGAATTTTTAATTTGAGACAATTCCCTCAGCCGAAGGTAGCCTTTTTAATATGAGGCGAGTCCCTCCCTTTATTTGTATAAGCTTCCTAATTAAGGGGAGAATCATCTCCCCTTTCCAGATGTCTCATGATTATCTAAAATGTGAGTTCGAAATGTCAATCAAGCATTCAAATGGTCATGCTTATGTTTATTTAATGTAAGCAATGATGGCCTATTTTTTGAGACCTTAAACTCTAGTGGCACATGTCAGCAAGTTACTGAGGTTTTCAATGTTATGAGTCAGCCTAAAAGGGTCCCTTGTAGTTTTAACTCCTTTATAAAAGTTTCTCCTTCCACTTTTTTGCTCTATTTTGCTCCAACGACTTCTCCAGGCTCATCTGAATTGCATAAATCTTCTACAACCCTAGTTCATCGTTCATAACCTTTTTCAGGTATGAATTTCCCTTTTTCTCCCCTCTCTTTTAGTGAGTATGGTTTATGAAGAAATGTTCAAAATAGGGTTTAGATTAGCGTAGAGCTGTAGGTTTTGAGGGTTATAGTCACCCCTTTGACGATTGCGACATTGGTGCTGGTTTCTTTTTGTTCTAATGCTTTTCCAAGGACAAAAATGAAATGGTTGCCCCTCCCGTCATGCCCAAGGACGTCGGAGACATCATACCTTATTACATTTCTGACGAACAGATCCTCCACTAACAAACAACATTGGGGGTTTCTTCCTTAGAAGATGAGGAAATTGTTATCCTAGAGGCTTGTTCATCGATAGTAAGGTTGACCATGTCCGTCTCCTCTGACCCCCTCCCTGTTTTTATTTCTACCTACCATTTATCAAATATATGGGGGTTCTTTTCCCTCTTTCCCCTTTTTCCATGGAGGTTATGAGAGTTCTTAAGTCGCGTTCTCCCAGTTATTCCCTAGTAGTTGGGTTTTTATCAGGTATTTTAAGATGGTCTCTGAATACCTGGAGATTATTCCTACGGTATGATTCTTTTTCTCCTTTTATACTACTAGACATGCAAAGGGAAATTGGGTGTCTTTAGGATGTTTGCTGGGGAAAGCCCTTTTATGTCTCATTCTAACCATTACAAGAATCTAAAAGACATGTTCTCCCGTATGAGAGACGAGAGGGTTCTCTTGGACGGTTAGGGGATGATGGCACCACTCTCTTTCCCTTAGCATTAACGAATGATCATGTGATAATCACGATGTACAAAAAAAATACCTTACTCCTAAGGAGGGGAGGATTGTTTGCCTTCTAGGGTAGTTTGAAGTTATGGACTTGCATAGAATAACTACATTGTGGTTGGAGGGTGACGATCATCTCGCTATTTACCTTGGTAAGTTTTGGATACCCTATTTTATAGGTATTTTCAAACAAAATCTTTGATCTTTGTGCATTATTTTGCAAATCAGATGATGAAGATTTCTGTTGAGGAGAGAATAAGAATATTGGAGATGATCTAGGCTGCTTGTGGGGAGATTGATGACCCCCAGAGTCACCTACAAGGTTTTACCATCAAGGGACAAAAAATGGCAAGTTGAAGAACCCTCTCTTAATACGCCTTGTGTGAAGGCATAGAGGTTGGAAGAGGGCTCTTCTCATGTTGTTGGTATTTCCACACATGCTTCAGTGAAGGCAAGAATTCAGATTCCATTTAAAGACAAGGCTCCCCCACCTCC
The DNA here is from genome assembly GCF_024323335.1 of Lathyrus oleraceus. Classification (NCBI taxonomy): domain Eukaryota; kingdom Viridiplantae; phylum Streptophyta; class Magnoliopsida; order Fabales; family Fabaceae; genus Lathyrus; species Lathyrus oleraceus. The sequence goes on from NC_066584.1 coordinate 28,463,736, forward strand.
TCCTACTTTGTAGAGTGATGCTTGTTTTGAAACTCTCTAACTCAAGAGCTCTCGCCTCCTTTTCTCCAAGGAGTTTCCTAGTGACTACCAAACTCTCCAATCTAAATAAACTCATGCAATTGTAAGCATGAAGGATAACCTTATGTTGAGAGCGTTGATGTTGGAGGATGTTGATCAAGATAAAAGGGATAAGGTTGAGAAGGATATGGAGGCAAAGCTCCAGAAGTATGTGGGTAGTTATAATGAGAGCCATAGGTTGCTAAGGCCATGCAAAAAGTTAAGGAGACCTGGGAGAAAAAGCTGGCAGATGTGGAATGCAAGGCTGCAAAAATTCCTACTAAGGAGAAATCCCTACAGAAGTCTATCGACGCCGCCCTCGCCTATAAAAAGGAGCTAGATGGGGAAGTGTTAGAGCTTACTGGTGAGCTGGTGTCGACCCATGGTATTTACTTTAAGCGGGCAAAAGAGCATGTTTCCCTCATCTATCCCGAGTTGGATTTGAGAAAATTGAACTTCCTTAAAGTCGTCCAAGATTTCTAGTTAGTTGATGAATATGTGGTGACCCTTTCAAAACCTAAAGGTTCAGCTCCCTCTAATGACACAAAATGTGTGGCGATGGAAGGAAATGAGTCTCAAGCCCCTTGTCTGAATGACATCGCCAGGAAAATGGCAGACTAGGAGGAGAGTTAATGGTTGAATTTTCTTGGCCCATAGTGGCCTTTTATCATATTTATTTATTCATTCGAGGTTTTGTAATCGTTAAAACAATGACACCCTTTGGGCGTCTTTTATACTACTTACTTTTTACCACTATTTTTCTCCATGCCATTTGTGTATGATTGTTTTACATCCCTTGATTTGAGGGTATACCTGTTGCTTCCCCTTCGAAGGGAATAATAAGGATCTCTTATGGGAGTTTAGTGATTTGATACCCCCAAAGGGCGACAAGGATCCTACCTAGGGTTCCGGAAATCCGGTCTCCACTAAGGGAGGAGAGGCTCCCACTTATGGGGCCCGTATCTCAACTACCACAAGGGGAGACAAGGGTCCCACTTTAGGGATTCATCATTTCTGTTGCCACTAAGGGTGATAAGGATCCCATTTTTAGGATCCAACATTTTAATTTCCACTAAGGGCGACAAGGATCATAATTTAGGGACCCAACATTTATGTTTACACCAAGGGAGGCAAGGATCCGACTTTATCGATCCAGCATTTCAATTACCACTAATGGTGGCAAGGATCCCATTTTAGGGGTCCAACAATTTGGTCGCCTATAAGGGAAATCTTCTCCAAAACCCTCACGTCTCCTGCTAAAAGGTAGTAAGGGAAATTCTTCAGAATAAAAAAAAACAAGGGGTCTTATTAAAAGCCCTCGCCCCCTACAAGGTACATAGGGAAAATAGTGCACCCAAATAATATGTTTTTACATGCGAAAGAAATTCAATACTCGCCTAAAAAATCATCTGAACAAATGATTAAAAATAAAGAAAACAATCAAGATACAATAAAAAGAGTAACCCCATGGTGAATTACCCCTAGGATTTCAATCCTCAATTTCTTCATTGGCTAGAGGGGAACCTTCTCGACTTTAAAAGCTTCTCTTAGTGACCTTACTCTTAAGTTTCGCTTCCTGGTGTTCGTGCCTAGAGTACGGACCTTTTTCAACTTGAGGCTCCCAATATAGCACTTCCTGAAAATTTCATGATCTCCTTGGACGATTCCAACTCTTTCTCTAGGGAGCGGGTACTTTATACACAAATACATAATGGACATGGCGGCATCCAACTAATTAAAATTTGGCCACCTTAATCATATTGTAAGAAGAGGTGCATCAATAACCAAGTACCTGACCTTAATTTCTCGGGTTTGATCATGCTCTCCAAAAATGGTCTTCAATGTGATACAGTCATTCACTTGCACATGTTCCCTATAGAATGCAACTAGCGATCCTTTGAAGGGTTTTAAATTCTCTAGGTCGAGGTGGATTCATTCAAACGCATCCTGATATAGGTATGTGCAAAATTTCAGTGGTCTACGGGAACTCTCTTGATCTCCCATTCATCAAACCTAACTATAATTATAATGGGGCTATCATTGTGGGGGTGGATAACAATTGCATCATTCTCATAGAAGGAGCTTGTTACTTCGGGAATCTTTGACTCACCTTTGTCTTCAACACTGTAGAGGTCTTCTACATTAAGAATCTGGAAAGTGCACATTCTACGGGCAGAACTAGTATCCCCGACCCTTGTGAATCCTCTTTAAATGGTGTTGAGCATATGGCATACGCCTTTGCTGCCCTCGCCTTAGGATGTTTCCTTCGCCTTGGCGGGCCTAGGACTCCTTGTGTCATCTTGCCTGTGAGAATTGGATTTGTCTGGTCCACATGAGGAATCACCATTGGCATATTTCTTGAGGTGTCCCACTTAGATCAACTTTTCGACCTCTTTCTTGAGTTGGTAAAAGTCATTGGTGTGATGCCCTTTGATTCTGTGGAACTGGAACCACCTGCCTGGTTCATGACCAATTCCATCTGCCTTCGGAGCTGGAGGCGTAGAGATATTGTGCAAGTGAAAAACCTCGTGCCAGATTTTTTTACAGCGAGTGTTCAGAGGCATGAAGCTCCCCGCCACCTCACCTACTCTCTTAAACACACTTTTGTCTTTGATGGGAGAGGTATAATTACTTTTCCTATGGTGGAGTGAACCTTCGGCATTGGGAATACATTATATGACATCTCGCACCTTCTTCTCATTGTTGTTTTCCTCGCCTTTTATGTAGCATTCCTCCCTGGTAACCACTTCTGCTAACGAAATCACTTGTTTTTGGGTGAGAGGTTCATTAAAGTGTCCCACCTTGAGACTATTCTAGAACACCCCCACAAACATCTCTTGGTTTGGAGGGACAAGTTTGATGAAAGATTCGTTGAATTAGGCGAGATAGTCCCTTAGACACTCTGATGGACCATGTCGCATGTTGAACATGCTAGTGGTTGACATCTTCTTATGACGGCTGGCTGCAAACTGATGTACAAGTTTTCCTACCAACTCTTGATAGCTGGTTATAGAAGCTCGGAAAAAATCCATGTGCCATCGTAAGGCTGCATTCTTAAAGGCTTCGGACATCATTTTGCACTTCAGGGAGTCAGGCGCTTCAAAGATGTCCATCTGAATTTTGATGGAGGTGACATGCTCATAAGAATTTTTGCTCCCATCAAACATGTCCAAAGAGGGAGGTTTGAATCCTTCACGGACAGGCTCCTCCCATATTTCTTCCGAGAGAGGTTGGGGGTCCAGCATTTTCATCTTTTATTGGGGTTAGATTCTTGCTGGAAATGTATGATAAGGGATACCCATAGGCCTTAGTTGGTGTATAACGATTGTGGGGTGGTTAGAGCTTGCCCACTGCGGCGAAAAGCTATGTATGGTGATGTTACAATGGTTTTAGAGGACTTGCTCACACGAGGTGAAAGATTTTGTTTATAAGCGTTGTGCTTTGGGTGTTATGTGTAAGTTATGACATGTCCCATCTCCCATTAAGGGAGAAGTATATATAGGTGTCTTTTTGGCCTAGGGTTTAGGAAACCCTTGTAGGCAGTATCTACTCCCCATAGCTAGGGGAGACTATTGACTACCTACTTTCTAAGGAGTCGTGATATGATAACTTCTCATATGACTAATAGAAGATAATGATATTATACACCTCACTTTCCCCAAGGACGAGACCCCACGTTCTCTAAGGATACCACCCGAGTGATAGCCCGCTAGGAGGGAATTCTGGAGTCACCCCCCGTTTGGGACTCTCACAAATATAACACTACATAATCATCAAGTGTTTCAAATCCTTGTCTTCGTGATCTTGTATTCTTGGATACACAATTATCATAGTTTGTTAAAACACCATATTCTACTACTGAAGCATACATTATATTCATAATAACTTGTTTTGATATTTGATCGTATATCAATGTATCATTCCTCTATGGTTTAAGTCTTTGGTATAACAAATAAGCATCATATAATTTGTCATGTTCGTTGGGATCCCCCTGAAGGCATTATTAAAGTTAACGTGGGTGGTTCTTCTTTTGGTAATCTCGGAAATTCCATTTTGGAGGTCTTTTGAGAAATGATGGAGTTAATTGGATTTATGACTTTTTTGATATTGTAGAAGAACTTATAATCTATTGGCAGAACTGTCTAATATTTGGATAGATCCTCAATTGGCTTGATATATTGGATATAGATCCATGATCATGGAATCTCACTCTCAAGAAGCTTTAGATTTAATTGTTGACACTATGTAGAATGACTTTCATCCCATGCAATTTTACCCTCTATCTCTCACACATTAGGAAGTTCACTTTTCTTTCATGAGTGGTCTCCTTTAATCATACATTATGAGAAGGAAACGAGTGTGTTGATTAATTGGATAATATAGTACTTTGAATATCGACTCGTTAAAGATGTGGGTTCTTCCTCATATCTAGTTCATAAGCTAGATAACCTTGAGAAACTAGGTGATTTCATACCCATTAGTTTGGTGGGTATTCTTTACAAAGTTTTATCAAAGCTACTGGAAAATAGGCTCAAAAAGATGATAGGTAACTAGTTTCTAAGGGTCAAACTGCTTTCGTGTCTGGAATACAGATTCTAGATGGAGTTTTGGATTTTCATGAAAAAGCATATGATGATGTCAATTAGGTCTTTATGAAGTACATGCTAGGTAGGACTGGTTTTAGTGAAAAGTGGATAAGGTGGATTGATGCTTGTATATACCATAATAATTTATCATTGTTGGTCAATGGAAGCCCAACAAAAGATTTCAAGATGTGCAAGGGGCTTAGGCAAGGGGACCCACTCCCCCTTCCTTTTTTGTTTGGTAGATAAGGATATATCAGGCATGATGTCAAAGGTTGTTTACATAGGAGAGTTCCAAGGCTATAAGGTTAACAATCAATTGGATTTCCAATTGCTCCAATTTGCCGATGATGTCATTATAATGGGGGATGGGTTTTGGAAGAACCTTTGGTGTATTAAGACACTTCTTTGAGCGGATTTCAGACTTGTGCATTAATCTCTTCAAAAATAAATTGATAAGGCTGAATATTGATGACTTATTCTTGCAATCTTCCTCCTCTTTTATAGCTTGTGGCAGGGACTCAGTTATGTTCAAACTTTTTGGAGATTTATGTGGGCTTTAATCATATAGTTAAATTAACTTAGAGACATATACTTAACAACGTGAATAGAATGATGTTTGTCTGGAAATGAAGATTCCTTTCTATTGGAAGAAGAGTTACCGATTATTCTTTGTGAGATTAAGCTAAGAGACGAGTTCGAAGATAACATTATCTGGTTCTCTGAAACATAAGAAAAATACATTATCAAAAGCGGGGACAACTTAAAGATACAACTTTAAGAAGATCATCGGTTGGATCTAGACTTGAGGAAGTCAACTAAATTGTTGTGACAAGGATTTGTTTTACAATTGGTGTATGAATCCTTGACTCTCTTAACTTGATGTAATCGTGGTAATTATATTGTAAATGGAGAGACTACTCTTGTACTCATATAATTTCATTACTTAGAAAACAAATTATCTTACTTGCATATATCATGCGGTGTTTAGGCAACCAATAGTTTAATCATTTCCACTTATTTGTATTTTCCTCTTGATAAAAAAGAAAAACTCAAGTTTACCTTCATTGTAGTTGTAAAAGCAACTTCCTCTATTTTTCTCAATCCCAACCCACCAATTGTTTAGTATTACAAACTTTGTCTCAAGCAATTAAGTGAGGCTTCCTTCCTTGTTCAAAATCACCTCATACTAAGCTATTTTAAAATATTAATTAACAATGTGAACTACGAAATCACGTTATGATCCCCACGACACCAAGATCAATCATCAAACATATATAATAAGAATATAGGAATTAATTATATGGCCACACCCACCTCAACTTCACTCATGATGAGACCAAGTGTCCATCTTGCATTGCTTAACAAAACGTTCCACAAATCGCATCCCCCAACAAAAGGATCTACCAATTTATGAGGTTGTGGATCTAGAAATAGAATCTACAAATGTATATATAAAAGACCATGATGCAAACACTTGCTTATTTTACTTTTTAAATTTAAAGTGAGTTGTTTATTGTAGAATTGGGATGTTGCAACTTTTTTAATTTGATAAAATATAACTATATCAATTTCATTCATGTCGCTGATTATTTAATTTTGTTGGAGTGAACCACAATGAATTAAGAGATATGGTTGAAGACAATACTATGAGGGTTTCCATATCACCAAAGAAATACTAGTGACAAACAATATTCAAATGGCAGAATTTAAAAAGTATTCATTATTGGGTGTTGAATTTAATGACATACATCCTTCAGAAATTATTTGCTCTTGATGGTCCCTTGTCACATGCATATGCCATAAAAAATAATCATATATATATATATATATATATATATATATATATATATATATATATATATTATATATATATATATATATATATATATATATATATATATATATATATATATATATATATATATATATATATATATATATATATATATGTGTGTGTGTGTGTAACCGGTTCTTTTTTTGTGCAAGCTGTGCAGTAGCACATAGCCTCACTTTTTGTGGGGCATCAAATTAACTATTATTAGTGAATATAATAAATAAAATATTAAATGCTGAAAATATGATATTTTGGAAACCAAACGTTTTTTTCTCTTTTCTCACACGTTCTTACTTCTCTCTCCTCTCAAACGTTATTCTCTTCTCTCTTTCTCTGTTAGAGCTGTTTGAAACCAGAAAAAAAAATCTTATTTTTCTTTTTCAATCCTCTCTTTTATTAGGTTAGTTTATTCAATTAGTTACTTTCCATTTATTTTTATTGTGATTATTTGATTTTGAATGTAGAAAAAATAGTAATTTTAGATTTATTTTAAATTTTAGGGTGAAATCCTATTTTAGTTCCTGTATCAATATTGATTTTAAATTTTAGATTTTAGATTTTAGGATGGAAATGAGGGTAACTTGTGTTCTTTATAAAATTATAAATTTATAATATATAAATAAATAAAATTTTAGGGTGAAATGGGATACTAGTATACTGTATATACTACTCAATAGTATCAAAATACAAACACAAGAATATTGTTGGTGTTGGTGACGATTTTTATACCTACTTTTTCTCATAAGACCAAATTGCAATTTAGAATCTTTCAAAGCAAAATTAATATGTATTAGTATTGATATTTTTTATGATTAATTTATAATTTATTTAATTAAATGTAATTTATTTTCTTACTATTAATTTATTATTTGCTTTTAATTTATAATTATTAATTTTTTATGGTACTATATTAGAGAAGAACACAACATAATAAAATATAATTGAATATTAATTAAAGACTTTTTTCCATGATTTAATTATTAATATTTTTTGATGATTAATTTATAATTTCTTTTATTTAATATAATTGTTTTTTTTTATTATTGATGTAGGAACACAATTTCACAACAGGATAATTAGTAGATCATCGACGGACACAAAAGACATTGTGAGAAATTTCAGGTTTTTCTTATTATGCCTCCTAAGATGCCTCCTAAGAATAGAAAATTTGAATGTGGAAATGATAAACGTAAGAAAAAGAAAAAAATTGAAGAGTTAATTCAATCTCAAGTAGGAGCTCTTGATAAATTTTTAATCAAAGAACCACAAGTTTTAAATGAAAGTCGTTATGTTGATAATATTGATAGTTTGCCTATTGAAAATGATAATCTTGATAGTGTGCCTATTGAAAATGATAATCTTGATAGTGTGCCCATTGAAAATGATAATCTTAATAGTGTGCCCATTGAAAATGATAATCTTGATAGTGTGCCAATTGTTGATGAAGTTAATAATGATGATGATGTCGATGATGATGATGATGATAATGTTGATTATGATATATTTGATCCAAGAAATTGGGATCGTCTTCAACCTAAACTGATTGATTTATTAGTTGTGAAAGGTCCTAAAAGAGATAATTCTATTGTGAAGGGTCCTAGAGATAGTTTGAATAGACGTTTTACGGCTAATTTGTATACTAGAGCTTTAGCAAATGGAGAGGTGTGTGATAGAGATTAGCTTGTTTATTCGAAAGAGCTTGATAGAGTATTTTGTTTTTGTTGTAAAGTTTTTAAAAATGGGATTGTTAGGGGACAATTAGCAAATGAGGGTTATAGTGATTGGGTACATGTTGGTGAAAGAATTAAAGAGCACGAGTTAGGCATGTAACATGTTAAAAATATGACTACTTGGTATGAGTATTGCAAAAGAATGCAAAAATTTCAAACTATTGATAAAACAACTCAAAGATTAATTGAGAAAGAAAATGATCACTGGAAAAATGTTTTAAAAAGAGTTATTTCAATAGTGAAATTTCTTGCTAAACATAATTTAGCCTTTCGTGGTTCTAAGGAGAAATTATAGGAAGATCTGAAATGTTAGCTGAATTTGACTCAATCATCCAAGAACATGTTAGACGTGTTACAACTCAAAAAGTTCATATTCATTATCTTGGGCATAACATACAAAATGAGTTAATTTCATTGCTTGGTTCTGCGATTAAAATTGAAATCATTAGAAAAATCAAACAGGCAAAGTATTTTTTAGTGATACTTGATTGTACTCCTGATGTTAGTCACCAAGAGCAGATGTCTTTGATAATAAGATATGTGGATATTTCTTCAGCTTCTGTTAGTATTGAGGAATCATTTTTAGGATTTTTGAATGTGAATGATACAAGTGGTCAGGGGCTTTTTGATGTTTTACAAAATGAATTGAAAGAACTTGGTCTCGACCTATTTGACGTGAGAGGGAAAGGTTATGATAATGGGTCCAACATGAAAGGAAAACACCAAGGTGTGCAAAAGATATTTTTAGACATAAATCCGAGAGCCTTTTATACTCCTTGTGGTTGTCATAGTCTTAATTTGACATTGTGTGATATGGCTAACTCTTGTATTAAAGCTAGGAATTTTTTTGGAGTTGTTCAACGCATTTATACAATTTTTTCCAATTCTACTAAGAGATGGCAAATTTTGAAAGATAATGTAAAAGGGTTGACTCCAAAATCATTGTCATCCACTTGTTGGGAGAGTCGTGTAGAAAGTGTCAAAGCTATAAGAACTCAAATGTTAGAATTTACAGAAGCTTTGCTTGAAGTGTCAGAAAATGATCTTGATCCTAAAATACAAAATGAAGCTAAATCCTTAGCAACAAATGAGCTTGGTGATTTTGAGTTTTTGGTGGCTATAATTATTTGGTTTGAAATATTATCTGCAATTAATTCTGTTAGCAAACTTTTACGGGAAAATGATATGCTTATTGATGTTGCTATGCAAAAAATTAAGGGGTTGATTTCGTATTTTGAGGGATATAGAGAAACAGGTTTTTATAAGGTATTGATTAACGCTAAGGAAATTGCGGTGGAATTGAATATTGCCCCAATATTTCCTCAAAGGCGTATAATTAAAAGAAAAAGACAATTTGATGAGAATTTGAATATCCCATCAGTCGAGCTATCAGAAGAAGAATCATTCATGGTTAATTATTTTCTTTACCTTGTTGATCAAGCTGTTGTTTCTCTTAATAAGAGGTTTGAGCAATACCAAGAGTATGAAAGTAGTTTTGGTTTCTTGTTTACTTCTCACAAGTTACAATCATTAGATGATACAACTTTGAAGTCTTGTTGTACTAACTTTGAGCAGACATTGAAACATAATGAGCAATCTGATATTGATGGGAATGAATTTTTTCCAGAGTTGAAGTTACTAATAGAAATGTTGCCTGAAGAAACCATAAGACTTAGTGATATATTATTATTTTTAAAAGGCTTGGATTGTTTTCCTAATACAGTTATTGCATATAGAATTTTATTGACTATTCCTGTGACAGTTGCTTCTGTAGAAAGAAGTTTTTTCAAAATTGAAGTTGTTAAAGACTTACTTGCGGTCTACCATGTCACAAGAAAGGCTTAATGGATTGACATTAATAGATATTGAAAATGATATTTTGGAGACAATAAAATATGAAGACTTAGTTGACGATTTTGCTTCAAAAAGTGTTCGTATGAAGGCTCTTTTTATGTAGTTAGATGATTTAAGTTGTAAGAAATGATGTTAGTAGTTTAAACAATACCTTTGAACTTTTTGGTACTTCATTTGGTTAATATATAATTTTATCTTTTGTTTGTCATTTTTTAATCATTAAAATTATATATATATATATATATATATATATATATATATATATATATATATATATATATATATATATATATGCCCATTTTTAAAATTAGAACAGGGCCTCTGAATTGATTGGATCGGTCCTATATATATATATATATATATATATATATATATATATATATATATATATATATATATATATATATATATATATATATATATATATATATATATATATATATATATATATATATATATATATTATATATATATATATATATATATATATATATATATATATATATCGGAATCAAATGACAATAAGATGTCAAATTAATAACATAACACCTTTGATAACTTTTTACCAAATATCCATATAACAAAATTCATCATTGGTTGAAAGTTATTATCATATAAATCATCTCTATAAAATTCAACATCAATCCAAAATCATTTGATAAGCCAACGAGATATATAAAAATTAACGGTTTACAAAACTTTAACAAAACTGTTAGTTTTAATCATTCTATTTAACATATCAAAATATTTTCGATTGATGCTAAATTTTATAGAGTTGATCTATATGATAATACATTTCAATTCAACGATAGATTTTGTTATGCAGATATGTGGTAAAGAGTTATCGAAAGTGTTATGTTACTAAGTTTGACACCTTAGTGTCATTTGATCCTGAATATATATATATATATATATATATATATATATATATATATATATATATATATATATATATATTGAGAGAGAGAGAGAGAGAGATTTTATTTATCAGAATATGTAGTGTTATATTTTCTTGGATCTAAAAAGGGGTACTAAAAAGAGGCTAGCACTTAAATAAAGGCTAGAGCCCAAAGAACAGGGTTGGCACATGGTCGCCCACGGGCTAGCACGTGTTAGCCCAACAATAGTCTCCCAGGGGCTAGCACTTATTAACTTAAAGAAGGGCCGAGCCCTAATACATGGTTGTCCACGGATTAACACCTACTAGTCTAAAAATGGTCGCCCACATGCTAGCACATGTTAGCCCAACAGTGTTCGTCCAATGGATAACACATGTGATCCCAAGGAAGGGGTGAGCCCTTCGGGGCTAGTACTTAGTCTCCCACGGGCTAGCACCTGCTAGTCCAAAAGTGGTCTCCCACAGACTAGCACATGTTAACCCAACAGTGTTCGCCCAATTGCTAGAACCTGTGATCCCAAAGAAGGGGCGAGTCCTCCGAGGCTAGTACTTAGTCCCCCACGGGCTAGCACTTGCTAGGCCAAAATGGTTGTTCCGTAGTCTAGCACCTGCTGGCCCAAAAGTGGTATCCCAAAGGCTATCACTTGTTAGCCCAAATAGGGGAAGGGGGTCCATATTGGACTTAGGTTAAGATACGTAATCCAAAGAGTTAGTCAAAGGGGAAGCTACTTCCTTCGTGATTTTATGGAGACTTAGTATTTCATAGAGATAGAGCATAACCTCATACTAACTCTAAACCCTAGGCCAAAAGACCTTTATAAATACTTCTCCCTAAGAGGAGAAAAGGGACAAGCCATTACTTTCTAAGCATAACACTTAAACAGAACCCCCCCCATAAAAGAGCCTCTCACCTCACATGAGCAATACTCCTAAAACAACTACAAAACACCACCATACATGACTTCTCGCCGTCGTGGGTAAGCCTTTACCATATAAATTATTATAAACCCACTAAGGGCCTTTAAGTCCCCATGTCTTTGCAGGAAAATTACGCACACCTGTACTTTTTGACCATTACAATATATAAATATGTACTTAAAATCTATTACAATAGAATAAGAATAAAGTCATATAAGTTGAAGATATTGTAGTCGACAATTATACTTATTCAAAAAACTATGAAACTTTTTCTACCCTCACTATTAACGTACCAATCACATATTTGATATCTACCCCTTAAAGATGATATTGTTTCATTCCAAACATATACTTTAATATGTTGCAAGTCATATTGAGTGTGAATTTGCTTATGAAGTTTTTTATTTATTCACTCTCTTAACTATTTGGGATCGATTGAAAATATACACGTTGAAGAAGTCTCAATTTGCTTAGTTTTATAAAGGAAGGGGGAGTTTAAGGTTATATAAAGGATTCAAGTTCTTTGTTACAAGATACACCAATCAAAAGTACTTTAAGCTTGTATTTGTCTTTCTTTTGTCTTTTATAATCTTGTGTTAGAGTGGTGTGAGATGTAGTTAAATATTTGATTTGGAGGGTCTGGGGGTGGTTAAAGGTAAACTATGTGTTGCAACAATTTTTACATAGTGTTATTCTTTAGTTGTCATTTGACAACGACCGTAGTTTTTCTCCAATTTTAGAGTTACCATGATATATCCTTGTGTTGTGATTGTGTTATTTTATTTTCTATATGCGTTTGTTTTTTTCCCAATAATTGGTATTAAAGCTTTTGGTTCGATCTGGGTATTTGAGTTCTTAGTATGCTTTGTGGTTGCAGCTTTGTTTTATCTTCCACATCATAAAAGAAGGGTGGTGGTGTGAGAGAGTTGTTGAGTTGCAGTCACAAGTTTCGTTATGTAGTTTGGGATAGAGAAAATTGATGGAAAGATTGTTTTTGACTTGTGGAAAGTTCATGTCAAAGATGTGTTGATACAATCAGGATTACACAAGGTGTATTGTGATATTATGTAGATGATTGAATAACTTCCTACCAATATGGAAGTTACAACATAAGTTTTTAACCTAATTTTCGACACGTGAAAATCCTTGAAATGGTTTAATTTCAAGTGAAGTATACTCTACTTTAGGTGGAGTATGATGATTTTTAAATTATGATTGTCGGTGAGGACAATGTGAAGATTTTTGGAGTGGTGTAGCTTCAAGTGGCTATACTCTTTATGGTGAAGTATGATTGTTGCTGAAGACAATAAAAGTTGATGTATTATTTTCAATCAAGATAAAGATTTTTTGGGGTTGATTGAAAATATACATGTTGAGAAAGTCTCACATCTCTTAGTTTTGTAAAGGAAGAGGGGTTCTAAGGCTTTATAAAATATTCAAGTTCTTTCTTACAAGATACACCCGTCAAAAGCACTTTAAGATTGTATTTGTCTTTCTGTGTTCTCTTATACTCTTGTGTTAGAGTGTTGTGAGATGTAGTTAAATATTTTCTTTGGAATGTGTGAGTGTATTAGGGGTTTGTGGACGGTTGAAGGTAAACTATGTGTTGTAATAATTTTCACATAATGTTATTCTTTAGTTTTCATTTGACAACGACCGTGGTTTGTCTCCGATTTTAGAGTTTTCATGTTATATGTTTGTATTGTGATTGTGTTATTTTACTTTTTCTATGCATTTGTTTTTTCTCAACATTAACTTGATGGATGCCAATTGAACAAAGTAAACACATGACTCACAATTAAAGTCTCCATCTTATTTAGAAATGTATTCCTCCCTTTCCATGTCTATGTTGAATGAAACCATATTGTGTGGTGTTAGGTTCTTCAGTACATCTTCACATCCACTATTTCAATAAAATCAAATTAAATAGTTTCATTATTTTTTACTCTTAATCTCTTTTAACTTATCAAAATAATTAGATTTTTCCACTGCTCCTCCACAAAAAAAATCAAATTTTGGATTTGAACAATTTTATTTAGAATCTTCTTTAAAACTATAAAAAGAAAACTAACACAATAAATACTTTTTAGAACCAAGTTTATGAACACTCATTCCTTCTATGAATATATGTATTCCCTTCCATCAAGACAACATTTTTTATAAATTCAACCACATGTATCTACATTGTTGATCCCTTTGAATTTTCTCCAACTTGTAAATCCAAGAATCCAAAAGACACTTTATCGATAGTATAAAAGAATAAATTTGAAGTTGCTTCCAAAAAGCGCTTGTACAAATTTAACCCATAAAACTTACTCTTGAAAAAAATCACATTTAATTCGGATAGCCAACTCAAAACTCCACAAAGATTATTTTAAGAGCGTGATTATCGGTGTAAATATGGTTCTACATTGTTACCAAAGTGATTCTGTCAGTAATGGATGGATAATTGGACAATGAAATTGTTCCTCAATTTATGCACGTTATTATAGGAAAGAATATTCTCTATTTTGTGTGTGTTATATATGGTGTATAATGTAGGATTTGGTGTGACCTATCTCAGAATTTTTTTATGAGTTATATGGATATTCATAAATTTTTATTTATTTGTTTAAAAAAATTTATAATATAAAATAAAATAAAAAAGTTATGTGGGACCCATTTAAAGAATCCAAATAAAAATAATGGATGTGGGTGCTCTAATACTCCATAAATTTTATCAAGTTTTCCTCTCTATTAAACTATAGCATTCACATACCAGTGAATATTGAAATGCAAATGCTCATTTGTTTTTGAAATCATTAATATTTCCCTCCTTTTTTACTATATTTGTCAAACCTTCATCGATAAAAAAAAGGCTAGCGGGTCACTTTAATGAAGTCTCATCCTCACACTTACCATTCATTTTTTTAGAAAATATATCATTTTATTAATCATTGTAACCCCATCTAAAAATTCCCTTCCTAGTAAGAAAGTTATCTGATTTTTTTAATATGACATCTATAATAACTCTCTTAAATCTATTTGCTTCATACAAGATATGTATGTGAGTTTAGGTATCTTAGGAAACTACCTTACACATGAGGTATAGACCTAGGTCACAACTTAGCATTATCGAGATATCACATTTGGAACATCACCTCCCCCACATCATGGATAATATCACAGAAGGCAACATGGTCTTATATAGTTGAGACACATTCCTTAGTTCACTGTCTTTTACTTGAGTGAATTCGATATCAAACACGGTTTTCAACATAATAATACTTTTCAGCAGGCATATGACCAGTTCCACATTGAGGATACTTGACTTCATTTCCAATTACTTGTATTATTTTTGTCTGTCTTTGTACATGTGGTTCTATGTGCTTAACATGTTTAACATGTTTTGATGATGACAAATTGGATCAAAGAAAACATCATAAAATTATCAAAATGACGAAGATAGATTGAATTAAGTAAAAAAAATCATTTTTTAATGATTGTCTTAAGTGAATTAAATGCTAAAGAACAACATCAAGAAACTGACGTATATGCTAAAAATAATCCATTTGATCTTGGCCTCGAGGTGTATTATCTTTTCTAGAATCAAATTTGTAATTTAAGTGTACTAAATTCATACACACAATCATAAAACTTCTTTTTAAAAACTCCATCTATTTTAAGAACCTCCTCTAAAAAGCAATGTGGATTGGGCCAAAACATTTTGAACAAAATGACAATTGATTAGGAAGTCTTTATAATTGATTATGTATCTGGATTTAGTGAGGGCAATATATCTGGATTTAGTGGTTGATAAGGAAACAACCTTCTAAAGATGGGATTTCCAATTAATTATTGTGCCAAACATTATGAAAACATATCCAGAAAGAGATTTTATGGTATCCATAGATTCTGCATAGTCAAAGTTGACAAATCCTTCGACTTCGGCTTCTCCATCACTTATGGCTCCACCATAAATCATGACCCTACTAAGAGATCATTTTATGTATCTCTAAATCCACTTCAAATCTTTCAAGTGTTCCTTCCTAGGTTTAGCCATATACCTGCTTACAAGTAGGGGTGTACATGGGTTGGATAAACCCAACAAACCTAGTAAAATCCACCCAAACCAACCTAGTAAAATGGGTTGGGTTGGGTCATTGAGTGATCACAATTTTCAAAAATTAAAAATCATTTAAAATAATTGGGTTATGGGTAAAATCACACCCAACCCATAAAACCCATGGGTTATTGAATGATTATTTTTTAGTTATTTTTTTATAATTTAATGAGCGGTGACTTTGATGTCTTTAATTTTAGTTGCTTCAATTACAACCTTTTGAACATCTTTTATTTTATAAGTAATGATTTTAACTTATTTAGGATATTTGACTTTGATTATTTTGGTGCTAATTCTTGTAAGTTGTAAGTATTTCATAAATTCTAGGTATTACTCTAATGTAACTTTGGTTTTTGTAAATATATTTATGATGAATTTTATTATGCATTTAAACATTTGATTTTTTAAAAAATAACGATAATAGGTTAAATTATTTATTAATAAAAAATATGACAAATCATTAATAATTATATAAGGAAGAAAAAAAGAGAAAAAATTGGGTAACCCACTACCCAACCCAATTCAACCCATAAATTTGTGATTTTATCCAACCCAACCCAATGATGTTGTGTGTGGTTATTTTACCTCACCTAAACCAGTGTACCCTATATGGGTTGGTCCATGGTTTTGGCTAAATTCAACCCAAACTGATCCATGTACACTCCTACTTAAAAGGCTCACTCTGCATGCTATGTCTGGCCTCGTACTGACCATAACATACATCAAAGAACCTACTGTACTAGTATACGAAATGTTATTCATATATGATCTTTCAACTTCAGTACTAGGACTTTGAGTTGTACACAACTTCAATTGAGGATTTTCCAGTGTTACAAGATGCTTTAAATTCGAAATACCAAATTTGTCGAAAATCTTCTTCAAGTATGTCTCTTGAGATAAACATAGTCTTGAATGCTTTCTATCTCTCCATATGTCAATCCCAAGAATCTTGGTGGCAACTCCTAGATCCTTCATGTCAAACTCCTTATCGAGTTTATCTTTCACCTTCATGACATTCTCGACATCATTGCTTGCAATGAGGATGTCCTCCATACAAAGCAACAAAATAACAAGTGAATTTCCAAGTCAAAATTTGAGGTAAACATAGTGGTCGATCTGCCTTCTAATGAAAACTATGTGTGTCATGAACTTGTCGAATCTCTCATTCCGTTGTCGAGGATATTTTTCAGGCCATATAGAGACTTATTCAACTTGCACGCATAATCTTCCTTTCCTCTTTCTGCATACCCTTCAGGCTGCCTCGTCAGGATTGTTTCATCTAGATCACTATATAAGAAGGTGGTCTTCACATCCATCTGTTCAAGCTCTAGGTCGAACTTCACCACCATGGCTAACAACATTCTAATGGATCTATGCTTTACAATAGGTGAGAACACATCATTGGTGTTGACTCCTTCTTTTTGAGTGAACCCTTTAGAAATCAACCTTACCTTAAATATCTTTGACATCACTCCTTTGATTCCTTCCTTAACCTTAAAAATCCACTTACAGTTGACTAATTTAGCCCCTGGAAGTTTCTTGATCAGGCCCTAAGAGTTATTATCATGAATATATTTCATATCATCATCCATGGCTTTCATCCATTCAGTCTTAGTTAGACTCCTCACACATTCCTTGTAGTCTCTAGGTTATTCATCAAGAACCTCACTTATAAAGATTAAGGCAAAAGTTATGAGATATGTATAACCAAGTTTATGGGGTGGCTTGATGACTCTTCTTGACTGATCTTATTCTAGGAGGTAGCCATTATCAGTCTCCTCATCTTCATTAGCAACTTGTGCTTCTTCTTCGAATTTATATGGGTTATGTAATTAAGCATCATTGTGCTCCACCTAAACAAGAATCTCTTCCTGTTCTAGCTCATCTACATGGATCTTCGTACTTCGACCAACGTCGTCAGTTTTCTTGAAATTCATATAAGCTTCATTAGAAACTACATCTCGACTTTTGATACACCTTCTGTGACTTAGCTCTAGGCACCACAACCTATAAGCTTCGACTGCTTCAGGGTATCCAAGAAACATACATCTCAGAGCTCTAGGTTCAACCTTGTATTTCCTAATGTGAGCATAGGCAAAATAGTCAAATACTCTAAGTCTAATGAGATTAGATGGATGCCCTGACCAGACTTCTTAACGTGTTTTCATTCCCATGGCAGTCGAGGGACACCTATTTATCAAGTATGTTGCAGTCACCGCAGCCTCAACCCAAAACTCCTTATTCAATCTCGCACCAACGAACATGCATCTTATCCTTTCAATGATAGTTCCATTGAATCTTCCAACCAGGACATTTTGATGAGGAGTACCCGTAGTATTCTTGTGCCTTGCAATATCAGACACACTATAATAATTGTTGAAAGCTTCATTGCAGAACTCAAGGTCATTATCGGTTCTCAACATTTTGACCTTCCCGTTAGTCTAATTTTTTACTAGAGTCTTCCAACTTTTGAAATTTTCAAAAGTTTTATCCTTAGTATTTTGAATGAATACCCTTAACTTTATGAAATAATTATCAACTATGTATAGAAAATACTTTGCACCTAAGTATGAAGGATTTCTTGCAGACCCCCAAAGATCAGCATGAATGTAATCAGTGGATCCATGTGTTTTTTGTTTGCCTTTGTTAAACTTCACTCTGCATGATTTACTAAACATACAAGGTTCACAAATTTCTAGCTTTTCAACTTTGTCACCACCTAGGAGATTTTGTTTCCCCAATTCAACCAAACCCTTTTCAGTGACATGGCCCAATCTCATGTGCCATAGTTTTTTCTTCGACATAGGTTTCATTGAGGCAAAATCCGATATTCCACTTACAACCTCATCCTCAAGAGTATACAAGCATTGTTTCTGCACGCCTCTCAAGACTTCCTCCAACCCCTTCATGACTCTTAGGATACCTTTCTCTCCTTTGAGAACACATCCCCTCTTGTCGAATTCACCAAGAGAAATTAAATTTCTCTTCAGATCAGGTACATACTTGACACTAGTCAACAACTTTATTGACTCATCATGGAGCTTGAATCTCATAGATCCAATTCCATCAATTTTGTAGGCTTTGTTGTTTCCCAATAACACCTATACACCATCTTGACCACATGATTCCTCAAACACAACTTTGTTTGGAGTTATGTGTCAAGTGCAACCTGAATCCATGATCCATTCCTTGCATGAATTGTTGCTCAAAACTACCACGACATCAGACGATTCAAAATCATCTTGAACATTGGTAGAATTCCCATTATCCTTACCACCGTGATCTTTCAGGCGTTCAAGGCACACCTTTTTTATATGACCCTCATTCTTACAGTGGTAACACCTAATTTCATGAGCATCACCACCATAAGACTTATGCTGACCTTTACTATTCTTCTTCTCAAACCTGCCATCTTTCTTCAAGAATTTCCCTTGAACAGACAAACCTTCACCAATAGATGATGGCTTGTTCTCCTTTCCTTCGTTCAAATACTTATAGTACAAGGTTGATTAAACTTCTTCAATGGCCAGAGAATCTCTTCCCTACGAGAGAGTTTCTTTGAAATGAGCATGAGACTTAGGTAAAAAAACACAGCAATAACAACACTTGATCCTCATTATTGATACTAACATTGATATTTTTCAGATCAAGAATCATCTTGTTGAACATATCCAACTGCTCCATCAA
Source organism: Lathyrus oleraceus (assembly GCF_024323335.1). Classification (NCBI taxonomy): domain Eukaryota; kingdom Viridiplantae; phylum Streptophyta; class Magnoliopsida; order Fabales; family Fabaceae; genus Lathyrus; species Lathyrus oleraceus. Next base: position 28,483,402 of record NC_066584.1, read on the forward strand.
TACTCTATCTTCACGCATCTTGAATGAATACAAAGCCTGCTTCAGGTACAAACAATTTACCAGGTATTTAGTCAAATTCAACCCTTCGAGTTTGCTCCATACACGTGTTTTCGTCTTCTACATCAGACCTACCAGAGAACCTTATCACCAAGACTCAATATAATTGCATTGTGTGTTTTCTCGATCATCGTCGTCTTCTCCTTCTCTGTTAGGGAAAAATCCATCTTCTCCGATCCTTTAAATGATTCTAACAAATATTGTTAAACCAGTAGGGCTTGCATCTTCAAGCGCCACAAACTGAAATCATTTCCATCGGGGAATTTCTCAACTCATATTTCATTGACGGCAATTTGATCCACGCTCGCCACACCAATTTTTTGTGACAAACGTCGCACCAAGAAAGAATAAAAACTATGAGAACGGTTGAATTTCTTGAACAAATACAAGAAACCTTTTTTGTTTTACGAAAGATAGAGAAGAGGAAAGAAAAACAAGGATTGGTTATAACCGTGTTTCTATTCACTTTTCCAATTAATACAAAAAGTTACAAGTGACTAACAACAACCAACGCTTAACTCTCTCAACAACTTGAGAGAGTGGCCTATTTATAGACTACAAGCTAACTTAAACATACGCTAAGTTTATTTAAGCAACAAGTTTAATTATACAACTGCATCCTAGAACATGCTTTGACTGCAACACACACATCTTCGACTTGTACATCTTTGAACAGGCTTCAGCTACAACATGCATTGTTAATTAGGAAATAATCTTTGCATTTATTGTGAATAATTTACTTTCATAGAATATTAAATTAGTCATTACGAGTTGTAATTAGTCATTATAAATTGTAATCACTTGTAATTCTTGACACTATTATATATAGTATCAAATGCAATGAAAAAGGCATCAAGCCAATTTTCCTAACATGGTATCAGTAGGTTCGATCAAACCTGGAAAATCTTGTTATCTTGACTGAATAGTGATACCTCATTGGTTTGCTCTTGTAATTATGTTCTTTGTTCGTGTTCGTTTCGAAATCCTTTCTTTCGAAATTGAAACCTTGTAACTGCTTGAGATTCTAAATCCATGGCCTCGTTTCGTGATTTCGTCTTGGAGATTCTCCTTGCTGCGTTGTTATCTTAATCAATTTTTGTTCTGGTTCATTTGGTTGCGTTCAACCTCGTCGATCAAACCTATTGCCATCGTGATTATCTATTGGGTTTAGGGCTTCGGTTTGGTGTTGCAATTTTGTTTTTTTGTTCTTGGTTGTTCTTGGTTCATGATTCTGGATAGTGATAATCTTCTACTTTTTTCGCTCCTTCCATATTGTGGTATAGGATTGTGGTCTTGTTGTTGTTCGTGGGTGGTACTATTACTACGGTTTCTAATTATTTCTTGTTGTTGATCACTTATTGTTATTATTATATTATTATGTTATTATAGTAATAATAATAATTATAATAATAAAATAATTAGTGTGATTGTATCCAGTGGCATAATAATTTAGATGGCTTTAGAAAATGATAAGAATTTTTGTGTCCGGTTTATCGGAAAGAATTATTCAATTTGGAAATTTCAATTCAAAAATTATGTCAAGGGAAAAAGATTGTGGAGTCGCCGAGATGGTGTCTCCAAGGCACCAACTGAGAAAGTTGCACTAGATACGTGGGAAACTAAAGATGCTCAAATAGTCACTTGGATCCTCAGTACTATTAATCCTCGACTGATCAATAATTTACGCCCATTTTCAACTGCTCAAGAAATGTAGAACTATTTGAAGCGTATTTACAACCAAGACAATGCAGCCAAGTGCTTTCAATTGGAGTTGGAGATAGCTAATTACAAAGAAGGTACTTTATCTATTCAAGAATATTATTCTGGTTTTCTGAATCTATGGATAAAACACTCTTCTATTATACATGTTGTGTTCCTAAGACTTCTCTCGCGGCTATCCAAGAGGTCTATAACACAATTTCTCATGAAGCTTCTTCCAGAATTTGAAGTTGTCAGAGGTGCCTTGCTGAATAGGAATACCGTTCCTTCTTTAGACAGATGTGTTGGAGAACTTCTAAGGGAGGAACAACGACTTATTACTCAAGGATCCATGTCTCATGATGCAGTCATTTCCAAGCCAGTGACAGCTGCATATGTTGCTCAAAGAAGAGGTAAAGGTCGTGATATGAGACAGGTTCAATGCTTCTCCTGCAAACAATTTGGTCATTTTACTCGTAGCTACAATAAGAAGTTTTGTAATTACTGCAAGCAATGGAGTCATATTATCTCTGAGTGTCCCACACGTCCTCCACGACCAACACAACATTCAGTGCAGGCATTCCATGCAACTACAAATTATGCAGTTGGTCCTTCCATTAATGCGACACCAAAAAATGGTGTTATACATCTTGGATTGATTCAACAAATGGTACTTTCCGCTCTTTCTAGCTTGGGAATTCAGGGTAAGTCTTCTAATATTTCTCTCCCATGGTTTCTTGATTTGGGTGCATCCAATCACATGACAGGTTCTTCATAATATTTGCACAATTTACAATCTTATCGTGGTAATCAAAAAATTCAAATAGTTGATGGTAATACTTTACCTATTATTGATGTTGGCGACATAAATTCTGATTTTCGGGACGTGCTTGTATCACTTGGATTTGCTTCTAATTTATTATATGTTGGTCAATTGGTAGATAAAAATTATGATGATAACTTTTCTAGTGTTGGTTGTCTTGTGTAGGAGCAGGTGACAGGGAAGGTGATCGTGAATATGCCTAAAGTGGGAAGAATGTTTCCACTCCAGTTTATTTCAGGTCATTTATCGCTTGCTTGTAATAATGTTTTTAATTCTTATGAGGATTGACATAGAAAATTGGGTCATTCAAACTCTTCTGTTTTGTCTCATTTATGTAAAACTGGTTTGCTGGGAAATACAATTGTTATTTCTAATGCCTCTATTTCATGTTCTGTTTGCAAATTGACTAAAAGTAAAACACTTCCTTTTTCGTCTGATGCTCACCGTGCCTCCACTTGTTTTGAGATGATTCATAGTGATGTATGGGGAGTGTCTCCTATAGTTTCTCATGCTCACTATAAATATTTTGTCACATTTGTTGATGATTATAGTCGTTTTACTTGGATATATTTTATTCATTCTAAATCTGAAATGTTTTCTATGTTTACAAAATTTTTTACATGTGTTAAAACTCAATTTCAAGCAAGTGTTAAAAATTTTCACTCTGACTCTGGTGGTGAGTACATATCTCATAAGTTTTAGGAATACCTTCAATAAAAAGGAATCTTGTTTCAACGATCTTGTCCCAATACCCATCAACAAAATGGTATGACAGAACGTAAGAATCATCATTTGCTTGATGTAACATGTACCTTACTTCTCCAAGCTTCTGTACCATCCCGATTTTTAGTGGAGTCTCTTTCCACAATTGTCTTCTTGATCAATCATTTTCCTTCTACGGTTATTGATCTTGGTTCTCCTTTCTTTCGTCTTTTTAAAATCCATCCCGATTGTAGTGCTTTACATACTTTTGGGTGTGTGTGTTTTGTTCACTTACCTCCATTTGAAAAGCATAATCTTGGAGCACAGTACGTTAAATGTACATTTATGGGTTATAGTCACTCTCATAAGGGATTTATATGTTATGATGTCACTAACCATCGTTTTCGCATTTCTAGGAATGTGACTTTTTTGATAACCAATTTATGTTTCCATGTGTTTCCCTGCCATTAATGATATTTTTACTCTTTCTAAATTTTCTATTATGCCTCAATCTATAGAACATTATAAACTAAGTCATGTATATGTCAGAAAACACAGACAGCAGGTTCCCACACCCCTTCCTGATGTTGAACCGCCACCTGATCCTGTAGCAGTTGAACCAAGGCGTTCTGGTCGAATATCTTGCGCACCAGATAGATATTCACTAGACAGGTATGATTCCTCACATACTTCTCTATCTGACATACTCTCTAGCATATCTATTCCTACTTGTTACTCACAGGCTGTTAAAGAAGTGCGACGAATGAAAGTAATGAATGAAGAACTTCAAGCTCTTCAAGAGAATTTCACATGGGACATTGTCTCCCGTCCTTCTGATGTCAAACCTATAGGTTTCAAATGGGTGTATTCTGTGAAATTGAATTCTGGCGGATCCCTCAACCGTTATAAGGCTCGTTTGGTTGCTTTAGGAAACAAGCAGGAATATGGAATTGATTATGATGAGATATTTGCACCGGTTGCCAAAATGACAATTGTTCGCACGATCATCTCTATAGTCGTTTCTAGTGGGTGGTCTCTTCATCAAATGGATGTGAAGAATGATTTTATTAATGGTGACCTGACAGAAGATATTTATATGACTCCACCTCAAGGCTTATTCTCTTCGTCTAAAGGCGTGTGCAAGCTCAAACGCTCCTTATGTGGTTTGAAACAAGCACCCAAAGCATGGTACGAGAAATTCTGCTCCACTCTACTTGGATTCTCATTTACTCAGAGTCAGTATGATTCCTCTTTATTTATTTATAGCACGTCTGCGGGTATTGTTCTGCTTCTTTTGTATGTTGATGATATGGTTGTTACTGGTTCTGATCATGCTTCCATTCAACGACTTAAGCAAAATTTACATGCCTCATTTCACATGAATGATCTGGGTAATCTACATTATTTTCTTGGTCTTGAGGTTCATACTACATCCAAGGGCATCTTTCTCCATCAACACAAGTATGCTACAGATTTGATTTCTATGGCCGATCTCAATCGGCTAATCCAGTAGATACTCCTCTTGAGGTTAATGTTAAATATCATTGTGATGATGGTGATCTTTTGCATTATCCCTTATTGTATCGATAACTTATGGGTAGCCTTAACTGCTTGACTATTACTCACCCTGACATATCTTTTGTTGTTCAATAAGTAAGTCAATTCATGCATTTTCCTCTCCATCTTCACTTGGTTGCGGTTCGTCGTATAATTTTCTACTTAAAGGGAACCTCTCACCGCAAATTATTCTTTTTCGTTTGAATTTCTCTTCAGTTGATTGCTTATAGTGATGCTGATTGGGCAAGATGTCCTGATACTCGTCGATTTGTTACTGATTGATGCATGTTTCTTGGTTCTTCATTGATCTCTTGGAAAAGTAAGAAGCAAGCAAGAGTTTCTAAATCTTCTACTGAATCAGAGTATTGTGCCATGTCTGCTGCTTGTTCAAAAATACTTTGGCTTCATGGTCTTTTGGCTGAACTTGGATTTCCCCAAACAGAGTCAACTTCACTTTATGCTGACAATACAAGTGTCATTCAATTGTCATTCAAATTGCACCAAACATATAGAAGTTGATTGTCATTCAATATGTGACGCCTACGATGATCGAGTGATATCACTTCCTCACGTCAGTACTCAGTTGCAGGTTGCATATATTCTTACCAAGGTTGTTCCACACCCACGACATTAGTTTCTTGTTAGCAAATTGATGCTCCTTGACCAGCCGCATCAATTTAAGGAGGGATGTTAATCAGGAAATAATCTTTGCATTTATTGTAAATAATTTACTTTCATAGAATAAAAAATTAGTCATTACGAGTTGTAATTACCTATAATTACTGACACTATTATATATAGTATCAAATGCAATGAAAATGCATCAAGCCAATTTTCTTGACATGCACACCTCTTTCAAAACATGAAACTATCTCTGTCGAGACTAGAGTTCGATCCAAAATATCACATGATAATTCTAAATTGAATAATGATTTTATATTCAAAATTATTAAGAGTTGTCCATTTTATACAATATACTGGTTATTTTTATCTCACCTGCTACAAATTCAAACAAATGCTCATGTAGTATTAAGTTATCATGATAGTTGAACAAAGCAACCTTAACAGATTTTAACTCTACATGACTTTTTATGGCATTTCAGCATTGTGTCTTTCAGAAACCTACATTGTGAGCAACGAAATCCAAACTCTCAACAACTCTATTATGAGTATTATAATATGTGTTAATTCTTCAGCACATGCATTAGGTCTTAATTGATTTTATTTATGATTTCTTCACACACGGAGAAAATAAATTTGTGTTCATGAGTAAGTTCTATTAAAGAATAAATTCAATAAACTCTATAATCCATATGGTTATTTGAGTATAAATAAGAAGGTAAGATAAGTTTGGTGTTGTGATTAATCATTTTTTTATTAATTTTATTTGTTTATTTTAAATCATTACTTATGTATTTTCAGTAGTTGCTTTAGAATTTGATACTTTTATATTAAGATTTCCATTATTAGTTTATGAAAAAAAATATTGTGATTCTCTCTAATTCGGTGAGTTTTGGAGTTTTTATCCACTTTTATGAGTTAATAGGTGCTGACAAAGTTTGTGAAAGAAAGGGAAATATTAGAGTGTATGTGATTGGTTCAAAGCAAGAAAGCGCAAAGAAAATACCAAGAGATGTTATTGAATCATGTTCAGTCACTAGGACTAGTGTGCAGGTGCTACAAATGGAAGAAAATTAAAAAATGATACTTCTTTCGTTCCTTTTTAAGTGTCAGTTTTTAACTTTTTTCCTTCGTCTGTAAGCTCTCTTGTGTGACAACTCTCCTATCTCTCCAGAGCTCTTTTCGATTTTGTGTAGACAGTGGAAGGCTAATATTACGTCTAACATCCAAGTGTTCTTGTGGAGGCTTTTCCTCAACCGTCTCCAAACAAATTACGAGTTAGTGAAGCGTGGTATCATCTCTGGGTTTTATTTTTGTTGTGTTCAAAGTATGTGTTAATTTGAGATAAGGTGTTGGAGTGGATAGGGCTTGGTTGAACTCCTACTTCTGCCACCAGTATTTTTGATCATGTGATGAATTTTGACAGGATGATGAAAAGGAATAATATTAAAGGCTTTAGGTTCTTATTTTGGTTTGCAACCGTTAGGGAAATTTAGCTTTCTAAAAATAATATTCTTTTTAATGGGGGGCATCCTCGTGATGTAGACATATTTCTTTTGGATAAATCCCTCTCCTAGGACTGGGCATGTGTTAGGTTTAAGAGTGTTTTTAACCGTGATAAGTGAAGCTAGCGGAAATATACCCAAACGTATCGCACACTCGAACATACAACAGAGTCGCCATCGAACTTTATTTATTCCCGTAGGAAAGGGAAAACATAGATAAAACCCGGGGGAAAGAGATATGCTGGGTAAGGAAGTCGGTTATGCAAGGGGAATGTATTAGCACCCCATACATCCATGGTACTCCATGGGAACCGTATTGATTGTTCTCGCTTGAATATGTGTGATATCTAAAAATTACTCGTAAAAGAATGGGAAAAGGAAAAGAAATAGATAAAGTGCTCGATGAGGATTGTGGCCCTCATGCATACGTATCCTCATAGTGCAATGAGGAATTCAGAGCTCCGTAGTTAAAAGAACTAATGGTGGGAGATGAAAATAAGTTGTGATCGAAGTATGGTCTGAAACGAAGGATTGTGTGGTTTGAACTCCAACAAGGGTGAAAATGTGAACCCAAGAGTAACACTGGTATGAACCAACAAGTGAGGGCCTACAACACTGTATTGGAATAACCAAAAAAAGATTGAATTAAGTGTTTGATTACATAGTACAAACAACTCTTGGTTCACAAAGAGGTACAAGATAGAGCACAAAAAAATATTGTATTTGGCTCAAAGAATAGGTATATCACATGGCGTGAATGGAGATAGAGTATGAATGCATCATGGAGATGAATGGAGTGAAGTGATCAAAGTCACAGAATAGAGTATTTGGTGATAAGTGGCTGAAAAATGTATAGTTTGAAACCAAAAGTCAAGGTATATTGGAATCCATAAGAGAAATGGGATTCGTACCATAGAGGGAAACGGGCATCTGGGCCAAAAAGAAGGAATCAAATATCTTGCAATAAGCCAAACAACTCTAGGTACGAAAGCGGACTATTCATTAGGTGTCCTAAAAGGGTGTATATGGGTATCCAAAGAAGATGTATCAGATTTCAAAGAAATAGTATGTCACTGGGTGAACAATTTACGATTGAAGGTAGATACTGGATTATGAAAGATATGAGTGATGCCTAGGGATGAAGAAGGAATAATTATAAGTGTGCTCGCCAAGGATTCGGATCCTCGTGCCTACGTATTCTCATTGTGCAATAAGAAAATCAGAGCAATCGTAGTTCGCAACTACGAGAATAGGGAGGAAGATATACAGTGATGAAAAGTATAACTTACACCAACAGAATGGTATCAAGGGAACTCAAAATAACTGGCTTCTAATCCAAGAGTAAAACTGGTATGAACCAACAAGTGAGGGCCTACAACACTAGTGGAACGACCAAAAAAATATTCAATTAAGTGTTTGATTGCATAGCACAAACAACTCTTGGTTCACAAGGCGGGCTATTCATTAGGCATCCTAAGAGGATGAGTATGATATCCACAAGAAAGTATCGTTGGATGTAAGGAAGAATGTATCACTTCCTGGAGTACAAATAATTCGAGATCAAAGAAGGATAGTATCTTGGATCCATGAAGGAATAAACTTAGAACCAAAGAGCGAAAGGGGTATTGACTAGGATGTGGAGGAAACTAGGCATACCCACTCCTGTCATAACCATAAACAAAGCGAATTAAATGTTTGGGCGCAATCTAAACAGCTCTTGGTTCACAAGGCAGACTATTCATTAGGCGTCCTAAAAGGATGAACATGGGAACCAAGGAAAAGTGATATTTGATCTCAAAAAGATGGTATTGATTGATGAATGAAGAATGATTGATTAATAAATAGGGTAGCTCGCAAAGAAATTGGGCTCTTATGCCTACGTATCCTTATAGTGAAATAAGGAAATCAGAGCTTTCGTAGTTCAGCCCACTATGGCTGAAAGCAAGGATGATTGGAGGCAAAAGAATGTGACTGAATGATTGGATATAAATGATTTGAATGGTGAGATGGATTAATAAGAGACTTGACAGTCGGTTTATAAGAATCACACTAAAGTCTATGAATAAGGGTGAACGCTTTGAATAATTGGGGCTTACGCCCCATACACAAAGTCGCTTTAGATAAGGATAGGAGAAACTGTCTCATCATTTCTTACTACTTAAGGCTCGTAGCACATGATACTTCTCTTAATTGACAAGTTGTTGGTGAAAAATCTTCATTGTTGATCCTTGTGTTGATGTTGATTTTGTATGAAGAAGACTTGGTAGTTTAATCGATTCATATTGTACTAAAGTCTATGAATAAGGGCGAACGCTTTGAATATTTGGGGCCTACGCCCCATACGCAAATTCGCTCTAGACAAGGATAGGAGAAACTCCGTCTCATCATTCCCTATTACTTAAGGCTCATTTCATACAATTTGAATCGTGTTTACCAACTTATATGTGCGGCGTCATTTATCTCAAGATTTGGACTTTATTAAAGTTTTTTTCTTCTTTTCCAAGTATACCTAACACTCATTATTTAGAATTTTTTTACCATGTTACTTTGTTTTTAGAAACAAATATCCATTATGTCATGTGTTTCACTCATACATTCCAAACTACCATTATTCCAAACAAAAAAAAATTGATTTATAGAGCTACAACCCAATGAATGGGTGCTCCCTCATAAAATAGTATAACACCCTCCCATTGAATGGGCGACACCATATAACATTTTTTTTTTTAAAATTTAATATTAATAACGAATATTAACAATGAATATAATTAATATTAATAATGAATATAATTAATATTAATAATGAATATATATTAATTAGTATTTAAAAAAAATATAAAAAATAATGATGAATATATATTAATTAGTTTTGAAGTTATAATAAAATAATTTAAATTTATTTTTATGTATGTAATCATTTTAATTGAATGATTTTTTATATTTTAATTATTAATGAATATATGTTAATTAGATTTTAATTATTATAAATTAATTTTAAATAATTTTAATTGATTTATATGTATATAATTATTTTAGTAATTACAGTACAACTCTGTCACTGCAATTAATAGATGTTTTGATTATTTTATTAAAGAAATACATATTTGTCACTGCAATTGGTGGATCCTTTGATTATTTTATTATTTAAGTACAACTCTGTAACTATAATGGACGAATATTTTGATTATTTTATTATTTAAGTACAACTCTGTCAATACAATGGACAAATCCTTTGATTATTTTATTATTTAAGTACAACTTCGTCACTACAATGGGCAGATCCTTTTATCTATCTATAATGGGTCCGCCAATTATTTTGGCGGATCCACGTGGCAAATCTAATATACATAGAGGTGTAGTGTGATCCATTTTTCACATATGTTCTCATTTTCTTGTAATAGTGCTAACATGATTCGCCGCAAAGGGAAACTGATTCATTCGAGAGACAAGTCTCCGATGGAGATGCTCTTTTGAAACATCCAAAGTTTCAAGCAACTACAGACGGAGTTGATTCGTTTCTTAGACTGAGACATACCTGAAGGCAAAAAAAAAAATAGAAGTATTGAGAGGCACGATGCCCAGTGTGGGTAGGTGCGAGTTAGAAATGATAAGGATGCTAGGGAAATGATGTTTGGATCAAATGATATCAGTTTGATTGTTGTAATCAGTTAGAAATATTGTGATTAAATGTTGTGGTTAAGTATTTTTTATGTTTTGATATTTGTTGTATGTGTTATTTTTTTAGACTTGTTGTTGTTCTCTTTGTGTTATCTGGATTCTTGTTATTTATATTTGTTACTTAATTAGTAATGGTTCAAATAATTGAGAAGTTTGATGGCTGTCTAAAAATGATAATTGATAACAAAGTAAAAAGTTAATTATTACTAGTTCCAACATTGTGACACCGAGTTCAGTTGTGTCCAGAAATATGACAATGGAACATTTTCTCTCCAACATCATATGTGTCTATTTCTGTTCTAACATGTGTGCTCATTGGGCGACCTTTCTTGTTCCTCTGCATTCTTGGATTATGGAAATTTTGATATCCTTCATAAATGGGTCAATATTCATCGTATTGTAGCACTAGAAATCTTGTGTTGTAAACCCCAAATAGGTTTGCGACCTTGTAAATGTCGGACAAAAGAGCATATGCGTCTTAGCGCACCATAGAACATGCAGTGATAACATGTGAACAAGGAACATTGTATGCCTGAAACTTTCCGCAGTCACACCAACCATTTATTAGGTTGACCTTGTAATGTCTCATAGGTTTCCCCTCAATGTGGTACATTGTTTCCTTCATCTTGAAAGTGTTTTAATTATAGTAAAAAATTCTTACCTGATGCGTGTTAGATTTTGATGTTTCTTCTTTCATCACCTTAATGCAATTGTCTATAAATGTTTTCCCTGATCCCAACACAACACTCCATTGTGAACCCCTTTCAGCAAATAGTGATCTCAGTCTATAGTATGTTGCACTTACCAATATTGTAATGGGAAGATTACGGGTGCCTTTAAAGACTGAATTCAACTCGACGAGGTTCATTGTCATGTGACCCCAATGCCGACCCCCTTCAAATTCCCTCGTCCATTTTTCTACTGGAATATTGTCTACCCATCTTAAAGCATCACTACTAGCCATGCCAATTTCATTCCAGTAATAGTGAAATGTTGGTTGGTTTAAAGCATACCCTATATGTTAAAAAATTGGTTAATGTTATAATATATATTCTTGACTAAGATATAACGTTAACAAATAGATAGATAGTTACCCATGTTAATAACTTTTTTCGGAGGTTCTTGTCCTTGATTTCTCTCATAAAATTTTGCGCAATGCGTCTGGTACAATAGAGATGCATAAATGGCAGATTATTGCCAACCATTATCTGGATTATTGTATGCACTTTAAATTGATGCATGCCTTTCTGAAATCAAACATATGTCAGGTTGAGGAGCAACATGCCTTCTCAAGTTCTGTAGAAAAAACCCCTAACCTTCATTTGTATCACCTTCCACAAGGGCAAAAGTAACTGGGAAATATTATCGATGCCATCCTGTGCTACCGACATAGGTAGATTCGTTTTGTACTTATCATATAACCAAGTTCCATCAATTTGAAGTATAGGCTTGCAATATGCAAAACCTCTCATGCATGGATGGAATGCCCAAAATAGTGGATGGAAGATGTGTTCCCCTTCAACAATAGTGTCTTCATCTATATATATGGGTAGTGTTTCCATTTCTACCACTGTACCAGGAACAAATTTTTTAAGTGCTAACAAGTAATGTGCAAGTTCTTTATATGAATTCTCCCAGTTACCGTATACTTGTTCAATCATTTTATTCCTTCCGATCCATCTTTTCCTGTATGACGAAGTAAATTTGTATTCATAAACAATTTTACTGATACAAACACTCACCTTGAATGAAGTATCCTTGTCTACAAAAGGCATTAAATATTGACATATCAGGTGAGAGTTAAGTTTCCGATTGTCTTGATTAAAGATAGTTGTTGAACAACTATGTTGGGGGTTCATAATGCCTATCTCCCATAAGTCACTTCTTTTTCTATAGGACACCAATAGACAAAACTTGCACATATTATTTTTACAACATATTAGATATCTCTTCTTATCAGAATCTTTCACCTTAAAATCCACATAGTGTTTCATGTGACATTTCTTTATGGCAAGCACACAATCAGCTTTATTTTTAAATTGGTTACTCATGTTTATGTCACCCTCAATTGAAAGACGATGAATGGCCATTCAAAGGATGATTGATTTGCACTTAAGTACAAGTTTGTCATGTGGGCAAGTGAGAGCATCAACAATGGTAAAATTGTCGCAACATTGTCTTACAAGGAGATATCATGCCAAACAAATGTAAACCTAGTTGGGAATACATGGATTGGTATAGATCTGTGTCCAATTTGTATCTTTCATAATTTTTTAACCAATTTGACCCTCGTAACCAACCCACATTTTCAAATTTCCAACACATCATACCATCAACCAACACTTACATCCAACAACCAACATGTAACACCCGACAACCTACATGTATCACCCAACAACCTTTCAACCCAACACAACAACCTTAACCCCTGGCCAACACTACCATCAACCATACTAATCATTTAACCCAACCCCCTACAACACCCAACAACAAAACTCAAATTTTACCCACTTAACATCATACACCCTACCACAAACATCATCCAACATCCACTATAACCAATACCCATTCTCACAACCTACCCTGCAAGAACACAACTACCAAACATCCAACCAGTAACCACAAATGTCTTTTTACCACTCAAATACCTTCATCCTAAATTATTTCCAAGACCAACAACTCTACATGCATAACCCAATGTCACCTACTAACCAACCAAATTGAAATAACGAGGGAACCAAACTAAGTTATCGCAGTGCAACGACGATGGAGGAGTTTCATGATGATATGGTCGATGAATTTATGAATCCCAAGAATGACGTGGAAACCTTCTACTCAACCAATAAATGTTGATGAAAATCGTAGAAAGTCTACCCGGATTGGACAAGCTCCTGCAAGTGGAACTCACCAACGCTTTCATTGACCTGGTCAAAATCAAGGCTAGATAGAGTTTAATATACCTTTTTTTTATTACATAAATAAATATTTATTTCCATTATTATTTATTTGTTTTTTATTTATTAATTAAATATAGCTTTATTTATAACAATTATTTTTATTTTAATTATTTAAACACATAATTAAATATAAATAATTACAATCAATTAACATTAATAAAAAATGATTAATATTATATTATTTATATTTAAAATTTAATTCAATTATAATTAAAAAAAAAAACACGTTTATAACATTGCTGCCAATAGGGGTGACAATTAGATTCATTAAGATAAAATTCATCCAATCCATCCACCAAAAAATTCATCCAATTCATCCACTACATAAAAATTAAGTTAATGGATTGAATTAAATTCATCCATTTATAAGCATGGATTGATCCAATCCATCCAACACATTTTAATGATCAAATAGATTTTTTTTATCTAATTTTTAAAAAAAATGAATTTTTTTAAATATTAAAAAATTATTTTTTTGAAAAATACAAAATTAATTTTTTTTTTCGAAAAAAAAATCGATTTTTTTTAAAATACAAAAAACTGTTTTTTTCCAAAAAATTTAAAATCATTTTTTTTTGAAAATACCAAAATTTGATTTTACTTTCGAAAACGTTATTTTTATACGAATATAGAAAAAAATGATTTTTAAATTAGTTTTTTCCGAAAATACAAAAAAAACTGAATTTTTTTCATTAAAATACAAAAAAAAATCCTAAAAAATATAATTTTTTCAAAAAAGTAAGTGATTTTTTTCAAAAGTAAAAAAATTGAAATTTTTTTAAAATACAAAAATTAATATATTTAAAAAAACTATTTTTTCAAAAAAAATGGATGGATGAATATCCATCTCCTAAAAATATGATAATGGATGGATTGAATGAATTTTATTATTAATGGATGGATTGGATTGAATATTTTAAAAAAAAATTTAGTGGATTGTTAATAGACTAATAAATTGTTTTGATCCATCCATATCCATCCATTTTGTCACCCCTAATTATCAATTCAATTGGCGATTTCTCTATTTAATTGTACACTGTTCATGGGCGGTTCTCAGATTATTTATAAGCTTTTCCCCTTTTAATGGGCAGTTGCTTTATAAACGATAACAATTTTTTTTAAAATTTTAATATTTTAATATTTAATGAGAAATGAATGGTGATTTGGTGTTTTTTCTCCTATATAAAGGCAGGGCAGTAAAAAAATTCCATTATTTATGTGTGTACTTTTTCCACACCCGAAGTAAGTGATGAAGTTTATCTCTTTCTTATTTGACTTCTCAGACATTGCGAAACCTTTACTATTTTTGGCCCAACACTTCATATCATAAGATTTGATATGAACTTGTATTCAATCACTTATATGTATTTATCGCTTTTAAATAGTGTCTTCTATGATATGTTACTCCATTTCTTGAAAGGTCATTGTTATTATTCTTTATAGGCGATTAATCCCTTCAAAGAAAGTAATATCACTTGTTACAAAATAAGCTTAACAAAAGCTATAAAGTAGGATGAATGAAGTTTCAATTCCTTTACAGATAAGTCTGATTTTTTAAAATGTTTTATAGATATTTACATAATTAGATTGATTGTAATGAAAATAATTAAGTTTTCTAAATCACATGTCACTAAATAAGTTATAGTTATACCAATGATTGAATACTTGATTGAATTAAATTTCTAATAATTTATTTTAGAATCAACACAATATGGTGAGTAAATTAGGCGGAAGAGCCCCAAGACCTAAAACCCGAAATTATTATCCTAGGCCTTCATTTGCTAATGTGCAATTTGAAGAAAGAAGTAGTTTTATAGAAAATAATTATTCAGGAGAATCCATTGTCGAGTGGAATATCGATGGTGCGTCTGAACAACAAATTTTGGATACAATACAAAACATGACCATGGCTGCTACTGCCTTCAAACTTAAAGGAAATACGGATAAACATACTAAAGAGATATTAGTTATGGGATTTACCGGACAATTAAAAGGATGGTGGGACAACCTCCTTAGTTCGGAAGATAAATACCAAATAGATTCAGCTGTAAAAATAGAATCTAACGAAGAGATTTGTGTTACAACCCTCTTATATGTTATTACTAAGTTCTTTGTAGGAGAACCCCTTAAACTCCAACAAAGAGCAACTGACCAATTGATAAACCTTTATTGTCAAACCATGTCTGATTATAGGTGGTATAGAGATATGTTCTTATCTAAATTATGCCTTAGGTCGGATGGTGCGGCAGATTATTGGAAAGAAAGATTTATTAGTGGTTTACCTAGGTTATTTGCAGAAAAGGTAAAAATTAATATTAAGCAAAACTTTAATGGAACGATCCCCTATCAGTCATTAACCATTGGAGAATTATCTAATTATGTAATTGAAACTGGTATACAAATTTGTATAAATTATAAATTACAAAATAAGATCAAGAATGAAAAGGCTAGTAATAGGCGTGAAATGGGATCATTTTGCGAGCAATATGGAGCTACTCCTTTGAGAGCTCCGAGTAACCCCAAGAATAAAAAACCTGTTAGTAAAGGAAGAAATAACTTCCATTATCATAAGAAGCAATTTTACAAAGACAAGCCAAAATTTTATAAAAAACCTTACAAGAAAAATTATGGTAAGAAACCTTACAGAAAATATAATAATAAATCTAAACCCAAGGATAAAGATGTTAAATGCTATAAGTGTGGTCGTTTTGGCCATTATGCCAATAAATGTAAGGTTCAAGAAAAAATTAATCAACTGAGTAACTTAGACATTTCAGAGGAGTTAAAATAAAGTTTAATAACTACTTTAAATAACATCTTGTTAAACTCGGAGGAAGAAGGGTCGTCAACATCTGAAGAATCTTCTTATGAAGAAATACATCAAATTGGCAATTCTGAAAAATCGGATGATGATTTTGATGAATGTTTAGGCCTAGATTTCTGTAATTGTGACAATTGCAACAAAATAATTAATGTTTTAACAAATAATCAAGCTAATACTTTGATAGGAATATTAGACAAAATGGAAAATTCAGAAAGTAAAAATGCTTTCATGAGATAAATTAAAAATATTATAGATGAAAATGATATTTCCAAAAAGAATATTCACAAAGTAGAATTTTAAAATGTTATGGATTTATTTAAGAAACCGGTTGAAAAAACTGTTTCTGTTAAAGATTTACAAGAAGAAATTAGTAATTTAAAAAATGAAATTAGAATTCTAAAAACCAGAGATGATGAGATAGAAATTAAACTTTTAGAGTTACAAGGAAACATGATTATTCAGAACCAATCCAATAAAAATTTAGCCTCATCTAGCTTAACCAAAAATAATGAGGAAACTATTATTCTGAATAATGAAAATTGGTATATTAAAAAAAATAGAAAAATTAATATCGCATAAATGGTATAGTAAAATAAATCTCATTGTTAAAGATAAAACTTATGAATTAATTGTTTTGATTGATTCAGGAGCAGATTTAAATTGCATCCAAGAAGGGTTGATCTCAACCCAATATTATGAAAAAACCAAAGAATCTTTAAGAGGAGCCAATGGTAATAGATTACAAGTTTCTTACAAATTATCAAGTGCTAAAATTTGTAAAGATCAGATTTGTTATAAAACCTCTTTTCTTTTAGTAAGAAATATTCATGAGTCCATTATTCTAGGAACCCCTTTTCTAGCTTTACTCTACCCTTTCACCGTTAATAATGCAACTATAACCACTAATGCTTTAGGGCGTGAAATTAAATTTGAATTCTTAGAACCACCTAAGATTAGGGATCTTAACTCTGTCCAGAGTAATGTTATATCATTTATTAATCAAATTAATAATAAAAGAAAACAAATTAATTTCATTAATAAAGAAATACACTATAAAAAGATAGAAGATCAACTGCAATCTCCAAGTATTCAAGAAAAAATTAAAGGTATACAAAATAAATTCATTAAAGATCTTTGCTCAGAACAACCTAATGCTTTTTGGAAAAGAAAAGTGCATACTATCTCATTACCCTATGAACCTGACTTTAAGGAAGCAAATATCCCCACTAAAGTCAGACCAATACAAATGAATAAACAAAATTTAGACTATTGTAAAAAAGAAATAAAAGATTTCCTAGACAAGGGATTGATTAGGCCCAGTAAGTCTCCTTGGAGTTGCTCCGCTTTCTATGTTACCAATGCTTCTGAGCTAGAAAGAGGAAGTCCTCGGTTAGTAATAAGTTACAAACCCTTAAATAAAGCATTACAATGGATTAGGTATCCCATACCTAATAAAAAGGATTTGATAAACAAATTACATAATAAAGGTATATTTTCAAAGTTTGATCTTAAATCTGGATATTATCAAATACAATTAAAGGAAGAAGATAAATATAAAACCGCTTTTGTGGTGCCTTTTGGTCACTATGAATGGAATGTCATGCCTTTAGGATTAAAAAATGCTCCTTCCGAGTTCCAAAATATTATGAATACTATATTTAATGATTACTCGCACTTTACCATAGTCTATTTAGATGACATATTAGTATTTTCAGATTCTATAAATAAGCATATACAACATATGAACCTATTTTATGAGATAATTAAAGAGAATGGGTTAGTCTTGTGTGAAAAGAAACTTAAAATATTCCAATCTAAAGTAAGATTTTTGGGTTTTGATATTTTCCAAGGTATGTATACCCCCATTAATAGATCCTTAGAATTTATTAATAAATTTCCAGATGAACTAAAGGATAAAACCTAGTTGCAATGATTCTTAGGTTGTATAAATTATGTGGCTGACTTCATACCCAACTTAAGAACCATTTGTATACCATTATTCAAGAGAGTTAGGAAGAATCCTCCTCCTTGGGATGATTCAATGACCCAAAGTGTTTTGCAATTAAAGAAAATAGTTAAAAAAATACCCTGTTTAGGAATACCTGATCCTAATGCCAACCTTATTGTTGAAACTGATGCCTCAGACATAGGCTTTGGGGGAGTTCTAAAACAAATACTTCCGGGCATGGAAAAGGAACAAGTGGTCAGATATTATTCTGGAACTTGGAACCCAGCTCAATTAAACTATAGTACAATTAAAAAAGAAATTTTATCTATTGTTTTGTGTATTACAAAATTTCAAGATGACTTGTTTTCGAAAACATTTTTATTAAAAACAGATTGCAAAGCTGCACGAAGTGTTTTACAAAAGGATGTTAAAAATTTAGTTTCAAAACATATATTTGCTAGGTGGCAAGCATTACTTTCTTGTTTTAATTTTGAAATCGAGCATATTCAAGGAATTAAAAATTCATTACCAGATTTTCTAACCATAGAATTTTTACAGGGAAAACATGAGTAAAAAATCAGTTGACCCCAGAGATGATTATGGTCCTCCCATTAAACATCAAAAAGATAAGTGTCATACCCCAAAATTTACCCATTAATATTTCAAGACACTTTTCAAGGCATTCCGAATCATTTTTATGATACTAATCTCAAAGGAACGAAGGCCCAGCTCACGAATGAAAATGGCCCAAACTGGCCTGTTCGCTACACGCTCGCCTAGTGATAACATGAAATTATATCATATTTTAAGGCTTAATTCAATTAAATTTTATCATCATTTATTTCAGGTCACTTTATGTTATTGGATATTACGCGGTATTTTCTTCCTATTTGTCTCAAGTGGCTTATTTAGAAACACAAGTAGAATTGGAGGAAAAGAGGTGCAAAAAGGAGGAAAAACGAACCAAACAGCAAAGCCCAACCCAAAGTACAAGAACACGGGTGTGGCATCTGTGACGAGCGTCACAGAGGCTGTGACGAGCGTCATGCCTCGCACACCCCTGTGACGGGCGTCACACATGGTGTGACGAACGTCACACCATTCCCCTACTTTGTGGGCGCAGGCAACGCTTCGGAGACTTGAAGATCCGTTGGGCCCTATATCCACGTACGCGTTGAAGACCTTTTTGGCAGCAGGCATGACCTAATGACAACAATATAAATAGCCGCCTTGAAAACCTAAAAAGGGGGCTTTTTCCGAGATTCTTTTTCCTTTGCCGTTTTCGCCTTTGCATTTTTTCTTCTTTTCCAGCAGCTTAGGCATTGTGTTTTACAAATGCTACACTATTTCTTTTGCAATTCCGGATTCCCTTTTGGTATTTAGTTAATTCTTTTCGCACAATAGTTTCTACAACGGAAACTATTGTGTGCCTTTTTACCGAATCTAATCTTACGGCGGCAGCAAGGTCACCTCCGCTCAATTCTATCCGATCGGCCAATTCAAGGTTGCGACTCAATTGCAAACAGGTTTGCGTTACTATTATCGCTTTATGTTCCTAATTCACATGTGATATCATAATTGAGATTCATAAATATATTTGAGGCTTTGCATGTAACTTAAGTATGCCTGGATACTTTGAATTGTTGTAATGGATGCCGCTGTTCTTCGTCCTATTTTGATCTTTGCCCATCTGACCTGTTTTATCATAACCATGCTTTGTTTACCTATTACTTTGGTGCAACTCTCGATTGCACCCTGATTTGGTATTCTAACCCGTTTGCTGAATTTTGCAAAGGTTCATATGTCCCAGGAAAAGATTGCTGTTTAGGTCTTCCACTTTATTTGTGGGATACCCTTGTGGAGACTCACCCTAAGTGGCCTAATTAATTTTAATGTGTTAATTTTAATGTCTTAATTTTAATGTATTAATTTTAATGTATTAATTTTAATGCATTGATTTTAGTATGGACTTAATTACTTAATTGACTTTAAAATATGACCTTTAAATAAGTGATCTTGGACCTCTCTTTGCTGCCTTACGGTATTACGGTATAACGGTCATGTCCCGCGAATGTGGGGATACGCTTAGCAATGACCCTTCGATTAAATCATCATAAAATAAATCATAGTCCCTCGGATGTTGCCTTCAAAAATACGATTTTGTCCCTCGATGACCCTTCGGTGTAGCCTACGGTTAAATGATGATCGTCCCTTCGAATGCTAAGGTATCCTTACAACTGTTGCCTTCAATGACCTATCGATGACCCTACGATGACCCTTTTACATCCAAAGGATAAAACTACTTACTTCTCAATAGTAAGGACAGTTTTACCCTCATAAGGATAGGAAATGCCCATAACGACCTCAGGAAGGTATAACTCTCAATTACTGGATCATAACCTAAAACATTTTCCACCCCTCACACTTTACACTTTACAAATCCTAGAAAATCACCACTTGGTATACATTCATACTAGAATCATTACCGAGTTATATTTTTCTAAACCATTTTCAAAATCAAATGAGATAAATACTTTGTATACATTCATACGAGAATCATTACAAAGTTAAACTCTCTTTCAAACATTTTTTAAGCAATTCACCGACACTTTTCAGACAAAAATATAAGTGATCCAGTAATTAAGAGCCCATGGATAACCATGGATACAAAGGGTGCTAACACCTTCCCTTTGTATAATGTACCTCCCGAACCCAAAATCTATTGAGGTCTTTCCTGTTCTTTTCCACCTTTCCTTATTGGATAAAAGAAAAGTCGGTGGCGACTCTTGCTATCCGCGACATTGCGATAAAAAGCAAAATACCCCAAGTCAGTTCACCGTATGACAGAACTGGCGACTCTGCTGGGGAGTACTTAAAGAGAGGTTACCTTAATAACAAGATCACATATTCACATTGTCTGATTTACTTTTAAGGGATTGCTTGGGTATTCTTGAGTGAAAGATCCTACACCCGGATTTAGTGTACCTTAGGTAAGTAGCAATAGATCATCGCGACTATCCGGCGTATACTGGAATGGTTAAAATGACGGCTACGGTTAATGTGACACTTTGGTTGTCCTGATGTTCCTCATGTTACTTGAGGAAAAATTTGGCTTCCGCGTGGTGTCACTAAAGCATTAACCAGACCTTTAGAACCCTAATTGACTCATCCTGGCCATTAGAAAGTAGTGAGATAACTGACTTCGGTTCCGACTGGGGTTGGTTGATACTCGATACTACACTCCTTGAGATTGGACTTTAGGGAAGCTTCGGTCAACCACTTGGTGTTGCACTGAAGTGGACTTGAGGGAAGGTCAATGATTGGAGATCCTTTTAGAACCCGGTTACTATTCTAGGACAGGTTGAACCAACTAAACTTCAGTGGGGAGGGTACTTACCTATGGAACTCATGCAAGCCTTAAAACCTAGGAATGATGGTTGTGTGACTTGCTTGTGCTTGTTATTTATTTAACCTCATAACATCATAACATCATAACATCATAACCTCATGACATCATAACATTGTACTAACCATTTCAAGGACTTAGGAATTTAGCTTTGCTCTGTTGAACAGGCTATGGCTCCCAGGAAGACCATCCGGATCAATTTTGTAGCAATCTCTCCTCAACTCAAGGATTTAGTGTCAGAACTTCCCGATCATGCTCAGTTCATCAAGAAACACGGTCATCTCCTCAATTTGGTTACCACTGGTTTCAAAGAAGATATGATGAGAGTCCTATTCCAGTTCTTCGATCCCAAACATCATTGCTTCACTTTCCCAGATTATCAGTTGGTACCCACATTAGAAGAATTCTCCCAGCTGCTTGGGATACCTATCCTGGATCAAATACCTTTCAGTGGTTTAGAAAAGAGGCCAAAATCTGAAGAAGTTGCCGCAGCTTTACACATGACGAAGTCCGACATCGAAGCTAATTGGGTAACAAGGAGTGGAGTTAAGGGTTTACTTGCCAAATTCCTGACAAATAAGGCCCGAGAATTCTTAAAAGTTATGAACGTCCGTGCTTTCGAAGACATCCTGGCATTGCTAATCTATGGCTTGGTGTTATTCCCTAATCCAGACCAATTCATAGACATGAATGCTATTAAGATATTTCTCACTCATAACCCTGTACCTACCTTGCTGGGAGACATTCTGCATTCCCTCCACACTCGTACCATGAAAAGGCAAGGGACTCTCATGTGCTGCATACCTCTATTGTCTAGGTGGTTTATTTCACACCTTCCTCAATCAGTCTTGAAGAATGAGCAAAATCTGAGATGGTCTCAAAGGATAATGTCACTCTCCCATTCAGACATCTGTTGGTGTCCTCAGTTCAAGGAAAATGTTACCATCATCGATCGTTGTGGCGAGTTCCCTAATGTACCACTCCTAGGAATAAGAGGAGGTATTACTTACAATCCTGCTTTAGCTCTGCGACAGTTTGGTTGTGCTCGAAGAGATGGCCCACATGAAATGATCATCGAGGGCATTGTGTTCGACTATGACAACGATTCCCAAGGCCACTGTCAAAGATTTGTACGAGCTTGGGGCATGGTGAAGAGAGGTACGGTAGGACAGAAAAATTCTATTCCTATGGAACCTTATCTCAGATGGGTACGCGCCAGAGCTCGTGAACTTGTCATGCCATATCTTGCAATCGGACCTCAGATTGTCGAACCTGAAGCTGAAGGAGGTGCTCCTCAGATCATTCCTTATCCAGATATGCCTACCAACATTGAGGAACTAAAGAGATCCTGGATCCAGTTGAGAGAAGAAAGGGATACTTTCGAGACTCAGTTCGTCGCAGAAAGGAAGAAAGTGTTAGAACTTACCAGTCAGCTTAATGAGGAACGAAGACTCAATGCGTATCTTCGCCCAAAAAGAAGTCGCCCCTGGGAGACTTGAGCTTTCATTGTATTTTTATTATCATTCCTTTTGTAATGAACATTGATCAAAGAAATTAGCGATAAACATTTCTCTCTTGTTGGTGATTTACGCAAAGTTAAATTCCAAAAGGTCCTATCAGGGAAAGAATGAATCAAATGCTGTGTACAGTGAAAGGAAGCATAACAAGAAGAATCGTGACCATACTGTTGGGGCAGTTACAATTGCCGCCCCGCCAGCTCAAAACTTCCAGCAAAGACCAGACAGACCAAGAAGGCAGTTTACCAAGCTCAATATGACTTTAGCACAAGCACTGCAAAGTATGCTAAAGGTAAACTTAATCACTCTCAGAGGTCCTCCTGCAAATGTCAACACTACTTCGCCTCGTTATAATCCCAATGCCAGGTGTGCATATCACTCCGATAGCCCCGGGCACGATACAAACGATTGTTGGTTGTTGAAGAACAAAATTCAGGATATGATCGACGCTGGGGAAATTGAGTTCGAGCCTCCGGAGACTCCTAATGTCATCACTGCCCCTCTGCCTAATCATGACAAGACTGTCAATGCTGTGGAGGATACTGATAACGGTTGTGACTTGGATAGCTGGATTCTCCCAATAATTGATGATGGACTCAATAATTGGAAGGCTGAAGACACTATCCCGATTTTCTCTAGTCAGGAGTAATTGTTATTGCTATTTTAGTGTTTCAAAGCATTGTGTCTATACCCGGGGCATGATAGCTAATTTTTCAAGGGTTTGTCATTTTTCATAAGCATATTCATATTCAATAAATCAATGGACTTTTTGCATTCAAATATTGCGCTCTTTATCTTTCCTGCCATTTTTCAAACAAGCTATGTTTTCTTGCACACACTCACGTAACAATTTGCCGATCCATATCCACTCTGGATCCTGTTGGTAATGACTCTGCTACTGTTCATTATGACTTTGAAAATCCGATCTACCAAGCCGAGGATGGAAGTGAGGAAGATTGTGAAGTCCCTGGAGAACTTGCCAGACTGGTACTACAAGAAGAAAAGACCACGCAGCCGCATGAGGAATCAATTGAAATTGTAAATCCGGGTACTGAAATAGACAAGAAAGAAGTCAGAGGTTTCTTGGGACACTTGAATTACATTGCCCGATTCATTCCACACTTGACTGCTACCTGCAAACCCATCTTCAAATTACTAAAAAAATAAAAATCAAGAGATGGTATGGAATGATGAATGACAAAATCAAGAAGTATCTCCAAGAACCTCCAATTCTGATGCTACCAGTTGAAGGAAGACCTCTAATCATGCATTTGACCGTGTTAGAAAATTCAATAGGGTGTGCTGGGGCAACATGGCGAGTCTGGTCGAAAAGAGCATGCCATATACTGCCTTAGCAAAAGGTACCGACTGTGAAACAAGATACTCACAGCTCGAGAAAGCTTGCTACGCTTTGGCCTAGGCTGCTCGCCGACTAAGACAGCATATGTTGAATCATACCACTTTATTGATTTCTAAGATGGATCTTATCAAATATACATTCGAGAAATCTGCTGTCCCGAAAGAGTTATCACTGATAATGGTACTAAACTGAACTCTGCATGCAGTTCAAAATAAAACACCATAACTCTTCTCCGTACCGGCCAAAGACGAACGACGCCGTGGAGGCTGCTAACAATATCAAGAATATAACAGTAACATACAAAGACTGGTATCAGATGTTACCTTTTGCTCTTCATGGTTACCGCACTACGACAGGGGCAACTCCGTTCTCTTTAGTCTATGGAATGGAAGCCATCTTACTAGTGGAAGTTCATATTCCCTCTCTAAGAATCATGAAAGAGGCGGGCTTAGATGAAGATGAATGGATTCAGACTCGACTCGATCAGATAAATTTAATTGATGAAAAGAGACTTGCGGCTGTTTGTCATGGGCAGATAAATCGGAAGCGCATGACCCAGGCATTCAACAAAAAGGTCAAGAGACGAGTGTACCGAATCGGCGACTTAGTTATCAAGCATATCATTCTACCACAAGGTGATCCCAGGGGCAAATGGACTCCCACATACGAAGGGCCATTTGTAGTTAAGAAGGTATTCTCTGGTGGAGCCATGATGCTTGCTACAATGGACGGCGAAGATTTCCCGCATCCTGTGAACGCGGACATAGTTAAAAAAATACTACGCATAAAAGAGACCCGCTAGGTCGACGTACCTAGGCAAAAGTAAGGGCATCCCGGCGAACCAAAAGGGTTCGGGCAAAAATTAGGGATAAACATATAAAGACGTACACCCGGCAAGTCGAAAACCTGAAAAGGCGGCTTGAGCAAAAAAGGGTATCCCGGTGGACTGAAAACCTGAAAAGGCGGTCCAGGCAAAAATTAGGGATTAAAGCGTATGACTATGCCCCGTTCTCTGTCAGCTTCACCCAAGTTTCGAGGGACTGACCAAGCCAATCGCTTCTATCCGACAGCAGGAGATGAGATGCTTGAAGACATAATGACAGTAGTGGAATTAAAATCAATAGGACGTTTCCGGCATAGCTTTCTCTTTGTTTTCTTGACAATTTCCTCTTACTAGGATTTCTGTCTCCTTGTACACAGATTGCCTGTTCATAGGCCCTCTTTCAAAATCAATACAATTTTATCTCCAAAAAAGATGCTTTTGTTTTCACTTTTTCTGTTTTGATTGCATAAACGTCCATTGATTTAATTTGAATTGATATATGCATTTGAATATGATCAATGTTTATCAAGAATACATGCCTAAAATGGAAATAGCAATTACTGCGAGACTTCAGGACCAAGGAGAAGGTCTAACCACGCTTTCCAATGAATCCGTTGCTAATTTGATTCCCCGACAACGCCAATTATTCCCCAGAAGAGGTCGGCACCACCATGCCGAAAGGTCATCTCTTCCATCCCCAGCCAGGCTCAGTTGAATCTTTCCATCGTCAGACAGAAATCAAGTACCCCCCAGCCGAGACAGGGTCATCAATACCAATGTCTCCGACCAGCAGACTGAGACTTATCTCCCCAGTAGAGTTCCCTGGAAGAACGTTTCAGACGCATAGTGCATTCATTACATCATTTCATATTACATACCTACATACAATTTTCATTCCGCATCATATACATTACATCATTTCATAACATAGCTCGCATTCATTCCAGACGCATAATTCACTCATTACATCATTTCACAGCACACGCATGCATACAACATTTGCATCTCGCGCGTCATGACATGGCATGAAGCTAACTTTATTTTTCAGGTTAATTATCCTCTTGATACAACCAACACAAAGGTCCATTCATACGGACATCTTTATCAATTACATTCAAGATTCAACTATATCCCTCAGATACTGCCTAGCGTACGGTATATTCCGAGGTGTAGTCTAGCGTACGACTACTTTCTTCTTCAGATGCATCTTTCAGATATACTCCATGTCAACATTCGTTCTGACGTCCTCCCAACGATGGCATCTATAAGCTCATCCCAGACATTTATCGCAAATACAACATATACAAATACTATCAGATATAGCCTAGCGTACGGTTCATCCTGATTCAGCTCAACATGTGACCCCTTCAACTCAGATACGATCTAACGTATGATCCATTCTGACCTCCTTCAACTCAGATACGATCTAGCGTACGATCCATTCTGACCTTCAACAACTCAGATACGATCTAGCGTACGATCCATTCTGACCTTCAACAACTCAGATACGATCTAGCGTACGATCCATTCTGACCTTCAACCACTCAAAGACAGTCTAATGTACGACCAAGTTAGACCTTTAAGTCAGATTCTGCAAATACAGTCTAATGTACGACCAAGTTAGACCTTCAAGTCCTCGGATTCTGCCCAGATACAGTCTAATGTACGACCAAGTTAGACCAGATTCTGCTCAGTGACAGTCTAGTGTACGACCAAGTTAGACCGTCAAGTCCTCGGACAACTCAGATAAGGTTTAATGTACGACCAAGTTAGACCTTTATCTCCTCAGATGCTACCTTCGGACAGGTACATTTCTGAATGGTAGTCTGGTATACGGCTACTCCCCTTGCTCAGGTGCTACCTTCGGACAGGTACATTCCTGAAGGGTAGTCTGGTATACGGCTACTCCCCTTGCTCAGGTGCTACCTTCGGACAGGTACATTCCTGAAGGGTAGTCTGGTATACGGCTACTCCCCTTGCTCAGGTGCTACCTTCGGACAGGTACATTCCTGAAGGGTAGTCTGGTATACGGCTACTCCCCTTGCTCAGGTGCTACCTTCGGACAGGTACATTCCTGAAGGGTAGTCTGGTATACGGCTACTCCCCTTGCTCAGGTGCTACCTTCGGACAGGTACATTCCTGAATGGCAGTCTGGTATACGGCTACTCCCCTTGCTCAGGTGCTACCTTCGGACAGGTACATTCCTGAATGGTAGTCTGGTATACGACTACTCCCTTACTCAGATGCTACCTTCGGACAGGTACATTTCTGAATGGTAGTCTAGTATACGGCTACTCCCTCTTCAAGCAGATTCGGCCTAACGGACGGCTCATTCTGCAACTCAGAAACGATCTAGCGTACGACCCGTTCTGATCTTTCATCCCCATCAAAGTCATCTGCCTAACGAACAGCTCACTCTGGTATTCAGATACGGTCCAGTGTATGATCCATTCTGATCCCTTATCCCCAGCAGTATACAGCATACTCTGACTCCCCAGCGAAGTCAACAGCATGACGGGGGATTCACTATACGGTCTAGTGTATGACCCGGTATGACACCCATGTCTTCAGATATCGTCTAACGTACGACACAATCTGAAGCTCCCATCATCAAACTTCCTGGATGGCATCTTTAAGCCCATCTCCATCAAGACCAATTGACAAGCGCAAATTTTCGGGGCATTCTAGTGTTCAATAATCTTCCACCTCCAGACCACGAATGGTGCACATACCATTCTACTCTCTCGGTTCAAGAATATTGAACAGGGGCAGCTGTCATACCCCAAAATTTGCCCATTAATATTTCAAGACACTTTTCAAGGCATTCCGAATCATTTTTATGATACTAATCTCAAAGGAACGAAGGCCCAGCTCACGAATGAAAATGGCCCAAACTGGCCTGTTCGCTACACGCTCGCCTAGTGATAACATGAAATTATATCATATTTTAAGGCTTAATTCAATTAAATTTTATCATCATTTATTTCAGGTCACTTTATGTTATTGGATATTACGCGGTATTTTCTTCCTATTTGTCTCAGGTGGCTTATTTGGAAACACAAGTAGAATTGGAGGAAAAGAGGTGCAAAAAGGAGGAAAAACGAACCAAACAGCAAAGCCCAACCCAAAGTACAAGAACACGGGTGTGGCATCTGTGATGAGCGTCACAGAGGCTGTGACGAGCGTCATGCCTCGCACACCCCTGTGACGGGCGTCACACATGGTGTGACGAACGTCACACCATTCCCCTACTTTGTGGGCGCAGGCAACGCTTCGGAGACTTGAAGATCCGTTGGGCCCTATATCCACGTACGCGTTGAAGACCTTTTTGGCAGCAGGCATGACCTAATGACAACAATATAAATAGCCGCCTTGAAAACCTAAAAAGGGGGCTTTTTCCGAGATTCTTTTTCCTTTGCCGTTTTCGCCTTTGCATTTTTTCTTCTTTTCCAGCAGCTTAGGCATTGTGTTTTACAAATGCTACACTATTTCTTTTGCAATTCCGGATTCCCTTTTGATATTTAGTTAATTCTTTTCGCACAATAGTTTCTACAACGGAAACTATTGTGTGCCTTTTTACCGAATCTAATCTTACGGCGGCAGCAAGGTCACCTCCGCTCAATTCTATCCGATCGGCCAATTCAAGGTTGCGACTCAATTGCAAACAGGTTTGCGTTACTATTATCGCTTTATGTTCCTAATTCACATGTGATATCATAATTGAGATTCATAAATATATTTGAGGCTTTGCATGTAACTTAAGTATGCCTGGATACTTTGAATTGTTGTAATGGATGCCGCTGTTCTTCGTCCTATTTTGATCTTTGCCCATCTGACCTGTTTTATCATAACCATGCTTTGTTTACCTATTACTTTGGTGCAACTCTCGATTGCACCCTGATTTGGTATTCTAACCCGTTTGCTGAATTTTGCAAAGGTTCATATGTCCCAGGAAAAGATTGCTGTTTAGGTCTTCCACTTTATTTGTGGGATACCCTTGTGGAGACTCACCCTAAGTGGCCTAATTAATTTTAATGTGTTAATTTTAATGTCTTAATTTTAATGTATTAATTTTAATGTATTAATTTTAATGCATTGATTTTAGTATGGACTTAATTACTTAATTGACTTTAAAATATGACCTTTAAATAAGTGATCTTGGACCTCTCTTTGCTGCCTTACGGTATTACGGTATAACGGTCATGTCCCGCGAATGTGGGGATACGCTTAGCAATGACCCTTCGATTAAATCATCATAAAATAAATCATAGTCCCTCGGATGTTGCCTTCAAAAATACGATTTTGTCCCTCGATGACCCTTCGGTGTAGCCTACGGTTAAATGATGATCGTCCCTTCGAATGCTAAGGTATCCTTACAACTGTTGCCTTCAATGACCTATCGATGACCCTACGATGACCCTTTTACATCCAAAGGATAAAACTACTTACTTCTCAATAGTAAGGACAGTTTTACCCTCATAAGGATAGGAAATGCCCATAACGACCTCAGGAAGGTATAACTCTCAATTACTGGATCATAACCTAAAACATTTTCCACCCCTCACACTTTACACTTTACAAATCCTAGAAAATCACCACTTGGTATACATTCATACTAGAATCATTACCGAGTTATATTTTTCTAAACCATTTTCAAAATCAAATGAGATAAATACTTTGTATACATTCATACGAGAATCATTACAAAGTTAAACTCTCTTTCAAACATTTTTTAAGCAATTCACCGACACTTTTCAGACAAAAATATAAGTGATCCAGTAATTAAGAGCCCATGGATAACCATGGATACAAAGGGTGCTAACACCTTCCCTTTGTATAATGTACCTCCCGAACCCAAAATCTATTGAGGTCTTTCCTGTTCTTTTCCACCTTTCCTTATTGGATAAAAGAAAAGTCGGTGGCGACTCTTGCTATCCGCGACATTGCGATAAAAAGCAAAATACCCCAAGTCAGTTCACCGTATGACAATAAGGAAATAATTTTAGGTTCTCCATCTTTTATTTCCAGAGTTACCTCTCCTATTACTGCTACTCCCCTGACAACTATTAAGCCTACATTATTAACTCCATTAGCTTTTACATCTCAAATTACCAGTCCATTATCTATCCAGAAAAATTACTCGTCTAAACTAGCCTACTATACACCTCCTTCTTCTTTACCAAAATCGACCTTTATTACCAAAGATTTGTCTATACCAATATTACCTTTAGAAACACTTTACTGTCCTCCAAACTCCACTTTACTGTCTATACCAATATTTCAAAATACTTCATTCCTAAAGACCAAACCAAGACCAGAAAATTCTACGAATTTATCCTGGTAGATTCTGAGTCTATTACTCTTACCCACCAAACAGATCCGAATGATAAATCTAAGATAAAGTTCTCTAAATTCAAAGTTAATAAGGTATTATCTCCTTCTGATTGGAATCAACCTCCATCAGAATTAAAATCTTTTTCCAGAGTCTTTACTCCATAATATTATTCGTACTTTGATTACATGGATGCTTGGTTCAATTTTTTGTCGGTCGAACCTTTCAACCACACTTGGTTTATATGGTTCAAGAAGGATATTTCACTTAGCTTTCCTAATTGGTTTATCCAGTGGTTCATAATTGTTGGGCCAATTTTAGAAATATTTCCTGATTATGCCTTAAAGGCCTTTAACAATTTTACAACAAAAACTACCTGTCCTAATTACAAGTCTTTATTATGTTTTTGTGCTGTTTTTGGAATTACATGGATTTCATCTTGGACATTTTCAACTGATCCATTATGGGAAGGGTCCTCTTCTACTCAATTGGTCAAGAATTTTTTTGTTAAATGGTGGTCAAAGTTTAATCCAGATTTGCTTTCTCCATCAAGATTAGATTCTTGGTTCAAGTCTCATCCGGGTCTTTGCAAAGAAAAGGCCAATTCTCCAGAAGATACATCGTTCTTGTTAGATAAATCAAAATTACTTGCCTCTTTATCTGCTACTTCAAGCCATAAAGAATTCTTGAATAGAATTAAAGAAGCTATGACTGCTTTATTTGAAAGTGATAGTGCTTCTAGCACTTCTGAAAATAATAATGAAGATGATTGTTATGGAATCATAGATCTCTAAATTATGTTGAAGATAAGTTCAATTATGATCAAGATAAGATTTTGAAGATTCCTCTTGTCAGAATTATTTTGAAGATAAAATCAATTATGGTGAAGATAAGAAGTTAAAGACAACAACGACTCCCTTTGTTGGCCTCAATTACCTTCCACTCAGAATTACTTTTGAATTATTGACTCTACTTTATTAAAGTTTTTGTTTTATTTCAATTATTCAGACCATGTGAATCATTACTTTATTAAAGTTTTTTGTTTTATTTCAATTATTCAGACCATGTGGGTCATTACTTTTTATAAGGTTTATGCTTAGTTTAATTTAGTTTGAAGTCCGTGTGGATCCTTGCATATAAAAGGATCATTTGTGTGTTCTGAAAGGCATTCGAGTTTTCAGTCTTAAAACTTGGAATTCTTGATTGCCATCCTTTGTAAGTATTTTTATAAATAAAGCAAGTCTTTTAATATTTTTAACATGTCTTCCATGTCTTCCGCATATTATTTTACTCTTACCAGTTTTATCAATAATTTTACTAATATTTCCACCATTATGATTATCATTATTAGTATTATTTCCGTATATTATTTTACTCTTACCAGTTTTACTAATAATTTTACTAATATTTCCACCATTATGATTATCATTATTATTATTATTATTATTATTATTATTTTAGAGGCCCCTACCGCTCTGGTATCAGAGCCAGGTTGGTGGTGATTATTGACTTGCATTATCTTTTACTAGATTTCTACTAATTTTATTATAAAAAAAAGAGTTATTTGAAAAGTTTTCTTATTTCACTATTTCTTTTTAACCGTAACCCTGAGCTTTGAATTTCTCTAAGGGTACCTGCTGGTAGTGTGTGGTCCAGGTCGTAAGTCCAGATAGGTGAGACAGTAAACTCGTTGGTTTAGCACACTGTAGTTGCCGTTAAGAAAACAAACAATAAGGGGGAGGATAAAGACAGATAGTGGGTGAGAAACCTGAAGAATAACTAGTTCGATTAAATAAAGCTACTTGTATAAATATTGTTTTGAAACCACGTCTCAAATCATCAAGGCTTTTAGCGAATTAGGATGTAGTTCACGGAGTAAAATTAATAACCGAACCTTAGTTCCTGCTACCTTAAATAATGATAAAATTGAATTAGATCAAGATACCTTCCAAAACCAAGAATTAGAAATTCAGGAAATGGAAAATAGATTAGTTAACTGGTCTATGCCAGAAATTAAATTTAAAGAAATATATAAAATTAGTACTTTTGATTTTAAAAGTCAAAAGATTATTCATACTGTTGAATCCGCTACTTCTATTAGTAACAAGCATGAAACTATTAATTTGTTAAATAAAAAATTATTAGAAACGCATTATAGAGAAGGTTATCGCTATATCCATCTAGGATTAATTCAGATAGCTATAAAACCATTACATAAACTAGGGTTAAACACCCCTATATTGCTAGTTCTTCGAGACACTAGAATTAAAGACTTTCATAATTCAACTATTGATATAGTTGAATCAAATCTTAACGATGGTCCAGTCTACTTTAACTGCCATCCCAATTACTCTATGAGCTTGGCTGATGAATTCACTAAGAATTCATTAGTTATATACGTCCAAGGTCTAAGTGATAATTTTAATCCTGGAGTTTCCAATATTGACGTTATTAGTAGAATTACCTACAAAGTCTCTAATGTAAATTATGATTTTAAATCACTCAAAACTACTCCAAGAAATGAAACTTGTATTATTGAAGCAAATCTTAGCAGGTCCAATGTTATGACCCCAAAAATATTGACTGCTTCGGATATTATAGAAAAATTCCCTCAAGAATGGATATTATAAGATATGGTTAAATCTAAAAAGATTGAGGCGAAAACTATTAGAGATGTTATTCAAGATATTGATGGATCTATTAGGATCAGAATGAATAGAAGCCAATCTTATCGCTATCATCAATCTAGTAGTATTGGGTCAACATCTAGTGCTAGACATTCAGTTGATTCAACAATTAGGGTAAATCTTGCAGGAGTAAACTTTGCTCCTACAATTCCCTAACCGCTATACTCTGAGAGGACCTTTAGGTCACCCTCTCCAACTGAATCCCAAATACTAGGTGTTATTACAAATGACGAACCCTTTGTCATAGACAAAGCTTAGATTAGAGCTGACTTTGAGGCCATTTATAATTTAGAAAAGAGAAATTGGTATTTCACAAATTTCTCTAAAGATCAGACTCAAATGTATTTGCAAATTTTTTATAGGTTTCTAGAAACACATGAAATTAATATCTATTTCTTTACATGGTTTGAATTACTTTATCTCTCCTGAAGAAGTTTCTATGTTTAAGGTTTTTTATTTAGTAACTAATTCCTCTATTTTATGAGTAGTATCACGACCTAAACTCATTCCTTTCAACTCTTGGTTAGAAGGAGTATGGTATTGATAAATCAGTTCACACAAAAAATAATGCATTATCCGATCTTCACTTTTTACTATATTCATCTTAAATCTTGAATTAACTTAAATATTAAATTATCAATCTTACATATTCACTTCGTGTCTCCGTAGTGGAGATCAGCACCACTGATTCAAAAGATTCGATTCACAAATTGCATTCGATTCTGGTTCGTGATCAGAAATAATAAGAAATTTTTATAAACAAAAGTAAAAAGATAAACAATCATATAAAAGACATAAAATTTATACTAGTTTGGACACGATTGTCCTTGCTTGTAACCTACTTCAATCCTTTCCCAATGTGTGAGAGAATTTTTTTCAAATTTCTACTTATGAAGGATTGATTATAACTAAAAACTCATTCAATTTAATTGTTTTAAAGATTTAATGTGACTTTTTGTCCCTTAATTTAATTTTATGTTTCGTTTTAGTTCTTTAATTAAAAAACATGATAAAGTAGTCCCTTAACTAACATTTTGTTTCCTAAAATAGTCTCTTCCGTTAGTTTTTTGTCAAAAAACGTTAAATCTTACCTAGCTGGACATTTAAAATCTGACCTGGAATTTATTTATTGTATATTGACTTAAAATTTTGAAATAAAAAAAGAAACGAAGCTGAAACGTTTTAGGGAAACGTTTCAGTGAGAGAAACATCATTTGCATTTTGAAGACGCAAATGATAGTTGATCCTAGCTCTGTTGAAGACGAAATGAAGTGTGACTAAACGAAAGTTGAAGTCCCAACTCCGTTGAATAATAAACTAAGACGATCTGCAGCCAACTAACGTTTGAAGAAGAAATCCTAAGGTACAAATACTCAACTGTATGTTCTAAAAATGTAAAAAAAAAAAAAAAAAAATCTTTAGTCATCTTCCTTAGTACTTCTTCCATCTTATGTAGCTTGAATAGGTCATGGAAAAAAGGTTTCGTGCATCATTTTGTTGAGTTTTCTAAGGAGCTTGCTAATTTTACCAAGTCGGGTTATAAAGGGTTAGAGACAATTTAGGATGTTGATCCTGATTATTGGGGTTATTTTAAAATTTTGGGCAAGTTAAAAGAGTTAGGTTATCCAATTGTAGATAAGCTTTGATATTTTAATGAAATGAATGTTAATGACATTGTTATGTTGAAATATAACAATGAAACTAAGAGGATGAAAACAATTGCAGTGATGACTGAGACATGTCATTCATATATTACTCATCCTCTTACACAACCCAACATTATTGAGGAACCTATACTTTCACTAGAATACCCAAGTCTCACCGTGTTTAAAGATGTTTTGGATGAAGGAGTCAACTTGAATGAGGTCTCTACCATGTTTGAAAATATTGTGGGTGAAGGATACAACTTGGATAAAGGGACAACTGTGGTGGAAGAGAATGTGGGTGATGAGGAGGCCACTGTGGTTAAAGTGAGTGTGGGTTATGAGAGGATCATTGATATGAAAGAGAATGTGAGTGATGAGGGGGCCATTGTAGTTGAAGTGAATTAGGGATGATGAAGGGACCACTGTGATGGAAGATAATGTGGATGATGAGGGGACCACTGAGGGACTAAACTGTAACCAGGAAGAAGTTGAGGGAGTTAACTGTAACCAATGAGATATGGAAATGGAGGGGACCAATGAGGGACTAAATTGTAACCAAGAATAAGTTGATGGAGTTAGTTGTAACCAATGAGATGTGGAAACTGAGGGTAGTGAAGACAGTACTTTGAATGTCAACTTTGAAGACTCGGAAAATGATATAAGAGTTGATGGAGAGATAGCAGTTGATGATGAGGAAGTAACATGTGAAAATAAAGGTTGAGTTTGATATGCAAGAAAGGTTTTCCATTAAAGGCATACTGTGCAAATATCCAAAATGAAGAGACTTGGCAATTGAGGGAAAGAGTGGACAAACATACATGTAGTATAGACTACAAGGTTAGGTTCCTTAATTTCAAATGGTTGGGCAAAAATATTCAAATCAATGTTAAAGAGAATCCAAATTAGAAGTTGAGTGATATTATGGAGAAGACACGTGAAAAATGGAATGTAGGGATCAAAAAGACACCGGCATATAGAGCAAAGACACTTGATGTTGATATTGTGGATGATCCATTTAAGGAGTAATATAGAAGAATTCATGATTATGGGCATTAACTGTTAAGGGAAAACCCTGGATCAACTGTTAAAATTACAAGTCAACCATTTCAAAGTGAAGGGGGAAGCGGTGAACATCTTGAGAGGCCAATTAATCCTGACTTCTAGAGGATGTAGATATGCTTTAAAGCTTGCAAAGATAGTTTTTCAAGTGCATGCTTGATATAGGATTTGATGGGTGTTTCTTAAAAGGATAATATGGTGAAAAAATTCTATCTTCCATTGGGAGGGACCCAAATGATCAAATGTTTCCAATTGCATTTTCTGTTATTAAGGGTGAAACTAAAGATTCATGGATATGGTTTTTGGAGTTATTGACAACTGATTTGGGAGGAGTCCAATTATGTAACAATTACACCTTCATAAGTGTTCAAAAAAAGGTTAATATCTTTATTTATTTTAATGATATTAAAATATATTGTAATGATTCACATGATTAAATCTTCATATGTTTTAACTGTATTGCATGGTTTGTTACCAACACTTGAGGAGTTGCTACCTAATGTTGACCAAAGGTTTTGTGTTAGGTATCACTATCTTAATATGTTTACAATGTAGTCCACTTACTGTTTGATAAGTTTTAGTGTAGTCCATTTATTATGACAAAGGTTTCAAAGTAGTCCCTTTAATGTGTTTGCAAACATTTGTGCAACAACTTCAGGAAGAAGTTCCTGGGTTTTAACCTGAAGGAATTGATATGGAAGGCTGCAACTGCTATTCATGTCATTGCATGAGAGAAAATCATGCTTGAAATCAAGGGTGTTAATGGGATGCATTCAATCACCTTATCAAAATTCCACCAAGGTTATGGAGTAAATCAAGGTTTAGGACTAGTACAGGATGTGACACTTTGGTGAATAATATGTTACAGGCTTTTAACTTGTATTTTTAACTGCAAGAGCTAAGCCAATTATCAGTATGCTTGAAGAAATAAGAGTGTATCTTATACAGAGATGGGAGTCAAATAGGCAGAAGATTCCAAATATAAAGGTACAATTCTACCAATTATAAAAAAGAGGATGGCAAAGGAATCACAAAAAACAAACCATTGGATTGTGAGGTAATATGATTATATTGTGTTTTCTACATGTAATATATTTATAATTAAATGGGCTTATGATTATATTTTGATTTTTACATGTGTTACATGCGTGCAGGTGAATATGACTACGAGATTAGGTATATATCATTCAATAGGGAAAAATGTGTTGTTAATATTTCCAAAAAAAAGAATGCCCATGAGAAATGTGAATGCTGACAGGGTTGTCATGCTGCCATGCAATAGCATTCACGAAGAATCAACATTTAGAACTTGATGATTTTGTGTCTGACTACTATAAAAAGAAACGCTACGAAGCTTGTCATGCATCAGTTCTTTATCCAGTTAATGGGGAAACTCTGTGGATAAAAACGGATGCTATTGATCTGTAACCACCACTCATAAAGAGACAACCTGGTAGGTTCAAGAAAGAAGGAACAAAGAGGCTGGAGAAATGGTGAGAGATGAGCCACATCTGAAATAAGCAAAACATGAAATCAAATGCAGTCATTGCCATAAGGAAGGCCACATGAAAACTGCCACCACCACAAGAAACTCCAAGTTATCCACCACAAGCACATTTAACTCAGCCACCACAAGAAACTCTAAGTCAGTTGCCACAAACACCTTCAACTCAGCCACCACAAGGTATAATAAATACAAACTGATAGAGTATAATGAACACAAATTGTTTATCATAATATTACACATTAAACCAACAAAAGTGTTACATAGATAAACTCATGGCAGATACAAAACTCAACCCAACTAAATTACATTGATAAACTCATGACAACACACTGCATTACCCTAAGCTTAAAATCCCAACCAAAATCCTAAACTATTTGAAATACATTATTACAAACACAATATTAAATCCTAAGCTCAAAATTCCAACCACAATGGACATTTTCAACCATCCTCTTGTGTGGAGGGCCTCATTCTTCAATTTTGAATTTTTTTTCTTTTTCCTTTCAATCTTCAAATCCCTTTCATCAACTATTTCATCATATAACCACTTGAAGAAGTACAACTCTTACCCATGCAATTTCTATAATTTCTACAACACCAAAATTTTCTCCCATAGTTCGCACTGTTAATATCACTGGCAGTACGAAGAACACTTTCATCTTGGCAAAAACACTTCACCCTCTTGTTTCTATGAAGCACAAATCCAACTGTCACAAAGTTTTGATTGTTTGACATTGAAACACTGCTTGCATTCTTTAACATTGGGAAAGCAAACGAAAGAAAACGCAACAAACAATAAAAAAACAAAAGAAAACGAAAGTTGGAAGATGGAAACGATATAAAAACGAAAGCTGGAAGATGAAGATTCAACCCTAGAATCTGAAAATGAAAGTTGCAAGATGAAAAATCAATCCTAGAGTGCAAATATAACACAGATGTTGAGTCAACAAGTTACATTTGCCTACCTGTCATGCCTCATAGTCACTACTTAACTTTTTTTTTTGTGACAAAAACTAACGGAAGAGACCTTTTAAGGTAACAAAATGTTAGTTAAGGGACTACTTCGTAACGTTTTTTAGTTAAGATATTAAAGTGAAATATTTAATTAAGTTAAGGGATTTGGGGACTGATTATACTTATTTTAAATGATGTAGATCAATTGCTTTCAATCTTTTAACATTCAAGAAAGTCCTAGATTGTGAAAAATTCTTCTTAATTTTCTTTTTATCCTCACCTTGAACAAATACAAACGATTCTTAAATTCTAATATACAGTGGACTGAACTTTCAGAACGACGAAGCGTGAGTGAACCTGCAAGATTACCACTTTAACATTTAAGTAAGTGAATGAATACAAAAATAATTTGAGTGGGTTAATCATAAAATACCTAAAAGGATGCATGCACGAATTTATATAGTATGTGCGGTTAGAATCATCCTCGTGTGATTAAAAGCTTCACGTATGAGATCATCTAGTTATATTTAACAATGGTGAGTGCTATGAGCCATCAATGTCTTAACATGCCCGTTTTTAAATTAGACCTCATCATAATTGGACTTTTCTACCCTTGAACATATGATCCACCCGAACATGTAAATGAAATCATTAATAATAATTTAAAAGAAAAAACAAAGTTTATACATTCTAGGAACTATCCTACATTTCAAGGTGTACGAAATATAGTGAGAAAAATTGAGATATATAGCTGAAATAAAATATGAATTAGATTTTAAATATTTAAAATACTAAAAAGATATAAAAATACTCACCAATAAATTTAAAAATGGAGGGAGTATATTAAACTAGAAGAAGACTACACGTCAGTACTAATCAATATTTTCAACCACCCATTTTCGGTTGCATTTATGTTTTGCTGACGAAACATAATCTTAGTCAAACTGTCTCAATTCATGGCAGTTTAATTTTAATTAAAAAAAAACACACTCAATATTTTTTATTAATTTTTTTATATGATTATCCATTGAACCTCACCTCAATTTGCCAAGTGCCAGCCTTTCTAACCTGTATTCAACCACACCATTCTTCTCTATTGCAACACTTTGCTTTTAAAATGTTGCTAAAGATTCATACCAAATATTCACCTTAAAAAGCTGTTTTTTTTCTATGTTGGAGAATAGAATTACAAAACCATGAAACATCATTGGTCTTGGTTGTGTTTATGTATCCTACTTTTGTCTAAACTAGTTTTGGTTTTCTCTGGTATTCAATGGATTGGTAAGATCTCACCTGGATTTGGAGGCTCACAGATGAATTGGATTGATAAGAATGGAAAGTTTCTTGTCTCAAACAAAAAACTATTCGGTTTTGGCTTTGTCACATCTTCACACAACAACACATTGTTTCAACTTGCAATAGTCCACATGGATAGCACCACAATCATTTGGACTGCAAATAGAGAATCTCCTGTTTCAAGTTCTGATAAATTTGTGTTTGATGAAAAGGGTAATGTTTTTTTACAAAAAGGAAGAGTTTTGATTTGGTCAACAAACACAAGTGACATGAAGGTTTCATCAATGGAGTTACAAGACAGTGGAAATTTGGTTTTGCTTGGAAATGATGACAGTGATGTGATTTGGCAAAGCTTTGATCATCCAACAGATACTTTGTTGCCAATGCAAAACTTCACCAAGGGAATGAGACTTATCAGTGAACATGATTCTTCTAACAATTTGACTTATGTGCTTGAAATTGAATCTCATTCTGGTAATGTTGTTCTCTCCACAGGCTTACATTCTCCACAAAGCTATTGGTCTATGCAGAAAGATATCCGACGGATCGTCAATGAAAAAGGCGATGATGTTGCTTTTGCAACTCTTGATAGAAATTCATGGAAGTTCTATGATAATAAGAGATCTTTGTTGTGGCAATTTATCATTGCTGCTGATGATGATGATTCAAATGCAACATGGATTGCGGTTTTGGGAAGTGATGGAATTATTACTTTCATGAATCTTCAAAAGAAAGACTCAATTGCTTCATCAAGAAGAATACCGCAAGATTCTTGTAGTACACCACAGCCTTGTGATTCTTACAATATATGCTTTGGTGACAGAAAATGTAGTTGTCCTTCTGTTCTTAGCTCTAGGCCTAGTTGCGAACCGGGTTTTGTTTCGCCATGTAACTCGAAAAATTCTATTGAGTTAATGAAAGGTGATGATGGACTTAGTTGCTTTGCACTTGAATTTCTTCAACCTTCTTCGAAAACCGATTTGATTGGTTGCAAGAATTCTTGTAGTGAAAATTGTTCATGTCTTGCTGTGTTCTTTCATGGGAGTTCAGGTAACTGCTATATGTTGGATAGGATTGGAAGCTTTGTGAAAAATGACAATGATACTGATTTTGTCTCTTACATTAAACTTTCGAGGGACAGAAGCACCGACACAGACACAGACACTACTGGTGCGAGTGGAGACAATAATACTCAGACAATAGTTGTTGTGATCATTGTGATATTAACATTGTTTGTCATTTCTGGTATGATCTATGTGGGACTAAAATACATGAAGAAAAAGGAAAATTTGTCTGAGTCTCCAGTCGAGAATTCAGACGACGACGATGGTTTCTTGGAGAGCTTAACTAGTATGCCGATCCGTTTCAGCTACAACGATCTAGAAACCGCGACGAATAACTTCGCGGTGAAGTTAGGTCAAGGTGGTTTCGGCTCGGTTTATAAGGGAATTCTACAAGATGGAACACAGATAGCTGTGAAAAAGTTAGAAGGAATAGGTCAAGGGAAGAAAGAATTTAGAGTTGAAGTTAGCATTATTGGAAGCATTCATCATCATCATTTGGTAAGGCTTAAAGGGTTTTGTGCTGAAGGATCTCATAAACTTCTTGTTTATGAGTATATGGAAAATGGTTCATTGGATAAATGGATATTCAAAAGGAATAAAAGAGAACAATCTTTGGATTGGAACACAAGGTACAACATTGCACTAGGAACAGCTAAAGGACTAGCTTATCTACATGAAGATTGTGATTCAAAGATTGTTCATTGTGATATCAAACCAGAAAATGTGCTTTTAGATAGTAACTTTGAAGCCAAAGTATCCGATTTCGGTCTCGCGAAGCTCATGAACCGCGAACAAAGCCATGTTTTCACAACAATGAGAGGAACAAGAGGGTACTTAGCACCAGAATGGATCACAAACTATGCTATATCAGAGAAAAGTGATGTTTATAGCTACGGAATGGTTCTGTTAGAAATTATAGGTGGAAGGAAAAACTATGATGCTAATGAGAATTCGGAGAAATCGCATTTTCCTTCTTTCGCTTATAAGATGATGGAACAAGGGAAGGTGGAGGATCTGGTTGATCCTGAGGTGAAAATGGTTGAAAATGATGTGAGAGTTGAGATTGGTTTGAATGTTGCATTTTTGTGTATACAAGAAGACATGAGTTTGAGACCTTCTATGAATAAAGTAGTGCAAATGCTTGAGGGTTTATGTGATGTTCCTAAGGTAGCAAAAGGTTCACCATTGGGTTCTAAGTTTTATTTGAATTTGCTTAGACCTACAAGTGAGAGTGGCACTTCTTCAGAACCATTAGAGGGGTATAGTGATGCATATCTCTCTGCTGTTAGACTTTCAGGACCAAGATAAAAAGTATATGTAACATTTTTTTTTTGTTATAACTAGTGTTTATTTTTGTTTTTTGATTGGTGTTGTTGAGGGAATTCAAGTGTACAAAAGTTTAATTAGTGTCATCAATTTTAGAAACATATGCTTTTGAATTTTGACACCAAGAAGTGGATTAGGCTCCTAGAATGGTACTATGATGCTAATTTATTTTTTTAACATTAATATTTTATAGCATACAAAATTTTAAAATGATGTATTCAAGCAAATTTTTAAAATAATATTTTATTAATTGAATTGAATAAGAAATGTTCATTTTAATTTAATTTATTTTTAAAATGTTAATATTTTCTTTTAAGATAAATTTATTTTTAAAATGTTTTAAAAATGTTCTTTGTAAAAGTCCCTTGTAAAACGTTAACATCATAGTACCATTATATATTGAGTATCTAATATAGATACTATGTCGTACCTAAAATTTGTCCTCCCATTTTCCATCTGACATACGATTTGAGATTCATCTGCACATATTTGTGCTTCATTCATATGCGCTCACGTTGACATTCGTTAATCCATAGATTCAAAGCTGATGATTGATTAAAACCCTAATTTAATACAAACGGTTGATTGGGGTCATTGGTTGACTTTTTGGTCAACTAGTTGACCAAAGTCAACCATCTGTCCCCAAATCCATATCGTCTCGACTTTGGTAATATTGATCATTTTCCATACCCTTTCGACTCACTTCATCGTTATATCCATCATGATGCTTTCAAAATTGATTTTAATTTTAAATTAATTTTTAATTGATTTTAATTGAATTTTGGATTGTTAATTTGATTTAAATTGATTTTCAATTTCAAATTAATTAATCTCAAATGAAGTCTAATTTTAAATTATTTGTGGGATTCTAACTTATTTTTTATTGATTTTAAAATTAATTTTAATTGATTTTTAATTTCAAATGAATTTTAGATTTCTTAAATTGATTTTAATAGCAAATTGATTCTATTTAAATTAATTTGATTTTTTTAATGGGTTCTAATCAATTGTAATTAATTTTATTTGAGTTTTGAGTTTTCAAATTGACTTTCAAATTGATTTTAACTAACTTTTATTTTAATTGGATTTTGATTTTTAAACTAGTTTTAGAAATTATTTTTAGATATCCAATATCCATTAAACTCATTAAGAATTAAATATCCATTTCAAAACCATAATCATCTAAGTTCCCAAATGAAGTCTTTATTAACATTTAAATTGTCATCATTATAATTTATTTTCAAAGTTAATTAGCATTCATAATAATATCCATTCAAATAAATTTACAATTAATACATTCATAAAACATTCAAATTCAAAACTATAACATTCATTTAATTTCCAACTATTTTCATCCAAATTCCATAAGCCAACCTTACATAATTTCATTTCAAAATACAACATGTTATTCAATTCATATTTCAAAATACAACTTGTTTTTCAATTACAAGTCACTCATATCTTCAACTTCAAAACCAATCCTTTACATTACAAACATTACAACTAAGTTATCATATTCAACAATATCCAAGCATCCATCATTAATAATGGGCGTCACGCACAGGAGACATGGCCAAGAAGTATAGTAATAGAAGCTTTTATATGGAGCGATTAAGAGATTTTTTTTTGTGAGCAATAGTATAAAGGTGTATTCTTATATTAGTTATAAGGTTGCAAAATTGTATAAAAATATTTCCACAAAATAAATAATATTTACATTGCCATGATTTTGTTTTAATTAGGTGTCAAGAACACTAAACAAATAACAGTGAATGAGAGTGAATATGAAGAAAAAAAATGAAAAATTAATCTTGAGGCATCTCAAAAACTGTTCTAAAAAGACTATCTAATTGTTTTACGCAAATTCTTAATGATAAGTATTAAAGTTATATTGAAGTTTCTTATTATTTATATTTTCAGACTCATGGATGTATAAAATATGATTATGTAATTTCATCATTTGAATTATTTTTTGGGATGAGATCCAAATATATTTAACAGAGAATTTTAATATTCACTCATTTATTTGGGATGATATTCAAACATATTTAATATAAATAAAATTCCTTGACTTCATTCATTGTGAAGGATGCATTACATGGAGTATTTATAGCACAAGTAAGGATTTATACACGATGCATTACATGGAGTATTTATAGCACAAGTAAGGATTTATACACCATAGCTTAGGTATATAAGTATAGTATAGAAAGTTCTAACTAACTCTTAAACAAATTGTAACTATATAGTTAACTACTTTTAGAAATCTTGTTATAGGTTAGTTATTGTCTTGTCTAACTTGTGACTAACTCTTTTTATGTTATTGTGTGTTATTCCTCCACAAGTTAGAGGATAGATGTTGATCATCTCCGACTTGGATAAAAGTAGATGAAATGGTTGAGGAAAAAATGATTTAGTTAAAAAAATATATGCAAATTGATCTTTAGAGGATACATACATCAACTTAAGTATACCAGTTTGAAATT
The DNA here is from genome assembly GCF_024323335.1 of Lathyrus oleraceus. NCBI lineage: Eukaryota > Viridiplantae > Streptophyta > Magnoliopsida > Fabales > Fabaceae > Lathyrus > Lathyrus oleraceus. The sequence continues at coordinate 28,528,235 of NC_066584.1, forward strand.
TCTATTAAATAAGATGACAATCATTCTCTAAATGTTTGGTTCATTCATGGAACACGAGGTTGGCTGCTATGTGGATGACACTAAGATTATCACAATAAAGTACAAACAGTTTGGCACATGATATGTTGATGTCTTGTAGAAGGTACATATGTCATTGTAAATCATAAGCAGTTGTAGCCAAAACACAATATTATGCCTTTAAAGATTATTTAAAATTGTCAATTGCTTCTTTGTGTGCCAGGATATCAAGGATTTACGTAAGAAGAAGCATTATCATGAGATGGACCTCCTACTCTACACATCTTGCACACATAGGATATAAGAAGCTAATGAGATTTAAAGATGAATCTTTTGGAAAGAACAAGCCTCGAGTAGGACATTATTTTAGGTATATAGGAGTTCTTGCAGTTGTATTGAAATGAATTGTAGTTGGTTTTATGAGAAATTAGTTTAATTGTTGAGTGATGAATCTAATGTCTGATCTTGTGGTGGTTAAGTAGAGTAATCAACCAATCAATCTGATGTAGGCGGAGATGTCATTGAATGCAAAAATGTCATTATGAAACATTTTAATGGAGGGATTTGTTGATGTCTTGATTAGTTTACAGCCAATGAGACTTATGTTAGACAAGAGATCTAAGTAGTACTTTGTTTGGCATAGTGAGATACTTGTTGGACATATGAGTTTGCACACAAGAAAGGGAGGTGAATTGTGTATTTCAGAAAAATTTGAATTTGAAAAACTTTTAGAAATTAAATCAGAGTTTGAAAATATTTTAGAGTTATACACTGGAAAATAATTTGTAGAAAATAAAATGCGGAAATGTAAACAGTTAAAGGAAGAGAGGAACACCGGGAATTATACAAGTTCAGTAAAAAAACGAATTAGTTATGTCTTGAAGAATTTATCTTGAGAGTATCCAATAAACTTAAGAACTTTTAGCAGGTTGAACTCTCGAACCCCCTTATACAAGGAAAAGTGAAGTTTATGACAACTTCCAACCAAATGGTAAACACAGAGAGAGAAATGGCGAGTCTTCATTTCAAATGATGGATCGAAGCGCTTAGACTCATTTCCACAAGAATATTGAAGTGGTTAGTCTTCAAGCTTCAAACAAACCCTGGGAGCTATTAACACTAGGATGAGCTTGCAAACCTAAACTTGGTTTTATACCGGGCTAAACAAAAACTTGTGAGATTTTACCATTAGGTTGATCTCGAATTAAAACAAGCTTTTATCATAGGTTGAGCTTTTACCTAAACTTGGTTTTATCTTGGCCTAACCAAGAACCTATGAGATTTAACCACAGGCTGGTATCGAGCTTAAACAAAGACCTAATCATACAAATTCCAAACCAAAGCTTTTTACGGGTTTAGCTTCAAACCCAAACAAACAATCCCTAAGTGGATAAAATGTTCAATCAAGGTAAAAACAAAAACTTCCTTGGTGAACTTACAAATCTACCCTTCCATAAATTACAACTTCCTCACTCACAAAACTACTTTCTAGAAAAGTACTTCGGCTAAACTTTTAGTGAGAGAAAGTAAACAAAAAGAATTTTCAGAGAGAGAGTGAGAAGTGAGAAATGAAGTCATGTTTCTAGATGATAAAAAGAGTGGGAATGGAACTCTATTTTTAGGCTAGAGGTTTGCACAAAAAGGAAAAAGTTTTATGGCCTTTTATGGCTTTCCAATTGATTGGTAACATACACCAATTGATTGGTTGCCTTCAAATTAATCAATTACTAGGTTAAAAAGGAAGTGAGAGATATTTAGCCATTATACCTCATTAAAATGGTGTCAAAATCGCTTAGGATGCATTTTTGAACTGATCTAATATATTGGGTTAAGGTGCCAATTGATTGGCAAAGACAAAAATCTACCCCGAGCTTTTCTAACAACTCCTAACTCATCTAGCATGACTTCAAGGTATTTTTGAAAATGTTTTATTGAGGAAAAATAGGTTTGAAAACAAGTTTGTGTGTGTGTGTGTGTGTGTGATTTATCCATGCATTTTTATGAGAATGTTATTATGCTTTACAATGTATTCACTCAGATTAATCGAGGTAGGGCTTTCATACTTTCATACTTTCATACTTTCATACTTTCATATTCTTTAAGACTTGTCAGATGCTCTATCTTTGTAGACACTTGATTGAGCTTTGAGATGAGGCTTGAGATATATTTCATTTGGTTGTCATCATCTGATAGTCAAGTCCATCAAACCCTAATGATATGTTTCACCTTTAACCGCACTTTGGTTATCATTAAGGACTTGTTGTCATTATCATAGACATGTTTATCTTTAACAATTGTCATCATCAAAAGCATATTTTATAACCTGTAAAACAAGGTTCCACAATACCTTGTTTGGAGTGGGTTACTTCTAGTGCAAGAAAGTATTTCAATTGACCCACAAATTTTATTTTGAAATGGGGATGCATAACTGCTTTGATCTTGTTAAATTCAATTAGGGAGTTTACAACAATTATAATATCATCTACATACACTAATAATAAAGTGAATGACATGGAACTTTTCTTTATGAACAAGGAATGGTCGGCATTATATTGGACATAGTCATCTGTGAGGATAAGATATGTGAACTTCTCTTACCATTTCCTCCTAGCTTGCTAGAAGCCATATAGTGATTTTCGTTGTTTCGCACACTTGGTTTGGTTTGGAGAGAATGGTATTAGGTGGAATTACCATGTATACATCTTCTTGGAGTTCACCATGGAGGGATGCATTATTTACATCGAATTGGCGTATAAGCCATTTGTTGATTGAAGTAAGAGCAACGAGTAAACTTAATATAGTTAATTTTTCCACTGGACAATTACTTTAGGAGATAAATGTCATAAGAAAATGTTTATATAGTCTCTAAACCCTAAAGAACCTAATATAAAAGATAAAAATCATATCTATTTCAGATACACACTATTCTAACTCTAAAAACTTCATTCTAACATTTTTTCGTATTTGGATCAAACTCTAGCCTCAATATGGTTAGCTTTATGGTTCGACATCAGTCGGAGATATGCATGTCTTAGTCAAAGTCTGTTCTTGCATGCAAATGTATATGTTAGCTTGTTGTTTAAGTTAGCATGTTGAATTGGGTCAATCTGTTAGGCCTATTTTTTAGTATATTAGTTAAAAACTAGGGTTTAGTTTTCTTATAAATAGCGTACTAGTCATCATTTCTCCATGAATTCTTAATAATCTTAATCAGAGGGAGAAAATAGTGTGGTTGAGATTCAAATGTTAACATTGTTCCCTAATGTGTAATTGAATCAAGAATCCATTTTTTAACCACTTTGATTGTTCTTTCTCTTTTCTTCTCTCTCCTTTTTCTTTTCCTTTGTGGTTTCCTTTTCAATCAAGAACCTATCACACTCTGTTTTCTTGGGCATTGTTTCACAACAAATTGGTGTAGTGAGCATGGAGTATAAGATGTCGTCAACAAAGTATGAGATTGAGAAATTCACCAGTGTGAATGATTTCGGTTTATGGCGCTTGAAAATGCAAGCCCTACTGGTTCAACAGGGTTTGTTAGAAGCGTTGAAAGGATAAAAGAAGATGGATGTTTCACTAACGAGGAAGGATAAAATGACGATGGTCGAGAAATCCTACATTTTCATTATATTGAGCCTTGGTGATAAGGTTCTCAGACAAGTTTCAAAGGAGAAAACTACAACTGGTGCATGAACGAAACTCAAAGGTTTGTATATGACCAAATATTTGGTAATCGACCATACTTGAAGTAAGATTTATATTCATTCAAGATGAGTGAAGACAAATTTTTTGCTAAGCAGTTGGATATGTTCAACAAGTTAATTCTTGATCTTGAAAATATCGAGGTCAAGATTGATGGTGAAGATCAAGCATTATTGTTATTGTGTGCTTTACCAATATCTCATGCTCACTTCAAAGAAACCCTCTTGTATGGAAGATATTCATTCACCTTTGAAGAAGTTCAATCATCCTTGTACTCTAAGGATCTAAATAAATGAAAGGAACACATGCCATCGATCGTTGGTGAACGATTGTCCGTAACTGGAAAATTCACAAAGAAATATGGTAGGTTTGAGAAGAAGAATGGTAAGGTTCTACAAAATTCTTATGGTGGTAATGCTCCTGCAATTAGGTGTTATCACTATAATAAGGAGGGTCACACAAGGAAAGTGTACCCTGGTCGACTGAATAATTATGGTGGAAAGGATAATGGTAATGCAACCATTGTGCAAGATGATTATGAATCATGTGATGTCCTGGTGGTTTCAAGCAGCGACTTTAGCAAGGAGTGAAATATGGATTCACGGTGCACTTGGCATATGACTTCATAAAAAGATGTGTTTGAGGAACTATGTGATCAAGATGGTGGATATGTGTTGTTGGAAACAACAAAGCCTGCAAAATCGCAGGTATTGAATCTATAAGATTCAAGCTCCATGATGAGTCAATAAGGTTATTAACTGATGTTAGGTATGTACCTGAACTTAAGAGTAATTTGATTTCTCTTGGTGAATTTGACAAGAAAGGATATATGTTTAAAGGATAGTAAAGTATCCTAAGGTTAATGAAAGGGTCGAAGGAAGTCTTGAGAGGCATCAAGAGGAAAGGCATATATTCTCTTGAGGCTGAGGTTGTAAGTGGTTCAGCACATGTGGCATCCACAAAACTTGTTTTGACGAATGAGCTATGGCACAAGCGACTTGGCCATGTTAGTGAAAGAGGCTTGGTCGAATTTTCGAAACAAAATCTGCTATATGGTTACAAGGTCAAAAAACTGGAGATTTGTGAACCTTGTGTATTTGGTAAATACTGTATGGTGAAGTTTAACAAAGGTAAACAAAGAACACATGGATCCCTTGATTATATATATGCTAATCTTTGGAGGCCTGCAAGAAATCCTTCACACTCAGGTGTAAAGTATTTCCTATCCATAGTTGATGATTATTCCAAAAAGTTATGGGTATTCATCCATAAGACTAAGGATGAAACTTTAAAAAAAATTAGAAGTTGGAAGACTCTGGTCGAAAACCAAATTGGCAGGAAGGTCAAGAGTTTAAGGACCGATAATGATATTGAATTTTGCAATGAGGCTTTCGACAACTATTGTGTTGCATCTAGTATTACAAGGCACATAACTACTACATGTACTCCCCAAAAAAATGGTTTGGATGAAAGGTTTAACCAAACCATTTTGGAAAGAGTGAGGTGCATGTTGGTTAGTGCGAGATTAAAGAAATTTTGTGGGGCTGAGGCAGTCATAACTGCAGCTTACCTGATAAATAGGTGCCCCGCGACTGCCTTGGGGATGAAAACACCTGAAGAAGTCTAGTTAAAACATCCACCTAATTTCGACAGACTTAGAGTATTTGGTTGCTTATCCTATGCTCACATTATGTAGGACAAGGTCGAACCCAGAGCTCTAAGATGTATGTTCCTTGGATACCCTAAATGAGTCAAAGATTATAGGTTGTGATGCCAAAAGCCAGGTCATAGGAGATGTATCACAAGTCGAGATATAGTATCCAATGAAGCAGAAATTGCATTCAAGAAAACTGATGATGCTGGTCGAAATGCAGAGATCTCTAAAAAGGAGTTGGAATGAAGAGATTCCTGTTGAGGTGAAGCATAGTGATGCTGAATTGCATAACCTAGATGAAGTCAAAGAAGATGCACAAGTTGCCGATAAAGATGAGGAGACTGAAAATGACTACCTATTGGCAAGAGACAGGTCGAGAAAAGTAATCAAGCCACCTCAGAGACTTGGTTATGCATATCTCATAGTGTTCGCCTTAATTTCTACAAGCGAGGTCCTTTATGAAGAACCTAGAGATTACAAGGAAGTTGTGAGGAGTCGAAACAAGACTGAATGACTGAAAGCCATGGATGATGAGATGAAATCTCTTCATGATAATCACACTTGGGAGATGATCAAGAAATCTGCAAGAGCTAGGTTAGTCAATTGTAAGTGGATTTTCAAGGTTAAGGAAGGAATCAAATGAGTGATGTCAAAGAGATTTAAGGCAAGATTGGTTGTTAAGAGGTTCACTCAGAAAGAAGGTGTCGAATTCAATGATGTGTTCTCACCTGTTATAAAGCATTTTACGAGGTCGTGTTATCATCAAAATCTTACCATGTGGTGAAAGTCCAACCTCGTTGGCACCTACAAAAAGCAGATAGTTATTCGTCCAGGTTCAATTTGTATTTACTTATCCGATGTTCTTCTGAATGTGTTTATCATTATGATGTTTTTCTAAAACTTATTCGATGTTCTTCCGAATATGTTTGTCGTGCTGTTGTTTTCCCATAACCCTTATATGCCTATCTGGTATTCTTCCAGATATATATGTCGTTCTGATGTATTTCCAGGACCCGTCTAATGCTTTTCTGGATATGTCTTGTTGTTCTAATTATTTTCCATAACCTTTATGTGCCTATCTGATGTTCTTATGAGTATGTTTGTTATTATGATGTTTTTCCAAAACCTTTATGTGTTTATCCTATGTTTTACCATATATGTTTACCGTTTTGATATATTTCCATTACTTATCCGATGTTCTTCTGGATACGTTTGTTATTCTGATGTTTTCTCGAAACCCTTTTTTATGCTTATCCGGTGTTTTTCCGGATATGTCTTGGTTGTTCTGATGTTCTTCTAGAATCTGTTCCAGTACATTCAACACTTTTATAGATGTTTCAGATGTAACTTCAGAATCATTTATTTTTATCCAACATTTTTCTTGATGTCTTCAATGTATCTCTGAGTTTTATTAACAACTCTATCCAATGATTTTCTGGATGCCTTAGAGTTTTTTCCCCTTTCATCCAATGCTTTACTGGATGTCTGCAATATATTTATGAGTTTGGATAACATACTTATCCAATGTTTGTTTTGGATGTCCCCGAGTTTGTTTTCTTTTCCATTCAATGTTTTTCTAGATGTCTCTAACATGTTTCTAGGATTTAGGTCTTCTTTTGCATTCAATGCTTTTCTGAATGTCTCTGACATCTTATTAGAATGGGCTTCCTTTTCCATCTAATGCTTTTCTGGATGTTTTGAACATATTTACCACAAGTTATCACATTCAATGCTTTTCAGAATGGCTATAGTGTATCTTCAGTTTGGATTTCTTTTCCATCCAATGCTTTTCTGGATGTTTCAGACGTATTTTCCAGAGTTATCACATCCAATGCATTTCTGAGTGTCTCTGATGTATCTTTAGTCTGGATTCCTTTTCCATCCAATGCTTTTATGGATGTTTATGATGTATTTTTCAGAGTTGTTACATTCAATGCTTTCCTGAATGTTTGATGTATCTTCAAATTGTTTCTTTTTCCCCAGTGAAGTCTCCATTGCTTTTCTGGATGTTTTCAATGTATTTCTCAGAGTTGTTACATTCAATGCTTTTTTGAATATCTCCGATGTATCTTCAGTTTGGTTTATTTTCCATCCAGTGCTTTCTTGGATGTTTCTGATGTATTTTCCAGAGTATGGTTCCCTTTTGCGTCCAATGCTTTTCTAAACGTCCCTGGTATCTTTCTAGGGTTTGTCCCTTGTTATTCCAAGTTTTGATGGATATTCTTTGATTATTCTGACTGATCTCCATAATATGTATTGTTTTTCCATAACAAGTCTTTTCACCTTAATTCATTCGATCCCTAGTAAAAATTTCACTATAAGTCGTTTCCATAATTCCCATAGAGTATGTTTGTTATATCATATTCTTAGTAAAAACAAAAAAGGAATCCTTCATGAATTCATAACATCTCTTATCATTTTATTTCATCAAAGAACAAAATTTGGGTCCTTTGATATTTAACTATCTCCCACCATGATCATATGAATAACAATTTTCTTCATATTCTCTGGTCAAAGATACTTAAATAGAGACATCTTCCATACCCCAATTTTGTCTAGTTTTTTCAATTCATCTGATACATGCCAATTTTTCAAGTTTTGTATTTTCATCATCAAATAGTGTCAACCAAAAGTCAACATCTTACGTATTGTGAATTTTGACTAAAAATTCATGCATCATTGATCATTATCATGCATCTTGATAAAAGTCAAAGGAGAGTCAATATTTTACATATTGAAGAATTTCACTAAATTTACATTTTTTATTATCAATTAAAGGGGTAATCGCTTCAAAATGGGATACACTATCAATTCAAAATGATTAACTTATACTTGACTATTTCAAATAATAATCGAAAGAAAAAGACTACCTGAGTATAATGTTCAGTCATATCCCCGAGTATTAGGCCCAAGTAATAATCACTTCTATATCATAGTCGATGAGTGCCCTTTGTGACAAGTAATCAGATTAATCTTCCATTTGTACCTCGGACTTATGAGACCTTGTACCTGAAAAAGTACATGGCATCTTATTGCATCAATTTACATATCGTTACATTCCTTTGGATAAGGATTCATGCATGCATTTAAATTGTCAAAAAAATCATTTCATTTATTCTCATATTTAGATTAGTTGAGCCACCGTCAAGCTGATTCCTCAACACAAGTACGAAACTAGGGCGAACGTCTAATAAAGAATGGCTGATCAATAGCAGCATAATGGAAGAGTTAGGGAAGACATTGATGAGTTGAAAGCAAATATGAGCAAGATCATGGAGATGCTACAAGCCTTGATTACTAGAGACATTCAACCTCATAGGACTGTCATCTCTAAAATCACCAATTTTGCTATTGACCATATACCTTCGTAGAGTCCGGTTACTTCTTGGCCAAAATTTGGATTACCACCAAATTACTCACCACACTTTAGAAATACTTAAAGGGTTGGCCCATCTTCACTGTCAGTATTCCTAGCTCTAGTAGTCACTGAATCTAAACTTATCGTGCATGTTGTTGCTCAAGCTGCTTATGAAGATCCTCGATTTATATACCATGCTGCTGGTCCCCAAAGTGAAATCCAAGGAGAAGTCAGATATATTGAAGAAGTCAAAGAGCAATGCCAGACTATAGAGAAGAGGTTAATATTTTTGGCAGGTAATGGTGTCTTTGGTGCAGCCATAATGGACATGTGCTTAGTTTCAGACTTGCTTATGCCCGCTAAGTTCAAAACTCTAGAATTTGAAAAAGACAAGGGGCACATGTAACACCCTTCTAAAATACCCCAACTATTTAATTAAAATAGCAATATATCAATCAGAGTAATTATGCCCTGAAGGGTGTCACACAATCACTTCACACCAATCATCAAAATATCCTGTCATGCTCATTTATTTAATTAAAATAAGACACTTTTTGCATAATTCACAGCGGATACGAAATAACAACATTCAAATCATGTACTACATTACATGTAAAGTTGTTCAACAACCAAAAGAAAACATAGTAAAACATCCCATCCCGATGTTACATCTACCAGAGCATGACCCACTAAGGACTACACTAGACTCCCAGGACTAGCTTCTATTCAATCACTGCTCGTTACCTGAAAACATAGTTGTAAGGGTGAGTCTTTCAATCGATATAATAAGCATTATAAAACATCATGTAATGCTAAGTAATTTAACACATATCATCACCCAAATCAGATTACACATATACAGCAACGGCAATATCAACTCATAATTATCATCATCATCATACTCAAACTCAACACAACCATAAAACACACGTATAATATTGGAATACATCCATTCATATTATACGCCATACATACATATATTATGCAATGAGACTCCATGCATGCGGTACCGACTACTCGTGAACATATAGTTCAACCTCACCGACCAAATCCAGGTACGGCTACCAAGCTCACTAGTCTCATTCATTTGAGACCTAGTGACTCACATCACTAATTCCTCACCATGGGAATTAGCTACCACCCCAAGGGCTATGCTATGCACGCTAAATCACCTAGCATGCAAACATCAACAATAATCCACAATAACTCATCACTAATTCCTCACCATGGGAATTAGCTACCACCATAAAGGCCACAACATGCATGCTAATCACCTAGCAATGCTACATCATCAACAACAATTCAAGAATAGATATATGCTCACACTCTAAGCCATAAAACAGTCTATTCACCAATGCACACATAACTGATACATTCACAGCATCATGCATACTATCACACACCAGCAGTACTTTATCACATAAGCATATCATATCATGCCAAATAACAACCACAGTATTAGCACACTCTACTAATACCTATACTACTCAAAACAACGGGAAATGATCCCTAATATATCATACATCATCTGAATTACGTTACTCAGCTGAACAGTTAAAAACTGCACAACAACAGCTCAGGAAAATCACAATCCTGCCCATACGCGTATTGCCTAACCCCATACGCGTATGGCCCATTTCCACGCCAATCCCATACGCGTATCACCTGTCTCATACGCGTATGCTACGCGTACCACTTCCCCATACGCGTACCAACAGAGACCAATCTACGTTCAAAACATCATCTTCCTCATCCATACGCGTATTGCCTAGTGCCATACGCGTATTGCCTAGTGCCATACGCGTACCAGACCATCTCATACGCGTATTGCCTAGTGCCATACGCGTATGACCAGAAACCAGATTTCCAGATCTGCTATGGCTTTCTCTGCTACGAGATCTATCCAATTCAACCTTCTACAGTCCAATTTTACACAATAATCGTTCATATCATCTAACACGAATTATAACCTATTCGATCTCACAACTCCTAACACTATTGCATCTAATTCCTACGAATTTCCTCTCAATTGTAACCCAATTTCGTTCATCCAAAGAGTTCACAATTTCATCATAATCATCCAATTCAGAAGTAAATCAATGGTTTATCACTACCCAGTACATATTATCCCATAATACCCATTAAACGATGATAAACCCCCCTTACCTGAGTTAATCCGGCGAATCTTTAAGCTTCAAGTTTTTCCTTCCTTCGACCCTTGTTCTCTGGCTTTCTTTGCCCTTTTCCACTTTTCTGTCTCTTTTTCCTTTTCACGTGAAAATGAACCTTTTTACCAAATGGAACCTTTTTACTGATTTCTACTTTTATTCCAATAATAACAATAAAAATAATCCAATAATAATAATCCCAATAATATTCCAAAAATTATTATTCCAATAATAATAATAATTCCAATTATTTAATTAAATTAATAAATATATTATTAACTCAATTTAAATAATTATCTTATTTTATCGGGGTGTTACAACTCTCCCCCACTAAAAGAGTTTTCGTCCTCGAAAACATACCTCAAGTGAATAACTCAGGATAAGACTCCTTCATCTGACTCTCAAGTTCCCAAGTCACATTGCCACCTGCTGGTCCGCCCCAAGCTACCTTTACCAAAGCAATCTCTTTACCCCGCAACTGCTTCAACTCTCGATCTTCGATCCTCATAGGTGATGTTTCAACAGTCAGGTTATCTCTCACCTGTACATCATCTACTTGGACCACATGCGACGGATCAGGAATGTACCTCCTCAACTGAGACACATGAAAAACCTCATGCAAATTCGCAAGTGACGGCGGTAAAGCGATACGATAGGCTACCTCTCCTATCCTCTCCAAAATCTGATAAGGACCAATAAATCGAGGTGTCAACTTCTTCGACTTCAAAGCTCGACCAACCCCAGTTATCGGAGTAACACGAAGAAACACATGATCTCCCTCTTGGAACTCAAGTGCCTTCCTTCTCTTGTCGTGATAACTCTTCTGACGACTCTGAGCAATTCTCATCTTCTCCTGAATCATCTTAATCTTTTCCGTAGTTTGTTGAACAATCTCCGGTCCAACCACAGCACTCTCACCGGATTCATACCAACATAAAGGTGTCCGACATCTCCTACCATACAAAGCTTCAAACGGTGCCATACCAATGCTCGAATGAAAATTATTGTTGTAGGTAAACTCAATTAAAGGTAAATAACAATCCCAAGCACCTCCCTTTTCCAAAACACAAGCCCTCAAAAGGTCTTCCAATGACTGAATCGTCCTCTCAGTCTGACCATCAGTCTGCGGATGATATGCAGAACTCAATCTCAGCTTAGTTCCCAAAGCCTTCTGCAAACCTTCCCAGAACTTCGATGTAAATCTAGGATCTCTGTCCGAAACAATACTCGACGGAATACCATGCAAACTTACAATTTTCTCAATATACAACTCAGCTAATCTCTCTAACGGATAATCCATTCTGATCGGAATGAAATGAGCTGATTTTGTCAATCTATCAACAATCACCCAAATGGCTTCAAAATTCTTGATCGTCCTCGGTAAACCCGAAACAAAATCCATACTGATACTATCCCACTTCCACTCTGGAATAGCCAACGGTTGCATTAGCCCAGACGGCTTCTGATGCTCAATCTTCGACTTCTGACAAGTCAAACAAGAATAAACAAAACTCGCAATTTCTCTTTTCATTCCCGGCCACCAAAATAACTTTTTCAAATCATGATACATCTTCGTAGCTCCAGGATGAATACTTAAGCCACTACGATGTCCTTCCTCCAGGATACTCTTCTTAAGTTCGGTAACATCCGAAATACACACCCGATTACCAAATCTCAAAACACCATTCTCATCAACTCTGAATTCACCACCTTGACCTTGATTCACTAGAGTCAACTTATCAACCAAAAACACATCGGATTTCTGACCTTCTCTAATCTCATTCAGAATACCACTCGTTAACTTCAACATTCCCAATTTAACACTATTGTGAGTACTCTCACACACCAAACTCAAGTCTCTAAACTGCTCAATTAAATCCAATTCCTTAACCATTAACATAGACATATGCAATGATTTCCGACTCAATGCATCAGCCACTACGTTTGCTTTACCCGGATGGTAATTCAAACCAAAGTCATAATCCTTCAGAAACTCTAACCATCTCCTCTGTCTCATATTCAGCTCTTTCTGATCAAACAAATACTTTAAACTCTTATGGTCACTGAAAACCTCAAATCTTGACCCGTACAAATAATACCTCCACAACTTCAGAACAAATACCACAGCTGCCAACTCTAAATCGTGTGTCGGATAGTTCCTCTCATGAACCCTCAGTTGTCTCGAAGCATAAGCTATAACCTGCTTATTCTGCATCAACACACCACCCAAACCCAACAATGAAGCATCACAGTAAACCTCAAATGCTTCCGACGAACTCGGTAATATCAGAATAGGAGCAGTAGTTAACCTTCTCTTTAACTCTTGGAAACCTTCTTCACATTTTGAGTCCCAAACAAACGCTTGCCCCTTTCTGGTCAACATCGTCAACGGTAACGCCAACTTAGAAAATCCCTCAATGAACTTCCTATAATAACCAGCCAATCCAAGGAAACTTCGAATCTCAGCAACAGACTTCGGAGCTTCCCACTTAGACACCGCTTCTATCTTAGAAGGATCAACAGCAACACCACCTCTTGAAATTACATGACCAAGAAAACTAACCTCCTCTAACCAAAATTCACACTTGGATAGTTTAGCAAATAACTTCTTTTCTCGTAGAACTCCTAAAACCACTCTCAAATGTTCAGCATGCTCTTCTTCAGATTTCGAATACACCAAAATATCATCAATAAACACCACAACAAACTGATCTAGGTACGGATGGAAAATCCTATTCATATACTCCATAAATACTCCAGGCGCATTAGTCACACCAAAAGGCATTACAGAATACTCATAATGTCCATACCTTGTTCTGAAAGCAGTCTTCTGAATATCCTCAGCTTTCACACGTATCTGATGATACCCCGATCTCAAATCTATTTTGCTGAACACACTCGCACCAACCAACTGATCCATCAAATCATCAATCCTCGGCAAAGGATACCGATTCTTGATCGTTACTTTATTCAGTTGTCTGTAGTCCACACACAACCTCATAGTACCTTCTTTCTTCTTAACCAATAACACTGGTGCACCCCACGGTGACACACTCGGACGAATAAATTTCTTATCCAACAGATCCTCCAATTGACTCTTCAATTCAGTTAACTCAACAGCAGACATACTGTACGGAGCCATCGATATCGGCCTAGTACCAGGTACCAAATCAATCGAGAACTCAACCTCACGCTCTGGCGGTAATTCATTCACTTCTTCAGGAAACACATCAGGAAAATCACACACCACAGCTAGATCGCAAATCACCAGTTTATCTTTAGCCTCCAAAGTCGCTAACAGCATAAACAACTCTGCCCCATCTGCTACTGCCTCATTCACCTGCCTTGCTGATAGAAACAAACTCTTTCCTTCCTCAATCTCAGGAAAGATCACAGTCTTATCAAAACAGTTGATAGAAACTCGGTTAAACACCAACCAGTTCATACCCAAGATAACATCGATCTGCACTAGTGGAAGACACACTAGGTCCATCCCAAAGTCTCTACCAAAAATACTCAAAGGGCAATTTAAACAAACTGAAGTAGTAGTCACTGAACCCTTCGCAGGAGTATCAATCACCATACTTCCAAGCATCTCAGATATTTCTAACTTAAGTTTCACAGCACAATCCAAAGATATAAAGCAATGAGTCGCACCTGTGTCAATAATAGCTACAAGAGGAAAGTCATTAATATAACACGTACCTCGGATCAAACGATCATCTGCAGAAGTCTCGGAACCCGATAAAGCAAAGACCTTGCCTCCCGACTGGTTCTCCTTCTTCGGCTTAGGACACTGTGGACTGATATGACCCACTTCTCCACAGTTGAAACAAGTCATAGTCTTCAACCGGCACTCTGCAGCCAAGTGACCACCTTTTCCACACTTGAAACACTTCTTCTCAGCACTGGTACACTCATGGAAACGATGTCCAGCCTGACCACATCTGTAACACTTAGCAGAAGCACTGGAGTCTCCCTCACTAGGCCTCTTCATCCCACTCTGTCGCTGGAAACCTTTGCCAACTGCATACGGTTTCCCACGATCATTCTGATTCTTGCCTTTCCTATCAACCCTCTGCTGATAGCTCTCTGCTCTAGCCTTGGAATCCTGTTCAAAAATCCTGCAACAGTCAACCAAATCAGAAAACACTCTAATCCGCTGATACCCAACAGCCTGCTTAATCTCGGGACGCAACCCGTTCTCAAACTTCACACATTTTGAAAATTCCCCAGTAGCCTCGTTATAGGGAGTATAATACTTTGACAGCTCTGTGAACTTAGCAGCATACTCAGTAACAGACCTGTTACCCTGTTTCAATTCCAAGAATTCTATCTCTTTCTTTCCTCTGACATCCTCTGGAAAGTACTTCCTCAGAAATCTCTCTCTGAATACAGCCCAAGTGATCTCAGCATTCCCAGCAGATTCCAACTCAGTACGGGTAGCAACCCACCAGTCATCTGCTTCTTCTGACAGCATATGCGTACCGAACCTGACCTTCTGGTTATCGGCACACTCAGTCACTCGGAAGATCCTCTCGATTTCCTTCAACCACTTCTGAGC
The DNA here is from genome assembly GCF_024323335.1 of Lathyrus oleraceus. Lineage (NCBI taxonomy): Eukaryota > Viridiplantae > Streptophyta > Magnoliopsida > Fabales > Fabaceae > Lathyrus > Lathyrus oleraceus. The sequence continues at coordinate 28,543,696 of NC_066584.1, forward strand.
ACCATCTGGATCGTATACTCCCTTAAACATTGGAGGATTGTTCTTCTGGAACTCACTCAGTTGACGAGCAGCTCCCATTCCCACAACATTCGGATTTCCTCCAAGTACTCCAGCTAGCATACCCAGAGCCTCGGCAATCGCAGCATCATCTCTACCTCTTCCAGCCATCTCTATTCTGAAAACCCAACAAGCTAAACAATAAGTACTGATAGGGTTACACAACACCTATCCCGTACAGGGAACAGAATAATTACGACTCGACTCGACCGACTATGCTCTGATACCACTAATGTAACACCCTTCTAAAATACCCCAACTATTTAATTAAAATAGCAATATATCAATCAGAGTAATTATGCCCTGAAGGGTGTCACACAATCACTTCACACCAATCATCAAAATATCCTGTCATGCTCATTTATTTAATTAAAATAAGACACTTTTTGCATAATTCACAGCGGATACGAAATAACAACATTCAAATCATGTACTACATTACATGTAAAGTTGTTCAACAACCAAAAGAAAACATAGTAAAACATCCCATCCCGATGTTACATCTACCAGAGCATGACCCACTAAGGACTACACTAGACTCCCAGGACTAGCTTCTATTCAATCACTGCTCGTTACCTGAAAACATAGTTGTAAGGGTGAGTCTTTCAATCGATATAATAAGCATTATAAAACATCATGTAATGCTAAGTAATTTAACACATATCATCACCCAAATCAGATTACACATATACAGCAACGGCAATATCAACTCATAATTATCATCATCATCATACTCAAACTCAACACAACCATAAAACACACGTATAATATTGGAATACATCCATTCATATTATACGCCATACATACATATATTATGCAATGAGACTCCATGCATGCGGTACCGACTACTCGTGAACATATAGTTCAACCTCACCGACCAAATCCAGGTACGGCTACCAAGCTCACTAGTCCCATTCATTTGAGACCTAGTGACTCACATCACTAATTCCTCACCATGGGAATTAGCTACCACCCCAAGGGCTATGCTATGCACGCTAAATCACCTAGCATGCAAACATCAACAATAATCCACAATAACTTATCACTAATTCCTCACCATGGGAATTAGCTACCACCATAAAGGCCACAACATGCATGCTAATCACCTAGCAATGCTACATCATCAACAACAATTCAAGAATAGATATATGCTCACACTCTAAGCCATAAAACAGTCTATTCACCAATGCACACATAACTGATACATTCACAGCATCATGCATACTATCACACACCAGCAGTACTTTATCACATAAGCATATCATATCATGCCAAATAACAACCACAGTATTAGCACACTCTACTAATACCTATACTACTCAAAACAACGGGAAATGATCCCTAATATATCATACATCATCTGAATTACGTTACTCAGCTGAACAGTTAAAAACTGCACAACAACAGCTCAGGAAAATCACAATCCTGCCCATACGCGTATGGCCCATTTCCACGCCAATCCCATACGCGTATCACCTGTCTCATACGCGTATGCTACGCGTACCACTTCCCCATACGCGTACCAACAGAGACCAATCTACATTCAAAACATCATCTTCCTCATCCATACGCGTATTGCCTAGTGCCATACGCGTACCAGACCATCTCATACGCGTATTGCCTAGTGCCATACGCGTATGACCAGAAACCAGATTTCCAGATCTGCTATGGCTTTCTCTGCTACGAGATCTATCCAATTCAACCTTCTACAGTCCAATTTTACACAATAATCGTTCATATCATCTAACACGAATTATAACCTATTCAATCTCACAACTCCTAACACTATTGCATCTAATTCCTACGAATTTCCTCTCAATTGTAACCCAATTTCGTTCATCCAAAGAGTTCACAATTTCATCATAATCATCCAATTCAGAAGTAAATCAATGGTTTATCACTACCCAGTACATATTATCCCATAATACCCATTAAACGATGATAAACCCCCCTTACCTGAGTTAATCCGACGAATCTTTAAGCTTCAAGCTTTTCCTTCCTTCGACCCTTGTTCTCTGGCTTTCTTTGCCCTTTTCCACTTTTCTGTCTCTTTTTCCTTTTCACGTGAAAATGAACCTTTTTACCAAATGGAACCTTTTTACTGATTTCTACTTTTATTCCAATAATAACAATAAAAATAATCCAATAATAATAATCCCAATAATATTCCAAAAATTATTATTCCAATAATAATAATAATTCCAATTATTTAATTAAATTAATAAATATATTATTAACTCAATTTAAATAATTATCTTATTTTATCGGGGTGTTACAACACACATGTCTGAAAAGTCACTTGGTGATGTACTACCGTAAGATGGCTACATATACCAATAACTACGAATTTATCATTCACTGTTTCTAGGACAACTTGAGTGGAGCTTCAATGAAATGGTATATGGGACTTGAAAATAGGTGTATCTGAAGCTGGAAATACTTGGCTGACACTTTCTTAAAGAAATATAAGTACAATATGGACATGAAACCAGATCACTGTCAACTGCAAAATATGTCTCAAAAGGAAAAATAACCTTTCAAATAATACACTAAGTGCTGGAGAGAGTTGGCATCCCAGACGGAGTCATCATTGGCAGAGAAAGAACTGACTGGATTGTTCATGGACACTTTACAAACTTTATTTTGGGAAAAGATAGGTAGTGTATCATCAGGTTTCACTGACCTGGTAACTATTGGAGAGACTAGTGGAGGGTATCAAGAATGGAAAAATTGCTAAAGCGAATCCTCTGGTGGTACAAGAAAGTCCTATAGGAACTTTCACAAGAAGAATGAGGGAAAAGCAATTGTAGTCTCAAAAAAAGGACACATCATCATATGTAACAATACTATGATCAACCATATATAGATGTTGTCGCTACAATGATAAATGTTTTACTAGCTCAGGTTGCACCTTCTTATCAACAAGCACCAATAACGCCTACTTACAATTAGCCTAAAGCTCAAGCTCCTCGTCGGCAGGGTGTTGAATCAGAATCGTAATTCCAAGAATAAGACTCAATTTGACCTTATTCCCATGTCATATACTCGGTTGTATCCTTAATTGTTCCAATGAGGTTTTGTTACAACTAGATCTCTACATCCTCCCCTAAATCCTCCTCCAGCTTGGTTTAAGCCCAACGCCCACTGTGAGTTCCACGAGGGAGTTATGGGTAATGATTTATAAGATTTCTTTGCACTAAAGGCTAAAGTACAAGACTTTATTAGAATAGAGGTTTTGTCTTTCAAGGATGTTGGTCCCAACATCGACAACAATCCTTTGTCAGGACATGGTAAGTGAAGATCGAGTCGGAGCATGACAAGTCACCTCCTAAATCCAGTGGATCAGATAGGAAAGCTCATCCTAGATGTTTATTAGTCACTAGGCCATGTTTTCTTTCCATTTGTAATTTCCTTATTTGTATTGTGTTATTTTCTTTCAAACTTGTTTGTTTTCTATTAATATTTAATGAAACGAGCATTACATATTTTGAATCAATCCATTCATATTCATATATGCACATATATTATGTTTCCCTTTTTCAAAATTGCAAAAATATATTAAGGTTTCTCCCATTCATATTTCTTTATCAAACTTTTGCTTAAGCAAAGATATGATGGAGGATGAAGACAGCGAAATACCCAAGTTGTTAAACAATATGCTTTCAAATAAAACTTTGATGATGATGTAAGGCCTTGTTTCAATTCCCAAACATTGGAGAAATAAGGAGGTTAATCCATAGTCAACCCTTTTGGGCCTTGTAGTTGGTGTTTCTTTTTGTATGAAAAAAAATTGTAATCTTAACCTGGGACAGGGTAGTCCTCAATTAATTCGGATGTGCATTCAAGTTCAAGAGAACCGTTCCGTACACTTTTTTAATAAAAATTTCAAGCATGATCTTTCCTTCGCACATGTCAAAGAAGTGTTGGAGAAGCCATGAAATGACAGTGGTTGTGCTTATCAATCAACACAATCATTATCTTTCTAGATCAAAAATAGAAAGCTTGGCTAAGTCAAAACCTAAAAAAAAGTGACTTATACAAAAATTAAGGCATCCCGGTGAACTAGAAACTTCAAAGAAGCATTCCAGGAAAAAAATAGGGATAACAGAAAACATCAATCAAAAGAGGTCAATAAAAATCTCAGCGGATAAAACATGAGTTGACCGTCGTATAAAAAATCAAAAGGGTCACCAAAATTCTAAAATAGAATATTGTGACTATCGAAAAAGGAGAAGTGACTGCCATTTCAGAAATCCCATTGGCTTTTGAGCCATCATCATTAGTGCAATTTCAAATCTCTTGGAACCTGAATGCATAGGTTGATTAATTGAAAGTATGACTGGAGATCATAATGGAGAATGGGTTGGGTTTAAATTAAATTTTTGAGCCTGATATCCTTTGTTTTGAAAGCTTTGAACCAAACCATGTTACAACCTCCAAAATACCTAATTGAAGTTAGGTTTATTTTGAAATCATATTATAGCAAGGTTGCGTAAACTGCCTCCAAAGAGATTTGCTAATCATTCGTTTTGGTACCATACATTCACATTATCTTTTACTCTGAGTGTCTAAACTAATATTGCATTTTGACTAGTGATCCATTTGCTGTATATCAATAATATTATTCCAATAATTTTTCTGATTTCAAAATTTGCATGAGCATTGCATTAAATTTAATATTTTTGAATGAACAAATTTATTTGCAAGTAAGCATTCATCATCGAGGAAGTTCAAACAGTTGAGAAACTTTATCAGTGATCCTATCAGGGGCATATCACAAACATAATCTTGTTGTTTAGAGAAAATCAGTTCAAAATTCGTCGATCAGAGAAAACTATACCAGAAATTGATTAACTAAGAGAAAATCTCTTCAAGACTCATGTTGGGTCAAACATTTCAAGCGCATAGTAAAATAGTCATTTCAAGAATCAATCAATCCGAGGCAGCCTACTTCAAGAAATACTCAAGCAAAGCTCATCAGTCTATCTCAAAGGGATCATCAGTGTAACACCTCAGATTTTAGTCCAGGACAGAATTTTAAAATTTCCATTTACTTTTAAAATGTGACAATTTTCTTTTATAGCATAACCATCATTCATGATAAATTCTAAAAACCATAATTATTTGAAAATTATTGAAATAATTTATTTAAGACATTACAATCCTCATCTCTAAAGTTTTGATAATAAGATAATCTTCCTTACAAAATTATAAATTCAATTAAAACTTGATTTCATTCCCAGGAGCACATGCAACATCATATCACGAGCAATTCATATCTTCAAATTCTTCATACCTAATATGTTATTTGTAAGGGGTCAATCTTCCATCGTCCATATCAAATCAAACAAAACATATAATATGGTATTATAAAACAAATCATACAAAACATAATAGCTTAAGCAAAATCAATTCCACAAAATCCCTATTCTACAATTATCTTAATGTGTGAATATGTATTCTCCTAAATCTAAATGATCAAGATATAATCAGCCCGCCCCTAAGACACCACACCAAATTCATCTCATAACAATGAGGAAGATAACCTGCCACTAAGGCGCCACACAGAAATGCACATGCCATGTCATGATGTTGCAAATACAAATCCCGCCACTTAGGAAATCATACAATCATATAGTATCACATCATTAAGTACATCCTCTTAAATTTTTTTCCACATAATCATTCGTCTCAAATCGTAATCGATTCAGATCACAACCATACATAATAATAACAATCACAAACACAACAAAGATTCATCCTCATTACATAATCATACCAAAAAAACACAATATATAGAAGTAGTATTTATATCGAATATAGTTATATATCAATTATCTCTTCAGAAAAATTATGTGTTATATGGTTTTATTCTATAGCATCTAACTATTAGTTTTGTCATAATCAGTATGGGGAAGTGTCATTACCTTAGACGCTTTTATTCCCAACCACATTTAAAGATCACCAAAAGCAAGATCATATCTTTATCATGCTTCCATATATTGATTCGAGTCCAAATTCAGAATTTTCACTCTCTTGACTTTTCATCCTCCAATCATTCGTTTTCGATCATTTATGAATAAATATTTAAAAATAGGATGTTAAAATACACTTAAAATACCAATTTCGAAATTAAGTAAAAGAAAATTACCCAAAGACAAAATTCAAACTTTATAAAAACATCACTTACGTTCATCCGGTCCTTTTGGCGTTGGTTTTGCGTAAATCAGAGTTACGGTGATGAAGATACAAATTAAATAGCAATATTAATCGAAAGAGAAAATGATATCTTAAAGGAGTTAAAAGAATGTCTGAAATATAAAATGAATATAAATATTTAATCTTAGTAATAACTTATTGAAAATTGAGATGAAATGAAGAATATTTTTCAAACAATTGATTTGATTCTAAAATCAAAGTTGTCTCTACCGACGATAATGAATAGTTGTGCGGCTGAATCACAATTAAGAGCATCACAGACACTGTAGTTCATAAATTTCACTTTTATATAAAAATAGGTTTAGTTTTATTTTATTTATTTCTTAGTTAATTGATTTATAAGTTTGGCTCATTTAATTGTCAACTCACACATCTAGGCATGGCAACGGGGCGGGTCGGGGACGGTTTTTACCTCCCCCAAACCCAAATCCGAATCCCCAAACCATCCCCGTTCCCCGCCCCAAACCCAAACGGGGATGGAGAATCAAAACCCAAACCCGTCTCAAACGGGTTCGGGTTGGGTTCGGGTATCCCCACCCCGCCACTATTCATTTAGTGAAATCAATTTTTTTAATAGAAATATTTATTTTGATAAAATAAAATTACATTTCAAATAATAAAATAAAACATTCTAAAAAAATTCCATACATACATTTCAAATACTTTAAATAATAAATTAAAATTAAAATATCAAAACATTGACCATATATTTAATATTCTAAATTATCAAAAATAAATAATAATGTACATAATGAAATAAACGGGGCGGATTCGGGGACGGGTTTGGGGTGGGTACTAGTGTCCCCATTACCCGACCCGTACCCATATTTTAAAATCGGGGAAAATCCAAACCCAAACCCAAACCCAATCAAAGCGGGTTTTCCCCGTCAACTTCGGGGCGGGTTCGGGTTGGTACCCGCGGGTACGGGTTATGTTGCCATGCCTACACACATCCCTTTAATTTTAATATTTAATCTAATTAAATTATCTATATATTTATTTATTATTAAATAATTATTTATTAAAATACTCACACTAAAATATCATCAAATTCATAAAATAGTAAAATAATAACAAATATAATATTAAGGTTTATGTTAATTATTAAATTCAAGAAATATCATAACATAACAATACACAAATAACTAAAATTAATCTCAATATTATTAATTTATTAAGATACTTTTCCATCGAATAAATAATTGAAATACCATCATATATAAATTATTAAAATACTACTTTATACATAAAATAGATTATTGAATAAATATTAAGGTTTACAAATAAATAAATTGTATATAAAGATATTGGGACGTTATAATCAGCTTGATATAATTGACAAATATGATAGAAGTGTGTTCAAAACATGTTCAAAAGGCGGATTTGGCATAGTTCCATGTGCTTTGGAATTAGAATTCAGCCTTACCACACAGAAAGTCTAACCTAGTTTGTCATAAGCATTTGCATTGCATGCACTGACATATATAATGCAATATTCAATATCATGCATAGCTCGAAAAGTATTTCGTGCTCATTTGCATTTTTAGAGACCGCGTTGTCATCAACATCTTACCATGTGGTCAAAGTCCATCCTCGTTGGCACCAACAAAAAATAAATATTTATCTGTTCAAGTTCAATTTATCTTTGTTTATCTGATGTTCTCTCGGATGTGTTTATCGTTCTGATGTATTTCCAGAACTTATCTGATGTTCTTCCTGATATGTCTGTCATTCTATTGTTTTCCCATAACCCTTATGTGCCTATCCGGTTTTCTTTCGTATATATTTGTCATTCTGATGTATTCCTAGGATTCATCCAATGCTTTTTTGGATATGTCTTGTTGTTCTGATAATTTTCCAGAACCTTTACATGCATATCCGATGTTCTTCCAGATATGTTTATTGTTCTAATGTTTTTCCAGAACCTTTATGTGATTATCCAATGTTTTTCCAGATATGTTTATCGTTCTGATGTATTTCTAGAACTTATCTGATGTTCTTCTGAATATGTTTGTTGTTCTGATGTTTTCCCTGAACCCTTTTTTATGCTTATCAGGTGTTTTCCGAATATGTCTTGTTTGTTTTGATGTTCTTCTAGAATCTGTTCCAATACATTCAACGCTTTTATGGATGTTTCATATGTATCTCCAGAATCATTTATTTTCATCCAACGTTTTTCTGGATGACTTCAATGTATCTTTGAGTTTGGTTAACAACTATATCCAATGCTTTTCTGGACGCCTTTGAGTTTGTTCCCCTTTCAGCCAATGCTTTTTTGGATGTCTGCAATATATTTATGAGTTTGGATAACATACATATCCAGTGTTTTTTTGGATGTCCCCGAGTTTGTTTTCTTTTAAATCCAATGCGTTTCTAGATGTCTCAGACATATTTCCAGGATTTAGGTCTCCTTTTGCATTCAATGCTTTTCTGAATGTCTCTGACATCTTATTATAATGGGTTTCCTTTTCCATCCAATGCTTTTCTCGATGTTTTGGACGTATTTTCCAAAGTTATCACATTCAATGCTTTTCAGAATGGTTATGGTGTATCTTCAATTTGGATTTCTTTTCCATCCAATGCTTTTCTGGATGTTTCAGACGTATTTTTCAGAGTTATCACATCCAATGCTTTTTTGAGTGTCTCTGATGTATCTTCAGTCTTGGTTCCTTTTCCATCCAATGCTTTTCTGGATATTTTGGATGTATTTTACTAGAGTTTTTACATTCAATGCTTTCCTAAATGTATGATGTATCTTCAAATTGTTTTCTTTTCCCAAGTGAAGTCTCCATTGTTTTTCTGGATGTTTTTAATGTATTTCCCAAAGTTGTTACATGCAATGCTTTTCTAAATGACTCTGATGTATCTTCAGTTTGGTTTATTTTCCATCGAATGCTTTCTTGAATGTTTCTGATGTATTTTCCAGTGTATGGTTCCCTTTTGCGTCCAATGCTTTTCTGGACGTCCATAATATCTTTTCGGGGTTTGTCCCTTGTTATTCCAAGCTTTGATGGATACTCCTTGATCAATCTGACTGATCTCCGGAATATATATTATTTTTCCCTAACAAGTCTTTTCACCTTAATTCATTTGATCCCTAGTAACATTTCCATAAATAAGTTGTTTCCATAATTCCCATAGAGTATGTTTCTCATATCACATTCTCAGTAAAAACAAACAAGGATTCCTTTATGCATTCATAACATCTCTTATCATTTCATTTCATAAAGGAACAAAATTTGAGTCCTTTGATATTTAAGTATCTCCCACCATGATCATATGAAGAATGAATTTCTTCATATTTTTTGGTCGAAGATACTAAATAGGGGCAACTGTCATACCCCAATTTTATCCGATTTTTTAAATTCATCTAATACATGCCAATTTGTCAAGTTTTGCATTTTTTATCCATTAGCATTTCCATCATCAAATAATGTCAACCAAAAGTCAATATTTCAGGTATTATGAATTTTGACTAAAAATTCATGCATCATTGATCATTATCATGCATCTTAATAAAAGTCAAAGGAGAGTCAACATTTTACATATTGGAGAATTTGACTAAATTTGCATTTTTTATTATGCATTTTTTTAATTAAAAAAAGAATAAATCCATAATCGTTTGATTTATCATTATAATATCCATTTGAATTTTATTAATCATTTTCATGTATCATAAAATGAAAATCAATGTTTAAAGAAGGCTTAAAATATCTCTCATATATTACATCATTATTCCATCCAAATATTACATCATAATTTACTATTTAAATAATTAAGTTTCTAGAAGGCAATCACACTATTTTCACTCTTTTTCATAATTCCTAAACTACATTTTTCAGAGTCTATAAATAAAATCATTCACATTCACAAATCTCATCAAGAATCACTCACAAGAACAAACCAAAGCTTTGCACAATTTTTCTCCAATTTTCAAGTCATTTTTTATTTTTCTTTATTTAAGTATACTTTTAATGTTTATTGTTTATTTATTTTTCGTTGCATTATTATTCTTGTTACACTTAATTAGTATATTAATCACCACTATTTTGCATGGAAACTCCATTGATTCAAAATCAAGAGTTTAAAGTATTCTTGAATCTCCGTGAGCAAAACTGATTAAATGTGATTTAATTCTCATTTTTTCGTGACTTATTTTTTTTTAACTCCGAGCTTTCCATGATGTTCGTGAGATAGAGTTGATGATTTTTCATTATTCATTTACTTAATTCCATGAAAAATTGAACAATCTATGGCCAAAATATGGATGAATGTTATTGTTGTTCTCGAAGACAAACCCAAATTAAATCGTGACCATCAATTTCATGATGCTCCTTCTTTATTTATTTTTTTGCCTTGTGGCTACTGGGCTCAACACCCATTTAGACTTATGCCACCATTTTCTTATGTTCTTTACATCCTGTTTGGTCCAACACCATTTTTTTTCCTTAAATGTTTTATTATTTTATTTTTTGATCTCAATGCTTTTTTTGTCCTACACTTGTTAATTTCAATTGCTCATATATTGAAAAACCCAATTTTTTTTATTCAATTAAGCAATTAATTGCATATTTTTCCTTTTTTTTATGTTTTATTTGTTTTATTTTACTTTTGTATTGATATTGCATCCCCCTATGTTTTTATACCATTTATTCTCACTTATGTGTTGATAGTGCATCCTCATCCCTTTTATTATTTTTTTATGCTTTATTTATTTTATTCTTCGTATTTTCTTGTATTTCCTTTAATTGCTCACACATTATGTATTGATAGTGTATCCCTCTCCCTTTTATTATTATTTTTATTGATTTTATTTTCTTTATCTTTGATCAACTCTTGTATTGATAGTGTGTCCCTCTCCCCTTTATTTTTATTACTTTTATTTTTATTGATTTAGTTTATTTTATTGTTTCTTTAGCTAATCCATGATTGTTAATACAAGAAAATAAACGGTGATTAAAAATCAACCTTCAAAATAAAACGCTTGATCAATATCAAATAATTTTTAAAGCATTTCTTCACTCCTTCATCAATTTCACAATCATTTCAAAACCATTTTCCTAATTTGCTTAGCAATGCTAATCAAATGCTTGACTCAACATCAAACTCTTTTCATAGTCAAATTCAAAATGATTAACTCATACTTGACTATTTCAAACAATAATCAAAAGAAAAAGACTACATGCGTGTAATATTCAGTCATAACCTCGAGTATTAGGCCCAAGTCGTAATCACTTGTAAGTCATAAATACTCGTCTTTCGCTAAAATACAAATGCGTCTCCTTTTTGCAATAAATCGAAAGAAAAAAACTACTTGGGTGAAAGGTCCAGTCATAGTCTTGAACACTAAGCCCAAGTTGTAATAGCTTGCAAGCTCAAATGTTTGTCTTTCATTCAAAACACTTGTAAATATTCGAATCTTTTCGCAAATAAATTGAAAGAAAATACTACCTGGGTGGAATGTTCAGTCATAGTCTCAAGTATTAAGCTTAAGTGGTAATCGCTCATAAGTCACAAATGCTCGTCTTCAAAGCTTAAAATAAATTTCAACACATTTAAACCTTTTGTCTTTTGGCTTTCAATTTAAAACTTTTTCAAAAACGAAAGACACTTCGTCCATTTCGCGATGATGCAGACAACACTTCCACATGAGAATATCAAACTTTTTCCGCTCGAATGCGATGATGGCATAAATGTGTGTTGATCCAAGTTAAGTCGTCCATTTTTTAAGTCATGTGAGTGTTTAGTTATCCATGTTTTAGGCAACAACGTTTTGCGTTCGGTCGCGACATGCCAATTTTCGCTAAAATCGACTAACACACAAATATTTGCTACTAAGAACTATGTAGCATTGAGTTCTCCATCGCACCAAAATATATGTATGAGTGAGACCCACAATCTCGCCAGGCACATTAATAAAAAATACTTTTTGCGACCCCTTTCTTTTTTCTATTTAAATCTTTTACCACTCGAAGAAAATGTTTAACGATAGCTAACATTCAATCGCAAATCTAACTAAAGGTTCCCATTGAGTACAATGAACGTGAGGGCTAATACATTCCTCTTCCGTAATTGACTCTTGAACTCGAATTTGATTGTGACAATCATCTTCTATTTCTTTTAAGGATTCTATCGATATTTTTCCTTTCCTTTTTGGAATAAATAAAGTTTGGCGGCGACTCTGTTCGAACATCAATTTTTTTCTACGAGTGCCTCACGAAGGATCACATGTATCAAGATGCGACACTAGTGTTCTGGACTGGGCCACGACGCTTAGCACGGCGCGGCCCAATGCTCGCCAAGCCCACGTCCAAACGACCGTATCCAAGCGACCACGAGGACACGTCAGGTGAACGACCGTCCGCCCGGAGAATGTCTCCCCGGCCCCTTAAATACGTGTCGGACAACGAGCGGGTCCTCCTCATATGATCTCCATCCACTCATCGTCAACCCACGCCGCGGGCACCTAAGTTGTGTCGGGCAGAGCCACAACGGCATCTCACTCACCACGTCACCCAACTCCCCTATATTGTCTCCTTAGGGATAGGGGCAGTTGGACCAGGGGGCAGACCTTGGTCTAGGTCTTAACGCTTCTTACGCGTCCCCTGGCAGCTCCTCCTTGGGCCTAGCTAATCCAGCCCATTAGGAGCCTTGGCCCAGCGCTGGGGGCTCAATATAAATACCCCTTTCATGGCAAAGGGGCAGGTATGCTAACTCACACTCTGATAATCTCATTCTGTACCTTTTCTGACTTAAGCGTTGGAGCACCTTGCAGGTACACCCCCCTCTCATTTCATTCTCCGGCCCATTCACCAAGACCTTGGAAGGCCCTCCTGATCAGGTGAGATCAGTGGCGCCGTCTGTGGGAATTAGCTATCCCCATCTTCATCAAACGAGGATCAAAAGCTCATTTGTTTCTGTCCTTCCAACATGGCCGGAGAACAACATAGCGATCACAGCCGTCCCCTCGTCAACTACAATATGGACGACGGCCCGCCATCCCATGAAGCGGACGTTCGGGACGGTCATCCATCCACCCCGTCTCCAGAGCCCCAAAACAACGGAGATGCCTCTCACGCCCACAATTTAGGGGCAGAGACATTTCATCCCATTCCCGTTCCCGTTGAAGGAGACGCCGTAATGATTGCCATGGTGAATGCCCTCAATCAAGCCGGTTCTATGCTCCACCAGCAGCACGAACGAATCATGGCCCTCGAAGCCGAACGACAAGAAGCCCGGCCCCAGCCGGTGAGTAGGATACAACAACGTTCGGAGCCAACGAAGAAGCGAGGACGTCGCTCTCCCGAACCCTACGCCAGCAGGGCACGCGCACGTCGTGACGGTGGTCGAGCGAGAACATCACCAAGGCGCGGGCACAGCCCCGACAACAACGAACTGTCTCCCTTAAGGAGCGACGAGGAAGATCTGCATTGCCCCCTATCTCGGGCAATAATGGAGGCCCCGCTCCCCAAAGGCATGGAGAAACCGCCAAACCTAGCTGTGTACGACGGGACTACAGATCCCGACGATCACGTCGACAACGTCAACGCGATGCTCGACTACCGCAATGATATAACCGGGCACCTCAAATGCCGACTGTTCTCAACGACCCTCAGGAAAGGGGCCATGGCCTGGTACAAAAGCTTGGCCCCTGAGTCCATTACGTCATGGAGAGTCATGAGGTCCATGTTCACCCGGCACTTTACAGCTTCCCGTCGTCACCCCAAGACTGAGGCGACCCTTGAAGCCATAGTGCAGAAGAAGAATGAAACACTGCGCTCATACATCGAGCGATTCAACCAGGAAGCTGTCGAGGTAGATACCACCGAGCACATGAAGAAGTATCTCCTCGAGAGAGGTCTCTTACCCGGCAGTGAACTTAGCAGAGCCGTAGGGATCGAGCCTCCCCGCACCTTAAACGAGCTCCTGCATAAAGCCCAGGCCTACATCAGATACGAGGAAAAGCAGGTGGCACACAATGCCCGCAGCGGACGTAACGCTGGGGAGACCGAGCACTCAAAACGCGAGGACACGAGCATTTCCCGTCGCAACGGAGACAAACGAAGAGAAGAAAGACCTCGCGAGCTCCGGGAAGGAAAAGGCCCCGCGGGCAGATATAGCGAGTACACCTTACTGACGGCCCTCTCCGTCAAACGTAAGTTCGACGAACTCCTACTGACTGCCCCCGAGCAGAAAGCGACATTGACGAAATACCGGGGAAAATCCAACCCAATATCCTTCTTCCTGGAGGAACTCCCGGGCGGATCCCCGAACTCGGCCATCCCACTATTGATAAGAGCAAAGATGGCCCGATTCGACGTACGACGCATCCTGGTCGACGAAGGCAGCTCAGTGGATATCATGTACGTCCACCTCTTCAAGACTCTGAAGCTAGACAAGACCAACTTAGCCCCCTACGTCGGATCAGATCTCCAAGGATTCAACGGAGCAACAACCAGACCGTGGGGATATGTTGAGCTCCTCGTCACCTTCGGCGAACAAGAAACGGCCAGGGAAGTCAAAATCCAATTCCTGGTCGTAGACTGTCCGTCTCTCTACAATTGCATCTTTGGACGCCCGACACTGGCCGAACTCACTGCGGTCCCATCCACCGTCCACCTGAAGATGAAATACTACACCAAATTGGGACGTGTGGTCACCATCCATGGTGACATCGAAGCAGCCCGACGATGCTACGACGCCGCAGTAAAAGGACAGGCCGTAGTCAGCACGAAGAGCAACTGCAACAACAAAAAACTCAAGACCGAGGATCCTGCCCGAGGAGTCAACGCCATCGACCTCGACTGTCGCATCGGGCTGGACGAGACCGAAGAGGGGAGGTTCCCCAAGGAACGCTCTCTCGAACACCCGGTCCGACCAATCCCCGACGGGGAGTTCGAACTCATTCCTCTTGGGGACGATCCGGAAAGGACGGTGAAGATAGGTAAGGGACTACCCGAGGAAACAAGAGAAGAGCTAGTAGCATGCCTCAAAGAGAACTCCGACCTCTTCGCGTGGAATGCCGCAGAAATGCCCGGGCTGGACCCCGAGATCGCGTGTCATAAGCTAGCTGTAGACCGGGCAGCCAAGCCCATAGCACAGCGTAGACGCAAGCAATCGCCCGAAAAGGCAGAGGCTGCCGAGCGAGCTGTAAAAGACCTCTTAGAGGCAAATTTTATTTCTGAAGCCCAGTACACAACCTGGCTCTCTAATGTAGTCCTCGTTAAGAAAAATAATGGAAAATGGCGTATGTGTGTTGATTATACTGATCTTAATAGGGCTTGCCCGAAAGATGCTTTCCCCCTCCCTAATATAGACTCGCTCGTTGACAACTCTGCAGGTTTTAAACTCTTGTCCTTCATGGACGCATATAGTGGATACAACCAGATCCCTATGTCGCCCGCAGACAAGAAACACACAGCGTTCATGACCCCAACGGGCAATTACTATTACAACGTGATGCCGTTTGGGCTCAAGAACGCTGGCGCTACATACCAACGCATGATGAACAAAGTCTTCAAGGACGAAATAGGGGACATGCTCGAAGTATACATGGACGACATGATCGTCAAATCACACGAGGAGATAACCCATGCTCGACACCTTACGAAGGTATTCGAGCAGGCGAGACAGTGTAAAATGAGGTTCAACCCCGAGAAATGCACGTTCGGAGTCCGGGCAGGCAAGTTCCTCGGTTTCTATCTCACCGAAAGAGGGATCGAGGCCAACCCCGACAAATGCCGGGCATTCTCGGAGTTTCCGACCCCGAAAACCAAAAAATCGATCCAGTCACTCAATGGAGTGCTCGCCTCACTCTCCCGTTTCATCGCCAAGTCCGCCCAGCACGCGTTGCCGTTCTTCAGACTCCTTCGCAAAGAGGCTACCTTCGACTGGACCGATGAATGCGAGCAAGCGCTACTCCATCTAAAGAAGGTTCTGTCCCAACCCCCGGTCTTATCACGGCCATCAGAAAAGGAAACCCTATACTTATACCTATCCGTGGCAACCGAGGCCGTCAGCGCCGTTCTAATAAGAGAAACCGACGAAGGACAAAAACCCATCTATTTTACGAGTAAAGCACTCCAAGGTCCCGAGCTCCGATATCAGCAAATCGAAAAGGTCGCCCTGGCCCTCATCAACACAGCAAGGAGACTACGATATTACTTCCTCGCACACACGATAAAGGTGAGGACCGACCAGCCGATCAAACAGCTGCTCGGGCGCCCGGATATGGCCGGGAGGATGCTCAAGTGGTCACTAGAACTCTCCGAATTCGACATACAATACGAAAATAGAAAAGCCTTGAAAGCTCAGGCACTGGCCGACTTCGTCGCGGAGATGACCCACTGCCCGACTCCAGCAGAAAGCGCCCACAAATGGACGATCTTCGTCGATGGCGCCTCTAGCACATCAGGCAGCGGGGCCGGGATCATCCTCGAAAATGAAGAAGGGATCCTGATAGAGGTATCATTAGCGCTAGCGTTCCCAACATCAAACAACCAAGCCGAATACGAAGCCTTCCTCGCAGGCCTGAGGTTAGCCGAGGACCTAGGAGCAAAAGAGGTAAAAATATCCACCGACTCCCAGCTCGTGGCCTCACAAGTGCGAGGAGAATACCAAACCAAGAACGACAACCTCCTCGAGTACTTGTCCCTCGTCAAAGAAAAACTTGATAGATTTGAAAAATGGGAAGTTCAACACATACCCCGCGAGCACAACACACGGGCAGACGTTCTCTCCAAACTAGCCAGCACGAGGAAAAAGGGTGGGAATAAATCAGTAATCCAAGAAATCCTCCCTCGGCCCAGCATCAACAAACTACCGCCTCCACTCGAGGTCAACGCTATTGGAGATGCCCACTGTTGGATGACACCCATCTACAATTACCTCACACGAGACGAACTCCCGGCTGACCCGAAAGAGGCGACCACTGTCAAACGACGCGCATGCTCGTACGTACTCCTCGAAGGCAAACTCTACCGGAGAGGATTCTCCATCCCACTACTCAAATGCGTCGAGGAAGAGAAAGTCCCCGACATACTTGGAGAGATACACCGGGGAATTAACGCTCAACACCTCGGCGGACGATCGCTCGCACGAAAAGCCCTTCGAGCAGGCTACTACTGGCCGACCATGCAAAACGATTCGAAAGAGCACGTCAAAAGATGTGACAAATGCCAACGACATGCCGACATGCACCTCGCACCCCCGAACGACCTCAAATCGCTGTCTTCCCCATGGCCCTTCGCGTGGTGGGGCATGGACATCCTCGGGCCCTTCGTCACCGGATCATATCAGAATAAATACCTCATCGTCGGGGTGGATTACTTCACCAAATGGATCGAGGCGGAGGCACTGGCTAAAATAACCGCGCAGAACATTCTCCGGTTCTTCAAACGCAACATCCTCGCTCGGTTCGGTATACCCCAGGCACTTGTCACAGACAACGGGACACAATTCACGGACGGAGGATTCCAGGACTTCATCGCCAGCCTGGGCACCACTCAACATTTCACGTCTGTCGAGCATCCGCAGACGAACGGGCAGGCAGAGGCGGCCAACAGGGTAATCTTACGTGGCCTCAAACGCA
Organism: Lathyrus oleraceus; assembly: GCF_024323335.1. NCBI lineage: Eukaryota > Viridiplantae > Streptophyta > Magnoliopsida > Fabales > Fabaceae > Lathyrus > Lathyrus oleraceus. The sequence goes on from NC_066584.1 coordinate 28,561,562, forward strand.
GACTCGGCGAGGCAAAGAGGGCATGGGTCGAGGAGCTACATAGCGTCCTATGGGCCTACCGCACGACACCACATTCTACCACCGGGGAAACCCCGTTCCGACTAACTTACGGCACCGAGGCAGTCATCCCGGTGGAGATACGGACGCCAACGAGGAGGACGGAGGAGCCCCTAGACGAGGAAATGAACGATGAGACCCTTAGAGCCGAGCTCGACCTAGTCGATGAGATACGTTCCGAAGCAGCTCTCCGGGAAACAACCCTCAAACAAAAAATAGCACTACGCCATGACGCGAAAGTCATAAAAAGAGAATTCCAGGTCGGCACCCTGGTCCTCAGAAGAAACCAGAAAAACCCGAGAGAGGGCAAACTGGCGGCCAACTGGGAAGGCCCTTACCGCGTCCGCGACAAAACGAGCAACGGGGCCTATTACCTAGAAAACCTACAAGGAGAACAACTCGCTCGACCATGGAACGCAGAAAAACTTAGACAATATTACAGCTAAGTACGCCACGGGGAGACGTGGCAGGTACGGCCACGCTCTTCGTCCCCAAAACCCCAGGGAGGAACCACGAGACCCGGGAACGATCCGGGGTCACATAACAAACACAACCCTCCCCGACGGTTGGGATCTTGACCAAGACCCAACGTCGAAGTACCAAGACTGGCAGGGCACCCAGCTCGCGATGGGAGGACCCAAGCCTCGGGACCAGGGTTCGAACAACGGACCCGGGCTTCGATACCCACGGGCACAAAGCCCGACACTTCGTCGGTTCCCTAAACCGAGGAGATTAACAAAGTCGAGCAGAGTACGAATTCATGCAAACAAGTATCAAACACAAACGAGCACAATGAACGGTAACGAAAATATTCATGCATTAGAAACGATAAAAGCGGCCGAAGCCAAGTACGCCCGAAGGCCATATTACAACGCCCGAAGGCCAAAATACATAAGGCACGCAGGCCATGATAAGAAAAACATATAAACTAAGACTCCGCTCGGAGCTCCTCTTCATCCTCTTCTTCTTCTTCTCCCCCCAGCTCCTCCTCCGCTTCAAACGGGCAGATAATCTCACCATCCCGGACGCAGCAGTTATAGGCCGACCCTTCCGTCACCAACTCAGGGTTCAGAAGCCCGAGCTGCTCGACAGCATTGTCGAAACCCTCTTTGAAGCAGGCCACAAGATCTTGGTTGAGAGTCCGAATATGCCCTAGCAGCTCACCGCGCGAACCAAGGGCGCGTTCCTCCTCGGTCTCATCTGCCAGAGGACGGACCTTTCCCTCGAGAGACTCAACCTGAGCCCGTAGGTAGGCGTTGTCCTCGGTCAGCTTCTGATGGTCGACCACCTGCTCTTCCAGGCTCGCCTTAGCAGCCTTCAACTGGTCCCTCTCCTTTTCCACCTCCTCCAGCTTCTGGCTCAGCCCTTCCTGCAGCTGATGCTCTTCTTTGTAGTCCGACAGATCTTGAGATAGTCTTTCCTTCTCTGTCCGAACCTGCAAAAGGGCTTCCTCCAGCGAGGCGGTGGAGACCGAAGTGTCGGTCAGAACCATGGCCGTCTCCATCACCCGGATGACGGCAGCAATATCCCTGGCCAGATCTTTCCTCCGGGCAGCAACATCCTGGTCCAGAATAGCCTTGGCCTCAGGCGCAGGCACAGCAATCGACTCCTCGGCCTTGAAGAACGACCGTTCCACATAGCAGGGAGGCAGAAGATAGCTGCCCGGTCCATGCGAACTTCCTGGAGACGACCTGGTAAGGGCCCCAGCCGGACGCTTCCGTTTATGGAGGGGAGAAGCCGCTGGCGACGGACTGCTATCAGGAATGGTGATCGGGTTAGATCGAGGAGGAGAGGAAGGAATCACGCTCGCCGCCTGCGAGGGACCGACCCCGGCATCGCCAGCAGTCTCCGAGACACGGGCCACAGTTTTCTTCTTCTTCTTGGGCACCCGGTCAGGAGCGCCGACCTGATTCGCTAGCTTCAGCACCCGATCACGAGCATTGGGCATGGCACCTGCAAGTAAATTACACACAAACATTAGCGACCGAAGTCATAAACAGAAATAAAAAGCTAAACAAAGTCTGCCTACTCAATAACGCCAGAGCTTCCTCCTCGGTATCACACTCGAGCAGAGCCTTCGTATTGATATAACGCGTCTCGGTGATTAGCTCCCCGGCCTCATCCAGGTAGGGCACGCCCTGTCGATTCGCCCAGAACGCCAAGCTGAAGCTCTGCACGTAATCGACCAGCTTCTTGTACGCGAGCCTATCCTCCTCGCCGAGCATCGCATACTTGACCCGGTAATGCGCCGTGGAGAGATCGAAATGATCACGCTGCCACCTCAGCGGTATCTTCGACATCAGCGTCTCCTCCCCGTTGGGTTCCCGTTGATAGTAGTATAGAGAGTGAAGGGCAGCCCGGGTAATCGGCATCACCACGTACCACCGGCTTTTGAAATGGCGAACAGAATCCTCGTACGTCTTGAACAGACGCACGGGCTGCTTGAAAGAAACCCAACTGTGGCGACCACGGGAACCGGACCTCTGGAGATGGAAGACGTGGAAGAAGAGAGCCCGGGTGCAACCAATGCCGAGGAACTGGCAAACTAACTCGAATGCCCGCATAAATGCGAGGGCATTAGGATGTAGTTGAGACGGCGCCAGCCGGAGCCACTTGAAGACCGACATCTGGAAGGAGTTGAAGGGCAGTCTGATCCCCGCCTCACGAAAAGCAAATTCATACATGGTGAACTGCTTCCCCGGGAAATGATGACAAATGCGGTCTTCTTCCTTGGGGGCGCAGCAATACCAGTTTGGTGGATCCTCCCGGCTTATGGTCTCGACCATAGCGTGAGCAGTGATGGCCTCGTCACAGAAGTCGGATTCCTCCTCCAAGGGCTCGTCCGCAACCCATGAGAAGTCGACCTGCCCGGAAGAGGAGGCGTGTTCGGTACCATCTCGGACACTCCCATCCCCGACAGGGAGACGAGCGATTGTCGCGTCTTCGGTGGAGGACCCAGAATCTTCCTTCCTCGGTCGTAAGCGCCCGGTAGCACCTGAAACGCAGACAGAAAGAGTGAATTCGACGTCATATCAAATCCACCCTTCCACCGCAGGTCAAGTGAAAGGGCGTAGCGGCGACGGACACTAACCGTGCTCAACTCGGTGGCGCGCGCACTCTATGGAGACCGGGCATAAACTTCATACAGCCTATGCAAGTATTGCCCAGCATATGAAGTTTATGCCCGGTACAGTAGGATCCCAACCCTATTTTCTACCACCTAATATACACCTACAGTCCACTACATTGTTCCCAAGTTAAACCTAACCACATTTCTACAACATTATCATGCGTTTGACAGAAAACAACAAGGAAAAAGAATGGGTCACAGTAGAAAATCGTACCTGACATAGTTAAGTTGAAAGGGTACGGTGGTGTCCGAGCAGAAGACGGTGGTTCAGATAGGAGGACGGGCGGAGACGGCGGTCCAGACGGTTGAGCAAGCAAACGAGAGAGAGGGTGGAGATCTCCGGTGAACGTATGAGCGAGAAAAAAAAGGTAGAAATGAAGTTACTCAACCCCTTTTTATAGGGCTTGGCACGTGGACCAACACGCTAGGTCATCATTGCCTAGCCTGCCTACGCCGTCTTTGCGCGCGAAACGAAGCGACGCCACTAATCGTGAGACACGTCTATCAAAGATAAGAAGCTGAAACGACCCGAGCACCTGTCCGTCTCCTCGACTCACCAAGACGCCTCCTCCCCGCGCCATACCCACGCTTACTACAAGGAAGGAGCAGATCAACCGATCACCTCCATCCCCGACATTCCCGGAGAAATGTCAGTCATGAATAGGTCCGTTACGACCTCACCTGTCTAACGATCAAGCTTCCCCATCGTCTCGGGGAACCCTTAGTTGAAACATAAGTCATCTCTCTGGCTCAGAGACTCGACTTGGGGGGCTCCTGTTCTGGACTGGGCCACGACGCTTAGCACGGCGCGGCCCAATGCTCGCCAAGCCCACGTCCAAACGACCGTATCCAAGCGACCACGAGGACACGTCAGGTGAACGACCGTCCGCCCGGAGAATGTCTCCCCGGCCCCTTAAATACGTGTCGGACAACGAGCGGGTCCTCCTCATATGATCTCCATCCACTCATCGTCAACCCACGCCGCGGGCACCTAAGTTGTGTCGGGCAGAGCCACAACGGCATCTCACTCACCACGTCACCCAACTCCCCTATATTGTCTCCTTAGGGATAGGGGCAGTTGGACCAGGGGGCAGACCTTGGTCTAGGTCTTAACGCTTCTTACGCGTCCCCTGGCAGCTCCTCCTTGGGCCTAGCTAATCCAGCCCATTAGGAGCCTTGGCCCAGCGCTGGGGGCTCAATATAAATACCCCTTTCATGGCAAAGGGGCAGGTATGCTAACTCACACTCTGATAATCTCATTCTGTACCTTTTCTGACTTAAGCGTTGGAGCACCTTGCAGGTACACCCCCCTCTCATTTCATTCTCCGGCCCATTCACCAAGACCTTGGAAGGCCCTCCTGATCAGGTGAGATCAACTAGTATAATAGGTTCTTTAATTTATGTTATGGTCTGCACGAGGCCAAACATATCGTACAGAGTGAGCCCAGTAAGCATGTATATGACCAATCCTGGGAAGACGCACTGGAAAATATTGAAGTGGATCCTAAGGTACATAAATGAGTCTTTGAGCAGAGTCTTGATTTATGGTGGAGCCAGTGGTGATGATAGCAAAGTCGAAATCGAAGGATTTGTCGACTCTGATTATGTAGGTTGTATGGATTCCAGAAAATCTATTTCTGGATATGTGTTCACTATCTTTGACACAACAATCAGTTGAAAAGCAACACTTGAGAAGGTTGTTGTCTTATCAACCACTAGAGTAGAGTATATTATCCTTATTGAAGTTGTGAAAAAAGCATTATGGCTTGAAAGTTTTACTAAGGAGCTGAAACTTCAAGGTCGAGTTATCATTGTTAAATGTGATAGTCAAAGTGGCATACACTTGTTGAAAAATTCAACCTATCATGAGTGAACCAAACACATCGATGTGAGGTTGCATTTTGTCAGAGAGATAATCAAGTGTGGAAAAGTCCAAGTGCTGAAGGTTTCAACTGATGACAATGTTGCTGATATGATCACCAAGACATTGCTAAGTTGCAAAATTTCCATTGTATGCAGTTGTCATTTGATAAAGCTGCATGATGAAAGCTAGTTTGTTCCCTTGTTAGTGTAGAGTTTGTTCCAAGGTGGAGCTTTGTGGTCTTTTGATCGAACTCTAGCTCTGACAAGGTTAGCTTCATGGTTCGACAACAGTCGAAAATGTGCATACCGTAGCCGAAATCTGTTCTTGCATGCAGATATATATGTTAGCTTGTTGTTTAAGTTAACATGTTGAATTATGTCAGTCTATTGGATCAATTGTTTAGTATGTTAGTTGAAAACTATGGTTTAATTTTCTTATAAATAACATACTTGTCTTCACTTCTCCATTAGTCTCTGATAATCCTAATCAGAGAGAGAAAATGACGTGATTGAGATTCAATTCTAAACATTATTCTCTAATGTGTAACTGAATCAAAAATCTAATTTTTAATCACTTTGATTATTCATTCTCTTCTCTTCTCTTCTCCCTCTTCTCCCTCTTTTTTCTTTTCCTTTGTGGTTTCTCCTTAATCAAAAAAACCTATCACATTCTATTTTCTTAAGTATCGTTTTACTACATATTTGTTGGTGACTTGAATGACAAAACACTCTTCCGCCGAATTGAAACACTAAACTACTAGAATTTGACATTCAGAAAATAACAAACAATGGACCACATTGAAATTATATAATTTAAATCCTTAGAAAACATGTACTAATTCAAAGAGCAATAGTTAAATAATCAAACGTGTTTGCGGTACTAGTATTTATTTTGGTGGAAACTCTTATAAAAAGAGTATTTTCGTGAAAACCATACAAAAAGAAAAAAAATAGTATCATACGCCATGTCCATGTATATTGATTAATATTAACGCAACAGTATCCGTATATTTCTCACCACCTCACTTGGAAATTCAATCAAACTAGTATTTCATTTCAAAAACCGCTCCTTCCTTTCAACTCCTTTTAACTATTTACTTATATTTATTACACAATTTTTTTATTGTCTCAATTATTATTGTTAATACTCACTTTTAGAAATTTCTTTATATTATTTATTCACAAATTATAGTATTTTTTATTCACAAAAAAAAATTCTTTATATATAAAATAATAGAGATTAATCTCTTAAATCGAAAAAAATATTACTATATAAAAAGTATAATTTTTTTTTAAAATTAACACATTAAAAAATACGATTATTTAGAATTAAGTTCACAAGATTGAGTGAAGATATTATTTATAATAAATATAGTTTTTTACAAAAATATCAACATTTAATTTATTTTAAAAACCTATTTGATTTTCTTCTTTAATAGTTACAATTAATTATTATAATTATAAATATAAGAAAAAGCAAGATACACATTTTACAAATTTAATGTTACAAAATACACTATATTTACATTTTATACAAATCAATATTAAATATTATAAAAGATAAAAAAATAAATGTTTTAGCAAGTTCTACCGTTTCCACCATACGGATCTTGCTGCTGGAGCGTCTCAGATCGTGATTTCCCTCTTTTTCTATAACCCCATTTTCACTTTCTCTCGTTCTTCTACCGTTGCCACAGATCTCTCTCTTCTCCGAAGTTTCAATCATGTTCAATTTCCACTTTTTCATGCCATTTTGACTATTCGGTAAGCACAATTTCACTTACTGTTGACTTTAATTTTTTCACCAAAAATCTCTTTTTTATTTTCTGGGATTGTTCTGTCTCATAAATTGAACTTGGGTTTTTATTGGATCCAAGTTTGGTACTTGGAAAGTAATGGGTTTCGGAATCTGAGTATGTTGGTTTTGTTTAGTTTTTTTATCCCTAGTTGTACTTGTGTAATCATATTCATCAATAGTAATAGTTTCTGTTCAAGTGTTATTTTTCTACTTGGTTGGTTGCTGATGAAATGCTGAAGAAAAGATTCAATTTTTCTGAATAATAATCATGATTGTGTTGTTTTGTGTGTTCTCATTGGTGAAATTCCCCAATTTTTCTTGATGCACTAAGCAACTAAGTCCAAGAGAAGATTAGTAGTGTTAGATTATAAAACAAAATTGGTCTACATCATCATCATTATGACTGTTTATTCTTTAGAATTGTTTAATACTTTGAAAAATTCTGAATTATGATGATTGTATTGTGTGTAGTGTTGCTTACAAGCTTATTACCATTTGACTGGTAAATAACTTATAGCATGGTTTTACAGGTCGGTTGCTTTGTCGTCTAAATCATATCTTTCTTCTTCAAAAGAGGGTAAGTCTTTACATCAAAGGCTTCTTGATGAATGTTTGACAGGTTTTTTTTTTGTTAAAGGTTGTAATCTTTTGGAAACCGATAAATTGTTTTGACTTTTGAGAATTTGTTAAAGGTTGTAATCTTTTGGAAACCGATAAATTGTTTTGACTTTTGAGAATTTGTTTAAATATTTTTCAAACATAAGCAACTGATATTTCTTTTGAACACCTTAGGAATGATTAAACTTGTTCATTTTGTCTGTTGTGGTTTTCTTGTGTTTAATCATCTTTAACTTCAATTTCTTGTGTCTATGTAACTAGATTAGTGTGAATGATGGATTCAATTAACCCTTTGCCCGCTGATGGACTTGATGTGGTCCACCAAAATGGCGTTGATGACGAACCTTCTAATTCTGGAGAGGACGGTGTTGTTTCAAATGGCTTAGACCCCCATGTTACTGAAACTACAGAAACCGTAGCTTTGAATGGAAATTTTGAAAGTTTCGACCTGTCAGAAAGCACTGCAACTGGAAACTCGGCTATGGAGGAAACTGAAGAAACAAATGACAGTGTGGATGGCAATAGTCTCACTGTTTCAAAGGTTGGAGGGGTTTTGCTTTTCTAGAGTTGGTTTCACTTTAGTAATTATATGATTTGGATCTAATATATACTTGCTCAATTCTAGGAAAAGGAAGTGAAGATAACAGTTCAAACGGAACAATCAAAAGCACAGAAGGGTCCTGTCAAGATTAAGAATGCAAAGGTTGCTAGTTCCAGTGGTGTTCGTGCTAGTTTGGTGAAAAACAACAAAATTGGAAAAGACAAACAAGCATCATCTGCTGTTTCAAATGGAACTTCTGCTGTAGACTCCCGCCCAAAACAGCCTAGTAAAAGCAGATCATTCAATGACCGGCAGTCCCAATTGTCCAAGGTAAACCCTGTTGTTACCTTTGCTTGTCTTCTCAAATATTTACTTAGTAACTCAGAGTTTGAGATAATTGTTTTCCTTATGTTTCTTCAATATTTCATTTTCCTTTCAGTTTTCGGTGATAAAGTTATAGTTTGGCATTTTCTGATAGTGTTTTCACTTTGTTTTCCGCAGCACCCTTCAAAGTCTGAGGCAGCATCTTCTCAAGTTGCAGCGTATGTACTTACATTTATTTGACGATGTTTCGTAGTAAGAAATATACTTGTAAGGGATGATTCTAGTTATCAAACTCATGGACTGATTTATTGGTTACAGGGAGAAGAAAAATCCAAAATCATTGAAAAAGGGAACTCTTGATAAAGTTCAAGGAGAAGCAGAACCTTCTCTGTATCCTTTCTCTTAGGGTTTTCTAATTCCTTCTAGTGCAAATGTGAAACTATGCAGTTTTCTTTGTCACATAAATGTATTATCGAGTATGGTGATGTGTATTTTTGTAGTCCTTAATTCTCTTGAAAGTACCAATGCAGAAGATGCCAAACCTCGCAGGGTGGGGACACTTCCAAATTATGGATTCAGTTTCAGGTGCGGTGAACGAGCTGAGAAAAGGAGAGAGGTAAACTGCATTATATACATGTTTCCAGCTTCGGTCTCATTGTTCAGGTTTCATTTGAATAAGCTTCTAGTTATAAAAACAAATTGATCTTTTTTGTGAGCAGTTCCTCAATAAGGTTGAGGAAAAGATTCAGGCAAAGGAGGAGGAGAAGAGTACCTTGCAGGCAAAATCCAAGGTGAGAATCTTTGATATCACGATTGAATTATAAATTGCTGAGTTTTCCTTTTAAGCATGTCGTTTTTTCTCTCCTTTTATAGGAGAGCCAAGAAGCCGAGATTAAAAAGCTTAGGAAGAGTCTAACTTTTAAAGCAACTCCAATGCCAACTTTCTATCAGGAGCCTGCTCCTCCTAAGGTAGAGCTGAAGAAGGTAAATTTCTTTCTCTCTTTCTGAATGTGCATGTGAATGTGTGTGTATACTTGCATAGTTGTATCCTTGTACATCACTTCTTGGTTGGATGTATGTTTGGTTCTTTAGTGGCGAAAGTTGATTTTAGGTTAAAATGGAGTTTAAGGTAGAATGTATTATGTTTGGATACTTTCACGTGAAAGTGAGTTGAACAATGAATTTGATTGTAAAAGTCATGTTTGGAGGCAAAAGCTACAATTCATAGCTTTAAGTCCTGCCATTCCAGCCGCTTTGCGGCACCGTTATAGTGGATTATGGCGGAAAAATCAGCAATATCGGTCGATATTTTATCATTGCGGTGAGCCCAAAAGCCGCCATGTATATCCTCCATAACGGCGCCATGGCGGATATTTGATAACACTGCTCCAAACATACCAAAATCAATTTTTAATTTCAGAGTTACTTTTACTCTCCCAATCAAAACATGCACTTGCATGCACGCCTTGTTGTGTACTCTTAACCTTTCACTCTACGCCAATTATTTCCAGATGAATTTTTTGTTTGCTTGGAAACCTTGGATATCGTACGAGCTTATGACAGACAAATCATACAAATTTTTTTGAAAATAACTATTAAAGAATAATATTTGCGGATGAAAACTTGTGTTAGCCGTTCCCGCATGTCTACTATAATTGTCTGTTTTGTTGTGTTTAGCACACTAAGTTTCATGCCTGTTCTTAAATGATTGAAATCCGTTTTCCACAAAACAAAATCAACACCAATGATCCGTGCTAATGTGATATCCGCAGAACACTATCTGCCTTGCTCTCCACTTTCTCTTCTTCCAACCCATTTTACCTGTGCTGCTTTCGTCACGTCTTTCTACACGTGTTAGCACGACTACTCTTAAATACCCTATCTGTCATTACCAAACCATTATTGATCTTCAACCGAATGCTTAATGCACATGAGAACAAGTTGAGATAAAAATTGAAGAAGAAATCGATCATTTTGAAAGCAATACTATTAGCTCAATATAGTGATTTTGTACATAGTTCTGGCTTTGTTAAGAAAAATCATATCCGCCGAGGTTGTTGGAGTAGTACCATTGTTTGTGTTGTCTGGAATGTTGTTTTCCCTGTTATCTGGACAATACATCCTGATATCACTAGGAAAATTTAACTTCTTTATTTTGTTTGACACAATACTAATGTAGATACCAACCACAAGAGCTAAATCTCCCAAGCTCGGGCGAAAGAAGAATTCCACAAATTCAGAGTCTGATGGAAACGGAAGCACCAGTTCTCGACAAGGTCGATTAAGTCTGCAGGAGAAAGTGCTACAGAGCAACTCCACTAAAGGAATTACCCTTGTCAATCAAAAGAAGCCGATACGAAAGTCCCTTCCTACTCGACTGGCTTCTGAAAAGACCAATTCAACCGCGGCACCTACATCGAGGGCAACAAAGAAAGATACTACCTTAACCAAAGCTACAAATGAAGAGAAAACCGAGATCGTTGCAGTCAATGAAGAGAAAACGGAGACCATTGCAGCCAATGAAGAGAACAATACTCTTTCCAGTGAGACAAATGCTGCTCTTCCTCTGAATGTGGTTCCTTCAGATAAACCAAGTGAAGAAGAATCTCATGTGAATGGTGACATAACAGTGGTTGAAGAGAATCCTCACCTTACCTTGTCACCAGAAGCGATAACGACCGTGCATTGATCGGATTGTGAATGTTATAGAAGCTTATGACTCAGATTATTTTGACAATGAAGGCTTGCAAATTTGCATTATGGTTTGTGTTGTCCTATTGTCGTTGTTTATTTATCTGTTTACTCCTAAGCTTGATAATTCAGTTGTCATCATTCTCATTTTTATTTGCTTGCAGCAATGTATGTAAACTACTTTGCAAGTTTGAATATTCTAGTTGATGCTTATTTTGAGTATATGCAGCATTTCTCTGTTTAGTGGGATATATATATATTTTGAGGAAAGTTTTGAGAAAGTTTGCTATGTTAAGGCCTTGATTTATTAATTATGAGAACATATTACAAATTTGCAAAGAAGTAACTCACAATCCTCACCATGTTCTAATTACCATGAATTTGAGATTTTATCCCCTTTTATAAATTTGGTATCTTTGTTAATTTCCTTGATTTTTAAAATTTTTAGTAGTTTATATTCAACAATTTTTTTTAACATTATTGGATTTTCGAAAAATCTTGTAATTTATCGGATTTAAGAAATGTCCTAGGTTATTGGATTTTTCGAAAAAGTGTGGTAGTCTATTCAAAAAATCCAATAGTTTTTAATTTTTTTCTTCTACAGGCAGTTTTTAAAAATCTAAAAAATTACAAAAATAAATAAATTCAGTATTAATAAATACAAAAAAATCGATAAACACAAAAATAAGAAAAAAATTAATTAGGGTATAAAAATAATAACAGCCCTATTTAGGGTAAGCTAGCTTGTTAAAATCTCTATGAATTTGAAATGATACCTATGGAATACAATATGGGCAACATAAGTCATTTAAAGGAATATGTGTAATTAAGATTGCGACTGTTGATAGATAGTAACTTAATTGTAGTAGATTCATTTTGCTTGACGATATTTTACCATAACCCCTCCCTGTTTGATCTGGCACACCACACGAGGATTGCTATTATTTTTTGTTTTATTAAATATTTTTGAATTTTATATTTAGTGTTTACAGGATTTTTTTTGTGAAGAAATACCAAAATTTTTAAATTTCTTTTTTGTAATTTTATGTTATATTTATATAAAATTGAAATAAATAGGTAAATGAAAAATAATTAATAATATTATGCTATAAAGTTAAAATACGCGATAATTGACAAGAAATTACAAAATATTGAGTTGAGTTCGGTGCCGTAATTGAGTTCGTGCCAATGTTGTCGTAGTTGGGTCGTTGTGGTTGAGTTGATTGTGGACGGTATGGTTGTCCAAATTGGGACATTGAATCGTTCTGGAAACGAAGCAATGGTTCGTGCGATGTAAGAAAGTCAGACAATAGTTGGATGTTGTGGCGATGAGATGTTTGGGTGTTCATAAGTGGGGAGCTATGGTGGGATGAGGTTGAATCATATGAATCATCTGTGCTATAGACAAATGTGGTGGTGACATATGGTTGTTGGTGGTAAGGGTTTGGTTCCTGGTTTTGAGTTTGAGCGTGAGACATGAATTGATTGCGAGGTTGAGTGTATATGGTATGATGATGGTGTGAGGTTGGTAGTTGGGTTTGGGTGGGTTGACATTGTTCTTGGGTTTGATAAGGGTGTGGGGTTGGTTGTTGGACAGGGATTTGTTGTTGGGCGTATGATGACGAAGCTCGTTGGCGTGAATCAATAAAATACATTGGTTCAGACACAAATTTTAGCGTTGTAATCGACCTAAATCAAGCCATATAATGTTGAGTTGGTCTAGCACCATGTATGATTGGTTCGTTTAAGATGTGTTGATGTTGATTCCTTCAATGACGATACATCTCTTTTGCGAAGTCTCTTCAATCAGAATAATCTCATTGGTCATCGACTCTTTGTTGATGTCAATATCCCAAACACGTCGGAGATTCTGAAATTTGTTACTGCATGCCGAATGTAGTTTCACACGGTCACTCTGGTGCATCTCCACAATAGTGAACCAGATGATTGGTGTATTTGCTGTTCAAACTGCAGCATCATCGTGGTTAACCTGATGGTCAAGACCCAAATACGGTCTCCAGATAAACTGTATAAGAATTTGACATGATTAGAGGATATGTAATTAGATAATTTTTTAAAATCAAAAGTAGAGTTGTTTAGTAGTAATACATAGTCTGGTCCAATATGATTTAAAAGATTGCGATAGACTACTACAACGTGTTTGGACACCTATTGTAGTTCATCCCCTGAACTGACCACCTAGATCAAAAAGATTGAAAATATATTAGTTACAGTCAATTGTAGTATAAAGTTTGACAAATTAGAAGATTTAAGATAAACTTACTTTGTTGTGTAGGGGAATGTGAATGACTTCTCGTTGACGGGGGCGAGTGACAACATTCTTGACCAACCCCATGCTTGTAGCAAATAGGCGCAAGAATAAAACGTACAAGTATTATTTTTTGGCTTTTTTACACAACGAACTATATAGATGGGACAAAATAATTGAACCCCAACTATATGTGCCTACTTTATTTATATTTCGTAACAACGACAAATACATAATATTTATCGTATTACCAGTACTTTTAGGAAATAAAAAATTACAAAATAGAATCATAATATAACAACGAGCTTTAAATATCTTTTCATACTCACTAGATTCCTCGTTTAATGTTATACTTGAATAATATTGTTTAAGATAGTTTAAATTAATACCTTGACCCCTAGGTTGACCCAAAATTTATCCCATAGTTGTGTCTTAACAGAACCTTCCTTCAAACACTAACGCGAAGACATCAGATTGTCAAACGCAGATGCAGTAAGGTGGATCAACAATATTCCATTAGAGAAGTGGACTAGGGAATATGACAACGGTCAACGATGAGGCCACATGACAATAAATCTTGTGGAATCGATGAACTCTGTCTTCAAAGGCATCCGAAACCTACCAATAACCGCTTTAGTGCAAGCAACCTATTTTAGGCTAGGGGCGCTGTTTGAGATCAGACATTTCAAATGGAGTTCAGTGTTACAATCGGGGCAGCTGTTTAGTGATGCTTCAATGAAATTCATTAAAGAAGAAACTGTCAAAGCTAACACACATGTGGTCACAATGTTTGGCCATACTAAAGGTTGATACAACGTTGCTGAGTCAATGGATCACAATGAAGGTGTGCCAATGGGACATTATCGAGTGGAACTAGATAGAGGTTAGTGCGACTACGGAAAGTTCCAAGCCTTTCGTATGCCCTGCTCCCTTGTCATAGCGGCATGTTCAAATGTTCGACATGATCCTTCCAACTTACTATCCGCTGTTTACAAAGTCATAAACCTATCGAATGTTTACAAAATTTGCTTTTCGGTGGTAGCAAAAGAGGATTATTTGTCTGCATATCAAGGGAACATACTCTCGCATAATGAAATAATACGAAGAAAGAAAAATGACCGCACAAACAACACCCATATTCAAACCGAAATGGATACGGTGAACAAAATGGTGAGATTATGTAGTTCATGTCGTCAGCCCGATCATAACCCTAAAAAGTGTCCCAATGTTGGACCAAACACAACAACATAATTTTAATTGTAACCCTTTTGCTTTACAATGAAAACAACATTCATTTCATAAATATCATAAGATTCAGATTCAATAATTTAAAAACAACAATTAAACAATAATTTAAATAACAATTAAACAACAATTAAACAACAATTAAACAACAACACAAATAACTACAACAATAAAATAACATCACAAACAAATACAACAAATAAACAACATAACTATGTGATTACAATCATCCAAACAATTTTATGAGAAGTATACATCATCATGTGAACGTCTCTGTCAGTTTTAACATTCACCAGAAACGAACTTCTTCATTTTGGTTGAACGTGGTATAAAGCCATTGAATTTTTCTGATCTTTTCACCTTCTGCAATTTCTCCATCTAACCAATGGTTCAAGGTCCTGTTAATATGTTCAAACATATTTACATTCCAAAGTCGAATCTTCATTTTGAGGCTGCACTGCTGAAAAATTAAATCGGCATTTCTCCTGTGAAGACATTTTAAGATGTTAAAACGTATCTACATATATGAAGACATTTTAAAGAAAAATGGAAGGAGATAGTAAGAAGATGTAAAAAATTATGGGAGGATGATGTTGTATTTATAGATGAAGTGTAGCATAGTATCCACATGCATTGGCGCCTCCACTGAGTGGACTATGTATGAACCATTGCATGTGGCGCATGGGACGTGCATGCGCCACTCCTAATGGCGACATGGACATGCATGCGCCAATGCAAATGGCGTCTATGTACAATAGTTTCATTGCATGCGTCAATGCAAATGGCGCATTTGTTATTTTTTTTTTTTTGAAAAAGTGGTTATATTAGTAAGTATTTTCAACAATAGTTATTTTTGAAATATATTTCAATAACTTGATTATTTGAAATAAAAATCGATAATTCATACTCAAAGAAAAAAATATTTAACATTATCGAATTTTTTGAAAAGTCGATAGACTACCACACTTTTAAACAATTGAATATGAACTATCAACTTTTCAAAAATCCAAAAAATTAAAATTCAGATTTATCATAAAATCTGATATGTTAAATTTATTTTTTTAAAAATCCAATAAAAATGAATACTAAACTTTTGAAATATATACCGGAATTTTCAATTGCACTAATAATTTTTTATTCACTCTTTCTTAGTTAAATTTTAATAAATATATATATATTTTTTAATTTTGAAAATACATGGAGGTGCAAGGTCAAGATGCGGCGTCTCAAGATAAAATCTCTTGCTTGACCTTGATGCATGATTTCCTTATAAAAATTCTTAAAAACATATAATAGAAGATCCATTTACTAAGCCCGTTGGTTGGTCCTATATTAGCTTTTTTTTTTTCTCATTTGCATTCATATTTTTATTTAAAAAAGAACAAATAAAGGTTGCAATTTTAATTTTAAATAACAAAAGAAATAATAACAAAAACACATGTTTGAATTGACGGATTTGAATTTATCTCCTGTGAGACTGTCTTGAAGAATTTAAGAAAATAATTTAGAGATAATGTTTGTAAACTTTTTTTCAACTTATTTTTATAAATTCTTTTTAGACAATTAATATTTAGTTATCTTGTTACTTATTTTTTTCTTTTTCTTTTTGAATTATTTTGACCCGCATACAATCAAATCAAATTTATGGGCATAAATATCAATGACTCTTTTCTTCATAACATAACAACATATTTATCAACGTTTTAAAATTTGGATGGATCATCGATCCGATTAAACTATTGAGTCAATGAATTATTGCTCGGATCAGTGGATCGTTGGTCGGACCGCATAACTTCTAATTCAATTTTAAAAAAAAATCTTAAAATAAAATTCTTGACATAATTTCATAACTATAAAATCTATAAAAAAAAATCTGAATCTATCCATGCAAATAACTTGTATAATAATCTTAAATAAAATTCCAACATCCAAACATAACAATTTGATCATGCTGATAAATTATCAAAAATTGAAAAGGTAATTGTTTATAATAATACATAAACTACTAAATTAATTTAAAACATTTTATTTATTAAGCTCTATATAAATAATTAAAAATAAAAGATAGAGTGAAAAATAAAAAAACTATAAATAAAAAAGTTAATAAGAATAATGCGACTTTTACTTAAAAATAATGAAAATAATGTGAAAATTTAATTCCATCGACAAAGTTCTTTTTCCAAATAATGAGATCAAATTGAAAATAATGTAAAAATATGATTTCATTTTTCTTTTGTAACATAATTTTTTCTTCAAATTTGTTGTATTATTATATTATATAATTAATTTTCTAATTTTTTAAATTTATTATATTATTATGTTATATAATTAATAATAAATAAATTTAATGAGAATGTATTAGAGAAAAATATTATAGAATATATTTCTTTTCTTTTTGACCAAATTAAACATCAACATCAAAGGAATTCATGATGTCGTGAATAAAACTACAATCATAATAGATTTGAAAAGTTAATTTGACTAAATTTCATATTTATAATTTTAATATTGTTTAATCATTATACATAATTAGTGTTCACGGGAGTTTTTTTTTAATGCGCATAGCAGAGAAAAATAAATCTTTGTTTTTCTTTTTATGAGGTTTCTATTGTAGGTCGTATTAAAAATAATATTATTATATTTTAAAAATGGTAAATAAAGATATTCAAAATTATATCGAAGTATACAAAGTAATATTAATGCCGTAGAATCAATGACGTTCTTTAAAAGGAATGCCGAATATGAAGTTGAAGTATTTTCTTTTTTTCTGCAATTGTTTTCCGTAGTAAAGAAAAAATATAAGACTCTTAAATTAGATATTTTTTATAAAAAAAGATAGTAAAATTAATATTAATAATAAAGTTATAAAATAAAAATATTAATAAAATTAATATTAGTAATAAAGTTATAAATATTAATAAAAACAGATTTTAAAACAAAGACATCAAAACTTAAAAAAAATCAAAATAGAAAATCAAAATTATAATAAAGTTAAAAAATAAGCACTAAAAGATTAATCCGTCCGATAAAAAACCCGTTGATTCACTGGTCTAACAAGTGAATCTGACATATCACACTGATTTTTATTGTGTCAATTGCAACTATGGTCCGATGACCTTATCAAACCGTTCTACCATCCAATTATTTGTCTAATCAATTTGATCGGCCGAAACGGTCGGATTCTAAGACATTGATATTTATATTGTAAGTGAGATACAAAATCATTAAATATTTAAAATTTTCAATTGGTGATAATCCATTGAGACAACTTTTACGGACTCTTTTGAATGGAACAATCGTAATTTTTCAACGGGTAACCTTAAGTCTTCTAGTCAAAAACTATTTCTAAAACTGAATATCTTTTCAAATTATTTTTATAAGGGAACTAAGGAATCTTGTAAGATTTGTTAAGTTAAGTGTGATACATGGAAATAGTGATGTGTTATCTTGTAAATATGGATTGTCGGAGGAGGAATTGGGTAGATGATCTTGTAGAGACTCCATTTAATTGAGGGATATTTAATGATTATATGAGGGTAGCAACAAGGCGGGGATGAATGATTTAGAAAAAAAAGTTGTTTAAGAAAAGATAGGAGGTGGTAAAGATTCATATTTTTTTTATTAGATCCTTGATTGAAATGGGAGATTGTGTAATAGGCTTAGTATATTGTTTGAGTTGGCGGATGATGGAAAAAAGAAGTGGTGAGTGATTGTACTTTGTTGTTATCTAACCTTTTTTTGGCATGCTAATGGAGAAGATTCTTGAAATTGGAACTCACTTTCAAAAAATGAGTATTAGGTCAAAGAAACATATAAGATCATATTATTTGAAGGAGACATAATTTGAAATGGAGCAGTTCCCTTAAAAGTATAATCATTTTCATGGAGGTTTCCCACTAAAGATAATTTAGTGATTTATGACATTTTTTATCAAATTGAAATTTGCTCACAAATGGATGTGGTATGTGGAAAATGTACAACATAACATTTATCATGTGAATATTAATTGTTTAGAAATGTAACATGAAAAGTGTATAGTTTACCTATTCGATACTATCATTCTCAGATATTTAATAGTTTATCTAGACTCGAAGTAATACCGTAACCCTCAAATCATGTTAAGTTAAGAATTGTTCTAATAAATACACATTGTTCCCCTTTTAAATTTTCTTAGGATGGAAAATGGAAAGTCAAAGTTAAAAGGTTCAATTGATGAGCTAAACAAGATCATCTGATCCATAACGCATGGTTGAAAATTAAGATCAATTTGCTCGGCGAATCCAAGATGGATTAACGAAATCTAAGATGAAACCAAAGGGTCAAGAACAAGGAAAATTCATTGGGCAAAATTATGGCTCTCCAATCAAATTCAAGGCAGCAAGCAAAGGCAATTGAGAATAATTAATATCTAAGCAAGTCAAAAACTAGGATTTACTAGGAGAATTCATTCATCACCCAATGAATTAGACCAACTTCTGAAATTCTATAAATATGGGATTTGACCAAATCATTAGTTATCAGTTTTCTAAATAAAATTAGCTAGTTTATAGTTTAGTAAAATTGTGTGAGTGTGCACGTGTGTGCGTGTGTGTGTGTGTGTGAGAGAGAGAGAGAGAGACGTTATAATACCAAATGTAACACGCTAAGCCCCAAAACTTATATAAAAATAATTACTCGACAATTTAAGGTGTCACTTCGACAACCAACCAACAAAATCAAAAAAATATTTAACAACATGGAGCAGAAATTAACCTAATGACAACTCCAAATGAACTTCTAAAATAAAGTAATCAATTTTAACATCACAATTCGACACCAAATCAAAACATAACAAAAGCGCCTTGTCCCCGATATTACAAGATCAGAGCACTAAACCACTAAAATATAATAGAACGATAAATAATCAAAGGTAGACTCTAATAAATTATGGTAGATAAACACATAACACATCATGAAAAAGGTCCATGGTGGATGACATAAAGCAAAAAGGGTGAGAATAAACTAAGATATAAAATGACATTAAGAATACGATGGTAGATAAACACACAACACATCAAGCATTCAATACACAAACCACACCATTACAATATCACACTTTTTCCACACACACACACACACACACACACACACACACACACACACACACACACACACACACACATATATATATATATATATATATATATATATATATATATATATATATATATATATATATATATATATATATATATATGAAAAAATGT
The DNA here is from genome assembly GCF_024323335.1 of Lathyrus oleraceus. NCBI lineage: Eukaryota > Viridiplantae > Streptophyta > Magnoliopsida > Fabales > Fabaceae > Lathyrus > Lathyrus oleraceus. The sequence continues at coordinate 28,581,344 of NC_066584.1, forward strand.
GAGATTGTAACGACGTGGTTTGTGACTCACGATATCGACAATATCCATGTGGTACCAATCAACGATGGTTCTTCATACGAATCAGGCTCACCCTTATGAACCCCTTTTAGACTCGTAACTCGCCTCTTTCATAACAACGACACAAATGAAGTATGACATACAATTTATGCAACAATAATAATCACATATTTATGATCCCTCTTCGAACCATAAAAAACATGCAACTTAACAACAACGTAGTTCCCCCTTCGAAACTACCACCACAATAAACAACGATTATTTACTCTCCACATAATTAATCATCAATCATCATAACAATTTCCTCTTGAATCAATCACACACTCACACCTAAAAAACATTATATGCATATCATTAATTCACATTCAGCTCCTTAAGACATTACTGGGGAAAAATGTTATGTTTTAGCCTTCCAACGCTTCGAACCGCGTCTCAAACGAAGTCATGGATCTCTAGTTATTATCAAAATAATATTTGACTAGAATTACACAGGTGAAATCGATTGAAAGGGACCATCAATTGATTGTTCTCACTCTCAGGCCTTTTTTCACGTTTTTTAACAGCATCAATCGATTGTCATCATCCATTAATCGATTGTTCTTGCTTTCTTATACATTTTGTTTCTTTTATTTTTGACATATTGGCTTGATACAATAAACGGATTCACCTAATTAATTGATTATATGATTTCAATTTTTCAAAAATTTAGAATGATCAATCGATTGACATTATGGTGCAATCAATTGACATAAGCTATTTTTTTTCAAAAATATGAGTTTTATGGCACGTTCAGCAAAACCAAGTATTCCTAAAATCCACTCAAACACACCTTATGCTATAACAACTTATTTTAAAAATCTAACATCTTATATCTACTATTATTACATCATAAACCTACCAATTAACATCTAAGTTTACTAATTTAACATCACCAACAATGCATCATGAAAATCACCTTCATGTTCATAACAACACTAATACAGCAAAAAGAATACCATACAATAAAAAATAATATTGGATACATCTTCCTTCACTTGTCTTGAGAATCCATAGAGATACCTAGACACTCCTGCACAAAACAACAATATATAGAACTAAGTACTCAATTTTAGTTGGGTCTTTTTGGGTCAGTTGAGGTACACTTAGGAATCCATGTCATATTTACATTAGGAACTAGAATGTTCCTAACATGACAAAGAGGCTTAATATAAACATTATCACCACAATAATGGAAAATAGCTCTAGATGAAATGCTTATTCTATTTTTTTTAGTGACATGGGGATTTTTATTAAAAACATTCCCTCTTTCACTCGAAGAACTAGAACAAGTATAATAATGAAGTAGTACATGTTAGTTGTCCCTTAAGAGTTTCAATTTCAAGTTTTAAGTTTGGAAACTCAACACATTCCATAATTTCCATCTTTTCAACTAAAGTATCTGAAACATTACAACGCTCATTCGTTAGAGATGTATGCACTTCTTTAAGAGATTCTAAAGCACAATTAAGTTGATTTATCTCCTCTTCAAGTTTTAAAATAATTTCTTTTTGAGAGAAATTTTCTTAAACGATTTTATAGAATATGCATAAAAGTCATTGAATACTTTCGACAACTCATTATAAGAATACTCATTAACAGAATCAGTTATATACCTTTGAAGTTTTACCTTTCTTACGTGCCATCAAACAAAAGTTGGCACACTCATCATCTGAACTCAAGCGAGAATAAGAGGAGGATTTGTCATCCCCTTCTTCCCACACAATGAGGAACTACGACCTTTGGAACATTTTCCCTTCGTCTTATAGAATTCCATGTCTTTAATTTTATGATATTTGGTGAGACTTGGACACGTGGTTCTATAGTGTCCCAATTTTCCACACCCGTAACATATGATATCATCATCATTTTTCTTGTGTTCTTTCTTGGGTGGTGATTATTTCTGAAGTTTACTAGACCTTTGTTGGAATGCTTGAGCTTGTTTCTCTTTAGGTATGTATTTTAGTGTCTGATGAATAAACCCATCTCTTCCTTTTTAGAAGCCTATTCGTCAGAGTTGTGACTTTCTTCCTTTAACTTCTTCACTTTTGATGATGAAGCTTTAAAAAAATATATCTTGTTTCTCTTCTTTACCTTTATCTTCCTTTTTCGACCTTACTTCGCTATCAACAAGTCGTTTCAGTTCATTCTCATGCTCGACTAACTTTCCAAGCAGTTTTGTAATATCCAAAGTACTAAGATCATTTGTTTCTTTTATAGTAGTGACATTTGGTTTCTACTCCATGCATATAAGTCTCAATATTTGTTAGTACGATCTTTGTTATAAAAGGTTTTACCCGAGTTGCTTAATTTAATGATTAAATTGAGGAATCTAGTTTGCATGGAATCCACGGATTCTCCGGGATCCATGCGAAATAGTTCAAAATCCTCTATAAACATATTGATTTTATAATCCTTGACGTCATTCATTCCCTCATATAGAGTTTGGAGAGTATCCCACATACCTTTAGCACTTTTATGATGTGAAATTGAGTAGAAAACTTTCACACTTAAAGCGGAAATAAGTATGTTACCCGCTTTCAAATCATATGAAGCCTTTTTGGTTTCAGCATCATCCTAATCTTTTGGATGTTTAACAACTTCGTCATCGTCCTTGGGAATAAATGACCCCTCGATGACGGCACACCACATATTTTATCAACCGATAACAAGTGTACATACATGTTCTCTTTTTAATAAGTATAATTTTCTCTTTTGAAAATAGACACTCTATTATACGCTCCCTTAGGATAGTCATCTTCCAACTCAATAAGGTATCCAATCATAACAAAACCTAATACTTACATAGTAAATCGATCTTAATTGAACAAACAATAAACTACGCTATAATTGAAATACCTAAGCATGCAAATACTAAAATGCAAGAGTAAGAGAGAGATGAGAACGAGATTTATAGTTCTTCGGTGTTCATCCTTTCTTTGCCTACGTGCATTCTTCAATGGTTTTCCATTGGAACCTGCATTTTTCCTTTTTATTTGACAAATATTTGCAAAATTTCATACAATCACCAATCTACAATAATGTTGAGAAAATTAAAATCTCCCATATGGATCTTGACTTGTATATATCACAATGTCAAACTATTCTACTACTCTTTACTCAATTAACGCTTCTTGAATTTTCCAATATCACCAATATGCTTCAAGCCTTTGTGTGTATCGGTCAACCCTTTGATCCCATCGATTCCTTGAGCGGTGAATTGTCCGAAGATTTGAGAAGAACTCTTCCTTATTCATAATTTTCCACATAATCACTACTAAGGCAATTTTGGGGAGAAGAACCTACTTCTTTTCAATGGAATTAGTCATCACCATTGACAATCACCTCAATCTTGCAAACAACCTGAAAATTTCAACCAAATCTTCAAGAACGATTAGTTTTAACTTTTAAGAACATGTCTCATTCAATCAATTACAAATCTCTCTTTATCAAGATCTCAATCAAATTGAAGTTGAAGATGCAAAAATTTTGTTGCAAGAACTTTGAACTTTCAAAACAGAGATTGATTTTTCACATAATCACAATTTTGATTATGATACTCACTATGATTCAGTTTTTTTAGAAATGATGACAAAAAAGGTTTTGTATGTGCTTGAGATTAAGCACTGAAAATGGTTGAAAAAGTCAGGTAGATTCGAATCAAAAGCATTTCATAAATTGAATCAAATGAACAAGTGAAGTGAAATAAAATAAAAATAGAGTTTTGAACCATTTTTCAGTTTATTCGAATCAAGAGGAAAGTGCGATTCAAATCAAACACCTCGTGATTCAAATCATGTGTTAAATTTGATTTGAATCAAATAGGCTGAGATAACCGAAAAAATATGGAAATTTGCATGATTTGAATCATGTGTAAAGTGTGATTCGAATCAATTGAGGCAGAGGTGATCCGGAGTTTGATGATTCGGATCATGTGTAAAATGTGATTCGAATCAAATTATTTTAACAAATTTTGGTTTGCCTATGTCCAAAATGATTCGAATAAGGATTTGTGCTTGATTCGAATCAAACACCCAAAATCCCAAGTTTAAAAAAATTTAAGGAGACTTTGAGATTTTTCTTTCCACCTAACTTGAATCGATATCATATATGGCTCTTATTCCACTGACTCGTGCAATTTATTAAAAGCATTATGATCAAGTTCAAACTTAACCAATGATTTTATGCATGCTAAAAACAAATTATTTCAAAACTTGATTCAAAGACGTGCAATCATAAAGGAATCACAATAATCGAAAGTAAATCAAAGATGAAAGCGATAAGACAACCAACAAAATAATTGTATCAAAGTGCTCCCCCTGAATGTATTAGGGACATGTAAGTGCAATAATGCATACGGACAATCATGCAAACAATCGATTAGAATAGAAGGCACATGTCAATTACTAACTCTCTCCTCGACATGTAAAGCCAATAATTGCAATGCCCTTCCTCTTTTCGCAACAAAAGTTAATGGCATGAGGGCAACTATTCTGAGTTGGTCGCCAAGGCCTAGTAAGGAGAAAGGTCAAATATGCAAGGGAAGTAAAACATGGAAAATAAAGACTAAGTTATTACTCGTGACTCCCTTAGAGAAAATAGTCAGATCCATTAAATCCATCATACATTTGTCTGCATCTCTCGCCTTCCCTTCACATTTCAGTTATAAACAAATCCCTCTATAAAAGTAAGTAAAGTGCGCTGTTTTAAGGTAACTTCTTTCCCATTTGAATATCCACTATTCACTTTATATACTAACTTGAGTATTGGAGTGCCAACATTGTAGATTAGCCCCATCCACCGCATCGAAACCAAAGTTATGTGGTAACAGAATACTCAGATCAACTTATCTGATTATCATCATATTCTCGTGTAGAATATTCTTGCTTGTGGATTTAAACTACCATGTAAAAGCATTAAAATAAGGTGTGAGGTGAAAGAGTTCATATTCACGAGTATAAGATAAATGAGATGAATAGAAAAATCTTATTTCCTATAACTCATTCGGTCTTGTTATGCTTGGTGTGGTCCTTTGGGTAAGAATTTAATTAATGCGAAAATCTGGAAGTGTGGATTTAATAGATGGATTGCAAAATATGATTAAAGTCTTGGTTGATTTAAATTATGTTGAATGGGTGATTTTCGGTGATAAAAATGATGTTATGTTTATGATTGAACTATTGTGACTACTTGACTTGTTGGATTATTTTGATATGTGTGATTATATGTGATGATATGGTGCATATGGCCGACTTTCTATGATAACTTGACTTAATAAATTATTCTTGATCTTTGTAATTATATGTACTAATGATGTGGTTATAATTGAAAAGATATCACTACTTGAATTGATAAGTTATTGTTGATCTATGTAACTATTTATGATGATGATGATATGTTTATGGTTGAGTTATTATGAGTCTAATTTGATGAATTATTATGAATAAATATAATTATCAACGAAGATGTTATGATTATGACTATTTTTTCAGAAAGATTTAGATGGATTGATATGCCTAACTGTGACATATATTTGTTATGTGATGTTTGATTGTATGAAATACATAATAATGGTGTATAGATGATGAACATATTATAATGAAGTTGAGATGCAAAAAGTATTTGGTATTTTCTCATAGATGAAGAAAGAATTGTGATTTTGATCTTTGTTGAAGATGACACTTCTAAAGAGTAAACTAAGCTAACAAGGGGATAAAGTAGATGTTAGTGGTTTTGAGTGGAGATTAATTTTGCATTGTATAGGTATGGTATATCAAATATAATTGATGTTGGAAAAGTAAACAAACATTTGGGTATGTTGGGGAAGTTTTTCACTAGGTAGCATTGAATATTGTGAGACTTCTTCTTTTAGAGCAACACCTTTGTGAGAGACACATTACATATTCACCTAAAACCTTAAGGTGATAGGTGAATGAGTTCTCTCACTTATAAATATTCAAGTCTCCATATTTCTAACCAATGTGGAAGTATTACCCACACTACTAACACTTGATACATTCTCAACACTCCCCATCAAGTGTGAGTCCACAATGCTCCCCCTCAAGTGAAAGATCTTCTTACTTTCACAAACTCTTGTACCGCACGGAACATTTATTATTCACCACATTGGCGCCGTTGACACTCTTTAACGGAACGTTTCTTATTCACCACACTGACACCGTTGACTTTCGATACAAGTAAGTCGGTATCTTTCTCGAACCAAAGGCTCATGATACCATTTGTTGGGGAGTTTTTTACTATGGAGCATTGAACATTATGAGGCTTTTTCTTTTAGAGCAACACATTTGTGAGAGATACACCACATATTCACCCAAAATCTTAAGATTATAGGTGGGTGGATTCTCTCACTTATAAATATTCAAGAATCCACATTTCCAATCAATGTGGGACTATTACCCACACTATTCACACTTGATACATTCTCAACAGGATATACATGTAGAGAATTTTTATTTGACTTGGGATAGTCCTTCAATATTAAGAGCTAACATACAACACACTTGTAGATTGACTGTCATGTATGTGTATCTCGGGTTCAGTTAAAGAAACCTTGGAAGACAAGATTTACTTGATGAATTAAGATCATTCAATGATGTTTGTCCACCTCTATGATCGCATAGTATCATGACCATCTAACCAAATACTTCAGTGTAGAATGATCTCATAAAAAAAGAGGTTTGGAGTCTAATAGCATGCATATGATTGTTTAAATTGTGACTCAACTTCCCAATTATCATATATTATATTGATGTCCTATATTAACTATTTATGTTAAGGTTGATTTGATATGATAATATTTATACCTTGACATTGTGAATTATGTTAATGTTTTAGGTTTTGATATGATACAAATTTTAATGGATAATTTGTGTTATTTTCAATTGTTTTATATTGTTATATGTTTTTGAACACTCCTTTGTACATTAAATTTTAAAAAAAAAAAAAAGCTTCTTTTGTTAAAGTAAGAGTTAAGTTTTGAGACACGTATAATCATGTCATCATCTCATTACAATATAAATTTTTTAAACATATTTCAATAGTAGTAGTTCACAATAGAACCTGTCTAAGAATATGTCCTATTCTAATTTTCCAGTCGGTCTCAGTGTCCCCCTTAAGAGTATATACATCAATTTCAAAGAAGAAAAGGAAAAAGAACAGTGGCCCCAAGTGGGGCTTATGTCCCAGCCTGAACTTGCTGTTTTTGTCTCAACAAATGTACAGAGAACCTTCTGATGTAGGGTAATGTAGTCGTGACTTTACAACTGGTGCATCAATGAATGATAATTCATTGCATGTGACATTGCATGTGTCACTTTTATGTCTCTGACAATAATACCCTAGAAGAACCATTGAATCTAAACCTTGTTGTGAAGTTTTATAAGGAACACGTATTCAAATCTAAATATCTTCTAAAAAATGTGAAACATGAACTTCCACGATTCACAATATAAACCACATGTGGCGAGTAAGTACAGAATCTATAGATACGTGATTCACTATTATCTTGGTTTATGTTCCTTTCAACTATATAACGTACATGTCATAAAAAAAGAATATTAAATATTTTATACGAATTTAATTGAAATATATTGAAAATATAAAATGATTTTGCATCATTATTTAATAATAAACGTTTTGAAAATAAATAAATTATTTTAACAATCTATAAAATAATAAAAATGGATAATAATGATGAATTGAGCATATTGACAATATATATATATATATATATATATATATATATATATATATATATATATATATATATATATATATATATATATATATATATATATATATATATATATATATATATATATATATATATTTTGACAGTGTAAAATAACTGTATACGGTTAACCAATCAACGAGATGCATCCCGCCACATCACCCTTTGATTTTAAAATTAAGTTGATGATATGACATTTATTAAATGACTTTGTAAATTTACTTACACATTCAGTGTACTATCTTTAATATATATATATATGAAAAAATTAAATTTAAATAAAAAAATTAGAATTTAATAGTAGTGGATTGTTAGTGTAAAAAAATATGACATATATCAAGTTAAAATGTATAGGCTAATTTGGTGGAATATATGATTATTATTGATTGACAGTGTAAAAATAATTTATATTATTAATGCATCATCCATTTTTTCAAAAGATTATATTTATTTTGTTGAAAATATTAAATTAGTATTCATTAATTAAAAAGAATACTAATATTTTTGTTTAATTTATATTATTAAATTTTATTTTATTTTTATATTTTATAAGAGTATATAAAGAAATGACTTTAGACGTGGGAGAAGAAATTTAATAGTCAATTTCTTTATATTTTTTAACTTTTATTTTACATTTCGGAAGATTTTGTAAAATAATTTTGATAATTATTTTTTTAATATTTTTTAACTTTTATTTTATATACTAAAAGATTTTGTAAAAGATTTTCGATAATTAATTTTTAACATTTAACTTTTGTGTATCTCGAAAAATTTTCCAACAGAGTTTCAATAGTATTTTAGTAAAAAAATATAGTTTAGGGGTAGGGGATATTCGTGTATGGGATAAAATTTTCTGATATAAACTACTTGTACGTGTGTAGAAAACGCTTGTAATAATAAATTAAGAGCCAAGTTGCAAATTTATGAATTAATTTAAAACATTGCCTTGCATTTTAAATGGTCCAATCTGTTCAAAAAACTTATTGTGAAACAAATAAAAGTATATACATGAATATCAAAACATATGCTTTTAGAAAGAAACTGCAAATTTTATTTCATGATAGTGGTGATATACCATACAACACAAAGCGCAGATATCAGCATCAGTAAACTATAAAGAAGTTACAGAGACAGGTTCATAAAAAATGAAGCCTTAAAAAAACAAGGGCCTGGTAAAAAAAACAACCTTTTCCCAAAGGAATAAGATTGTCATGGCAGACATGTATAACTTGCCGCCACGGCCAAGGCACCCGTAAACAAGGCATCATAACTCCAAACCCGACAACTGCTACAACCTTAACAAGAACACAAATACTGCAACTGCCCTTTGAGTCAAAACACCTATTGACACTGGTACAGATAACTGTAAAAACATAGACAGAGGGAACTAGGACATTGTGGCAAAACCGATACAAAGCCGGGCTAAAAACATCGGGGTGCCACACAAAGTAACAAAGATTCCTAACTCCAGAACCTGGTAGCTGTGTTCTCAGAGATATGCAGCCATCTAAAAGGCGGCAACCAATAATAAGGTGCCAAAAACAGAATTCCGGTTAAGAATCTGCAAAAATGAGTGTTAGATGACTGCATACTTTGGAAAAAGAGACCCAAGTCGCTGGATGATCAAGACCCACATCAATGGACCAAAAAACTACTATGCTGTGTAACTAGACTTCGGCGTATTAATTGCTGAGGGGATTAAATCTTGCAGTTCAGGAGAGGATGTCACACCTCCAAAGAAGTTCAACAAGCATTTCAACTGCACTGCTGCTGATTGAATTGCAATGCTGGACGTTTAGTCCCAAAAGGGTGCGGCCCAATTTTCTCAATGCGGGCAAACTCCTGTCTGTAACCAAAGTGCAGCCTGACAGAGAAAGAATCTGTAGATTTATCTGTTTTGCATGTGCCAGGGCTGCTATTCCAGCATCAGAGATCGCACACATGGAAACATCAAGATCACAAAGCAACTGGCAATGCTCAGCCATTGCTATCAAACTAGCATTGCTAATGTTTTTACAACCTTCAAGGTTTAGAATCTCGAGAGTCCAACCATGCAGATTGACCAGGGATGAAACTACTTTGTCTGTAAGATTTACACAACCACTAAGATTGACTTTAACCAGACCAGCCTCTGAGCTCTCAAGCAGTGGAAGCAAACCAGCATCTGTCACTCCCTTAAGTCCAGTCAATTCAACCTGTTGAAGCTGAGGGCACAACTTTCCGAGTACGGATAGGGTAGCATTTCCAAATCCAGGGCAGTTACAGATTGTTAATGAACGAAGTGATTCACAAGGAGATGAGGGTGACAATTCCAAGTCCAGATCTTTGATTCCATAGCAGCTTACAAGAGAAAGAGCCTTCAATTTTGCACCACAGTTAAAAAGGACACCGAAAAACCCAAACTGGGTAATTCTGTGGCACTCTTCCAATTTTAGGCTTTCAAGTGATATAGCAGCCTTGGTGAACGAAATCAACCCATTGTCTGAGAGAAACGCACACTTTTGAAGGTGTACACTTTTCAGATTAGGGCAGCCCTTTCCCACAGCTTCAAGCCCAACATCGGTTACTCCTCTGCAGGATGCAATTGTGAGTGACTTCAGTTTATGCAATCCATTAGCATTTCCCATAACCCAGAAGCCCCTCTCACTAACATTTGGGAGGAAATTAAGGACAAGATCGGTAACTGCTTTTCCATAGTGTCCAATAACGGCTAGAGAGAGATCAGAAACAGTCAATGCCTGGAGCTTCACCTTTGTCAAAAGCAAAGAAGTTGAAGAAAAGAGGCCAGCGATTCCCTGATCACCAACACCAGCACAATCCTTGATAGATATAGACTTCAGATTGGAGCAGAGTTTTCCAATGGCTTGTAGACCTTCATTGTGAATGTTAGGACAAGACTCTAATGATAACTCTGTTAGATTTGGACAGTTTTTTGCAACTGCAATCAAAGCCTTGTCGGAAATTGAAGGGCATCTGCAAAGGTCAAGCTTCTCTAGCTGTTGACATCCATTAGCAATCTCAATTAGGCCTTCATCACCAACAGAGGAAACATTCCATAGAGAAAGAACCTTTAGAGAAGGGCACCCGCTAGCAACTGCTTTGAGACCTAGAGTAGTCACCCCGCGATTTGAGTTGTTTCCACGGATAGAAAGCTTTCCCAATCCTCCACGTGATGCGGTTCCAACTGCAATAGCGGCAAGTCTAACATCAGTTGCCTTCTTTCCTTCCAAGCTCCGGGAAAGGTATCCCTCGCCTCCAAACTCCTGACTGTCACCTTCCATTTTATTCTCGCCATCTGAGGTATTTTTGTTGCTACAGATTTCGCTCTTGCAAATACTGCTTAGAAGCATAAGCCAGCGTTTGGAAACACAAGCGCAAGCACTCCTTTCTTCACCCACAGGCAACCTTCTAAAGATCTCAAAGAGACACTCATCTGGCAAGGAATCAATTGTTGTTTTCTGCTTCTGCTCGAACCATTCTCCATCGAAAACAAATGGAACGCTGACACGTGATCTCTTCTGAGGAGGATAGTAGACATCAACCTGAGGGCCAAGAGACAGGAAGAAGCTTGCTTCCTTGGGGTTTGTGTATATTGAACCCCCATGGCAAAAGTTATCACCTGAGAACCAAAAAAAAAAGCACAAACCCGTCAGGAAAGAACAAATTCAGCACATAAACATAGTGAACAATCTATATATAACCACAAAATTTAACAAAAAACATCTGCTTTGTAAACTAAACATTTGATCAAATCAAACAACAGAAATCAATAGTATACATCTCAAGAATTCCATCGTATCCTCCGAAACCATCACTAGATTCATATCAACTTCCAAATCAGAATCAAACATAAACAAAACAAACTACCCAAAATCAGAATCATATGCTAAAAAACATCACAAATCAAGCTCTAATTTCCAGCGTAAACAAACAAACAAAAGAAAAATTCATAAAACAATTTCATGCTGAATTATCTTCTACCTAATCAAACCTATGAATCTCTTTCTATCTCTAATTCTCTAATCAGATCCGGTAAACAATCAAAACTACGTCACACAGAACCCCCAAATTCTAATCTTACAGATCTATAACACAATATAACCCAATTCAAATTTCAACACTCAACCACACGATGATCCATAACACATAACAAATTAATCATCACCAAAGAATAAACTTCCTACGAACATCAAAATCATCACCTAATCAAACACGCTACTATTTGTTAAACCATAAATCAAATAAAAACCGCGTTAAACTTACCGGAAAAGCCGAAGACTTGAGACATGGATACAGCTGAAACAACCCTCGAACGAGAGAAAAAAGAACAGCGAAGAAGAAAACGAAGACGGAGATTACGATCTGTGAAAACTGAAAGCAAATAAGCATGAGATAGAGAGATGAATTGAAGGTGTGAAATTGAGGAAATTGGGGAAATTGGAAACCCTATGAGATAGGGCAAAAAAGGAAAAGAGAGAAAATTGGGGGGTGTTGAAAGAAGAAGAAAAATGAAGGGTTTGATGATGTTGATGAAAGGGAAGGTTTTTATTGTAAGAGACAAGTGGGAAACGGATTCCCGTACAATGAATGGTTCATTTACACATACAATGTATCTTGCATTCAATATGGAAAGTGGGGTTTTCTTTTCTATTATTCTTTTCCCCCACTATGTTATCATTTTTTTTACCTTATCTTTATGACAAAAATTATAACTATAATAATCGATTAAATGTAATTACTGAATGTGATGTTTTTGGACTAAGGTTAAATTTTATCTATCATCACGATTTGGTCCGTAAGAATAGTATTTGTATAAATATTTGACCGTAATATTTTAAATTACACAATTAATTGAATCAAAACATTTTATGTGTTATTATCTTCTTCTTTTTTACGCATTTTGTAGCTTAGTAGTTTTGCATCTTCATACATTGTATTGAATGTTTTTTTTAGTGGTTAAAAAACCAACAACTTAGGGTGCAATTGCTTGAAAAAAAAGTATTATTGAAAGATATTAGATTATGTTTAATAAAACTAACTGATAGTTGATACATGATACTCAATAATTGATAAATTAATTTGACTGTTAAAAGCTTACAATATCACTAAATAATAATTTCAACTAACAACTCATGTCGACCTACGACCTTTTATTGAAGTTATAAATGATTAGTTCACCACAAGAACTAATTAACTTAATGGATCAACCAAATACATTAGAATATAAAATCATGGTGTTAGACTCGATGTGAATTAGGAGTATGAGAACCACTTGTGACTTTAGCTGAAGATGGTAGAAATCATGCAATTGAATCACCAATTTAAAGGAATTTTCTAATCTTTGAGACACTAGGTCCATTAGTCAAAGAAAGTTTAGGAACCCATAAAAATTTGGACTTATGTGCTTGCAGGTACTGCATATATGATACATTGATCCTTTGAGTGATCATAATGGTTTTGATGATGAAATTGATATTCGGTATGATACAGTTGGTTGATCATGTGCTTGATCAAGTTGATCTTTGGTGATGTCTTTCCGATTGTCTATGATTATGTTGCCCATCTTGAAAGTCATCTCAAGCCTCATCATGTAGAAGACTCAATGTTCTGATTAAGTGATAAAGATAACGATAATGTATGAAAGAACTTGAAGCTTAAAATTTGTGAAAGAGAGGAAGTGTAAAAGCTTTTCTAGTCGGTTGTGCGCTTAATGCAGTGTCTGAGTGATCAGAGTATTATAAAAGGGTGGAGTAACTCATAAGTTACTAAGAAAACTCACACACACTCAAAAAATGTTTTTAAGGACCCTCCCGTTTTGATGAAATCACCTAAAAATGTTTTTTTTTTGCATATAGCTAGTTGTTTACAACCTAAAATAATCAATTATGAGTGAAAATTAAACAAAATAATCGATTATCCAATAAGCCTAGTCGATTATCTCAGCTATAACGCCTCATAATTGATTATTAGGGTTGATAGGTAATTAGTAACTTCATAATTTGAAAATTTTCCATTTTTACAATGTATAATCAATTATGAGCATTAAAAAGTATGTGGATTGTTTTTCTTATTGATCTGCATTTTTTCTTATATAAGGAGGGTGTTTCCTTATCATTCTGCACACCATAATTCGATTTTAAATAATTTCTCTCTCTCTCTCTCTCTCTCTCTCTCTCTCTCTCTCTCTCTCTCTCTCTCTCTCATATATTTTTTTCTTTCACTAAAAGTTATCTTATTGCCTTTGTGAGTGAAATATTTTTGTGAGATTTTAGTTGTACTGGTGTTTAACTATTTTATCAAGAGTGTGATTCTCTTAAGGGTGTATATAAAATACTAGGTCATATTTGTGTCAAAGTGTAAGCTTAATGAGAAAATTCATCAAATAACCCAGAGTATATCATCTTCTAGTTGTAAAGAGAATAACCAAAAATGTTAGAGGCCCAATTGATCATGGAATTTTGATGTCAAACTAAAAGATTAACAAAGGATACAATGTCACATGGTTACTTAGATTTTGACTAGGTAGGTGATCACGATGACAGAAAAAAATATTGCATACTATTTGTGCATGATTAGTGGGGAACCAATCTCATGGACTTTTTTATTGGAAAAATATACATTGTTTGTAGTCTTGTTGATCATATAGCTAACAAATCCTCATTTTTCTTGTATTCCTTATGGTTCGATCTTTTCTCTCTTACTTCTACGCCTTTTTATACTTCAACTTCCTTTTCTTCATCGGGTGGTTACAACCATTAATGCATATACGTTTGTTAATACTATTGTCTCCTCATATGAGTGTAATGGCCATAAAAACCATTAAATGTTGTTCCTTTCACTGAGATTAATAGGCATAAAGCTTATTAATATGGTTGTCTCTTTGTATACCAAACACTTATGCATGACTACAGACAGTTTATTGATATCGAGCTTACATCCTGCCCTTACCTTAAACTGAACACGAGATTGGGCGAGTTTATTTAAAAGGTATGACTCCTTGACGCAAAAATTATGCTCGATCCCTAACTTAAAATGACCACGAAATCGTGCGAGCTCGCCATTTATTTCAAAGGAGATTATTGTGGTTCTCTTGACTCTTTTTCTTTGAGGGTTCTCTAGGCTCTATGTCAAGCATGCAGAGTTCAGTTAATGTAGAGCAAGTCTTAAGTCAATATGAATATATGGATACAACTTCAAAGAATAAACCAATAATTCCTTTGTCATCGTGTGAAGTCGAATATGTTGCAGCTTGTCAATCACACTAGATTGAGATGTTTCTTGAAGAATTGTAAATTCATGAAGTTAGAAAGATGAAGGTGCTAATTTACAACAAATCAACCATTGATCTAGAAAAACGCCCAATCAATCATGGAAGAAGCCGAACCACTAAGAAGAGATTTTATTTCTTGAAATATCTAGTAAACATTGATAAATTGTAACTAGTATATTACATAAATGCAATTAACTGACATGTTTGCAAACCATTGAAGAAGACAAGATTTGATGACTTGAAGAAATTTATTGAAATGTAGGAACTTTTAAACATGATTTAGGTTGTGTGTTGAGTCATAATTCTAGTATAATGTATTTTATCAACTATTTGTTAAGAGTTTGTGAGTCCTTAGTTGTTTGATTATATTGAAGTATAAGAGAGTGAGAGACGTTTGAATAAACTGTGTGTTTAAAACGCACTACGGATACTGTATTATAGATATATAGAGATTATAGTTGGTGTGGGACTATTTTCAAGTCCCTTAACAGTTACTTATTTTTTATCCATGAACTATAGAGCTCTGATTTTATCATTACATTATGAGAATACATAGGCACGAGGGTTTGAATCCTTGGCGAGAACACTAATTAAAAACTTATTTTTCCCCTTTATCAAAATCAATCGCAACTAGCCTTTAGATAATAACACCCATACACATAAAGAACAATCAAAATGGTTCTCGTTGAGTACAACAGATATGAGAGGTGTTAATACTTTCCCCTTGCATAACCAACATCCTTATCCTTTTTCTATTTCCCTTGCGTTTTATTGATATTTCTCTTTCTTTTAGAATAAATAAAATTCAATGGTGACTCTGTTGTATTTCGAGTGTGCGATGCGCTCAGGTATTTTTCGCGGTGCGACACATGTGAGTCGAGCTTGTTACAAATGTAATCCACTCGAGAACCATTTAAAGACTTTGTAAACATATTAGCTAATTGGTCTTCAGATTTTAAGAAATTCGTGATGATTTCTCCTGATAATACCTTGTCCCTTACATATTGATAGTTTATTTCTATGTGATTGGTTTGTTCATAGAAAATTGGATGCAGTGTGGAGTGTTGGTTGATTATCACATATGATTTTTGTGTTCAGAAGATATCATATCCTAAGTTCTAAGAGTAAATTTTTCAGCCATGCAAGCTTCTTTGAGGTTATTTCCATAACACTATATTTAGCTTCAATACTAGGTAGTGCAACTGTATTTTATTTCTTTCTTCTCCATGAGATCATATTATCTCCAATCATAACACAATATTCGGATATGGATCTCCTATCTAGTGGTGATCCGGCCCAGTCTGCATTCGAATAACAAATGATTTTAGCATCACTTTTATTTTCATATAATAGTCCTCTTCCTGGTGAACTCTTTATATGTCTAAGAATTCGAATGTCTACATCCCAATGACTACCATAATGAGAATTTAGAAACTAACTCACAATACTCACTGCAAATATAATATCTAGTACGGTAACTGTAAGATAGTTGAGTCTTCCCACAAGTCGTTGATATCTTCCTGGTTCTTTTAATGGCTCCCCCTAGCCCAGAAGAAGCTTGGTGTTGGGATCCATAGGTGTATTAATAGGACGATAATAGAGCATATCAATTTCATTGAGAATGTCTAAGGTATACCTGCGTTGGTTAATTGCAATGCTCGATGAGGATTGGACAACTCTGGTGATAATAGTGTCATCAACATAGACCAAAAGAAAGTTGCGTTGATTGATGGAGGAATGAAGGAAGAAAGCAGAGTGATCAGTTTCACTCTAGTCATACCAAACTGGATCAAGGAAGAGTGAAGCAACCAAAGCAAGCACGCAGGGGCTGTTTTAGCCCATAAAGAGAACGACAAAGCCGACAAACAAATTCAGAATTTCTAGGAATAATAAAACCTGGAGGTTGATCCATATAAACTTCCTCCTCCAATTCTTTGTGTAAAAAGAAATTTTTAATTTCCAATTGATGAAGCGACCAATAATGAATAACAACCACGACAAGAAAGAGGCGGACTTAACTAATCTTGGCCACCGGATAAAAAGTGTCACCATAATTAAGACCAAATATTTGTGTATATCTTTTGGCTACCAAACGGGTTTTGAAACGATCTATCTGGACATCTGGTCAAACCTTCACTATATAAACCCATCGACATCCCAATGTAGTTTTGTATGGACGTAAAGTAACAATCTCCCAAGTGTTATTTGAACGTAATGCATCCATTTCTTCCACCATCTTCAGACGCCAATTGGGATTAATCATAGCTTCACCCATAGACATAGGAATAAACACAAAATCCAGAGCAGACACAAAAGAGACATGGGAAGTAGAGATACGATCATAATTTAAAAGTGTATGTCAAGTGTATGTCAAGTGTATGTCAAGTGTATGTGATGTGACTAGAGATACGATCCATTTCTAATACCTTTTTGTAATACTATTGGAAGGTCAAGTGTATGTGATGTGACTAGAGGAGTTGTTGGAGTAGGAGATGGTGCTGATGGATCAATATCATCTCTAACCTCCGATGGATGAAGTGTTCATCGCTGGTAGACCTGCAATAAAGGCGTAATGGGTGTGGGAATGATGAAAGGGATATCTCGAGCATTTGGAGTACCATTCTCATCAGGTGACATAGAGGCAGAGAAAAATTGAGAGGTTTCAAGGAATGTGGCTTCGGAGGAAACAATGTATCGTTGAAGTTAGGGATAAAAACAACAATATCCTTTTTGTATACATGAGTAACCTAGAAAGATACACTTGAGATCTTTGGCATAAATTTTGTCTTTACCTGAACTAAGACCATGAACAAAACATGTGCAACCAAAGACGCGAAGAGGAATCAGGTGTATATCATATTACGGGTTCAAGATAGAGTATGGAATTTGATTTTGAAGGGCCGATGAAGGCATTCAGTTGATAAGGTGACAAACTGTGAGAATAACATCACCCCAAAAATGAGAAGGGACATTATGGTGAAGTAAAAGAGTATGTGCAGTTTCAACTAAATGATGATTCTTCCGTTCAACGACACTATTTCGTTGTGGTGTGTGAGCACATGATGATTGATGAATAATCCCTTATTATGTTAAAAAAGATTTAAACTGGGCTGACATATATTCACGAGCATTATTGGTGCATAACATTCTAATGGAAGTGTCAAACTGATTTTTAATTTTGGCATAAAATTCTTAGAATATATGGAAGACATCTGGACGTTTTTTCATAAAAAATAACCAAGTACATCGTGAAAAATCATCGATGAAGGTTATGAAGCAATAATATCCTAAAGTTGACTTGACAAGACTAGAACCCCAAATATCAGAATAAACTAAAGCAAAAGGCGACACAAGACTTTTATTTACTCGTTGACAATACGTGTGACGAGTATGTTTGCCTAATTGATATGACTGACACTCAAATGACGAAAGCTTAGAAAAACTAGGAACTAAAAGATTCATTTTATTAAGGCTAGGGTGACCTAGGCGTTGATATGTAAGGCTTTGATAAGCATAAAAGCATATGCCACCAGTGGTGATAGACGATAATCCTCCCGACTCACTCCTTATTCCAATCGTCTGTCTTGTACGTCGATCCTAGACATAAACATATTTATCAATAAACAGAACTTAACAATCAAGAGTATGAGTGAGCTTTTTAACAAATATTTGATTGAAAGGACAACCGGGAATATATAGCACAAAATCTAAAGACAAATTTGGAAGTGGGTATGCCTGATCAATGCCTTGAACTTTGATTTTAGAGTCATCCACCACAGTGATAGAAGGCAAAGAATTAGAATAAGACAGGTGAGATAAAAGAAATTTATTACCAGTCATATGATCAGAGGCACCAGAGTCAATGATCTAAGA
The DNA here is from genome assembly GCF_024323335.1 of Lathyrus oleraceus. NCBI lineage: Eukaryota > Viridiplantae > Streptophyta > Magnoliopsida > Fabales > Fabaceae > Lathyrus > Lathyrus oleraceus. The sequence goes on from NC_066584.1 coordinate 28,600,291, forward strand.
ACCAAAGGAGGAGGATGTAGAGACAAAGGGTACAAGATTACCCGACTGAACAACAGTGGAAGGAGATGATAGTTGATGAACTGCTTTGAACTAAAGGAACTCATTATAATCAGTGGCTAGAATTAACTTCTTTAGTGATAGTTGGTTGAGCGGCAACAACAACCCTAAGTTGTCGTTGTTTTTCTCTTGACTTTGTACGACATTCAGCTTCAACGTGGATGTATGCAGTATTTACAACGAATACCATGGTGTTGCCCATCGCGTCCCCCGTTTCGTCCACCACGACCATGGTAGTGGGAGGCAAGCACAAATAATTCAGTGGATGTTCCGATTAGTCTTTCACACGGGATAAGCAGAACCTTAGTAAATGTGGCGGAATTGGTGTCTCCCATGAGAGTTGATGGCTTGAAACGGAAAATTGAGTACAAATCTGAAAAGAGGACAAGACGACGACGACGACGATGGAAACTGCGACGGGAGGGGGTTGTCGGACGCGTTGCTAGAGCGGTGGTGCGTGAGGTCCATGTGAGGATGGAGAAGTGGTGCGTGGGGGCGCGTGGGAAGACAACGACAATGAGATTTTGAGGACTCTTCGATTTGGAAGAGGCGGTTATGACGGTATAAGTATCTCACCGAAAAGACGTTAGAAGCAGCGACGCTATTGGCAACAGTTCCGATTGTGGCAGAAAAAGTGGCAATATGGTGGTGACCGGAATGAGTCTCCCATAATTTTTTTCTCATCGAAAGACAACTTATCAACCGAATAAAACACGACGAACAATTGAATCTCAACAAACTCTAAATATTATATTAAAGTATAAGAGAGTGAAAAACGTTTGAATAAATATATTACGAAAATTATATTATATAGAGATTACATCTAATTGTATAATTCGATGTGCGATTATTTTATATATAAATATATTTTAGAGATAAAATGTGGTTAGAGTTAAATAAATAACTTGTACATATTTCATGAAAATTACGTTTATTTAAACCACTCTTAAAAACAAAGAAAAAACGGATGATTCATGAACCTGCAATGCAATGATGTGTATATAATTTTACCCAACTAGGGACGCATCTAACTCCATTTACGCGTTACCATTAGACAAAGCGACAAACCAAACCTACCAAAAATCTATATACAATGCAAGTAACGAACAAGAGGGCATTTATCACATTATTATTTATTGACCTAAGTTCATGCCACTAGCTACTGTTTAATTCATTTTATTAGCTGGCCCACCGTCCTAAGATGAAAGCGTCTTTTGGGGTCAAAAGTAGAGTCGTTACTCTTAAACCCCTCAAAATTTAAAGTTTCATCTTTTAACAAAATTGCTAATATAAAGAAGGACAACATATACAATGATAAAGATGATTAGTGGCTTTTAGTATATGGTTACATGCTAAAAATTGTCTGCCATGGTTGCATTATGATAGAATCCTTGATGTATGAGTGTCAAAATTCAAATGGTTGATACACAATGTTAAATGAAATTAACTAGTTTCTTTTGTTTGACAAATAAATTAACTAGTTTTTTTTTTACTTTTATAAATAATGAAATTAAATTAGCTAGTTAATAAATTATAGTAAAATAAAATAGATATATTTTTAATTGAATTGAATTTCTAGACCATCATAAATTTCTTTTAACTATCTCGTTCATATTCTATAAGACTTTTAAGTCCTTCATCGACTAAGAATATTCAATATCTAAATAGGGACACATTCACATAACAAGACATGTGATGTCTTACACAGTCAAGAAACATTAAAACACGACTAAAGTGAGATATTATTATTCATATAACACCAAAGCACGAGGAAGCATGAAGGAGGTAGGATAACAGTTATACGAGATCAAAGCATCATCAAGGCAATGATAAAGATGGACCTAAGAGCCCCTCTATCTTTATGTATATGAGTCAACTTTGAAATTATAATAATCCAAACTCTACTACAAACTTAAACAGTATAGAACTTTGCTCATATCACACTCCTAGAAATGCCCATCATATACTTAGCAAGAACTTTTAACGTCCACCATGGGCCACAGAAAACAATTTTTTGCCACTTTCTTATATTAGATCAAAATGGTGTTAATCTAACATTCATCTGAGGGTAATGAGACACTCCACACAATTCATGTCACCATGGAAGAAATGCAATGTCAAAATGAGTTCCAATAAACACATGTTCAAGCATTTTAACAAGAAAGAGTTGTAAAGGACGATTTTGGCGAAGAATTGGATGATCCTTAGCCGTTGTGCCATGAAATTACGGAGACCCCTATTTCAAAGAATTTTAAACCTCGTCGCTTTGATACCTTCGATGGAATGCTAGACCTCAAGGAACCCTTAACAATAATCAACACCCGGATTGACATTATTGGAGTTGTAAAACTTTTAAAGTGGAAACTCATTTCAAGTACTTTGAAGAAGTTTGTACAAGATCCTTGATGAAGGAAAAGTTTGAGCAAAGACTTCACGAGCAGGCTGAGATCCTTATGAGAAAAACTCAGGATCAAAACTCAAAATAAAGTTATTAATACATTGAGGCGGGTTCTCAACACCACAGTCAAAAGATTCTTAGGAGAAAGTGAATCTCGTTATACCAAAAAATTATATGGAAGACAGGTAAACCATATTTTAGATTTACTTGAAAACATGACGATTTCCCAAGACCCTTGATTTCCTTTTTACATAAAAAAGATCAAGAGGAAGTTGTTCCCCACAAAGAAAAATTGATGGTGAGAACAATGCAGATTTCAAACTTGCATGTAATATGAGTCATGATTTACCCAGATGGCTCTGCTGACATCTCATACCGAGAGGATTTGTAAAGTTTGCAAATCATTGTAGATCAACTTCAATCTTACAAAGGAACCTTGGTAAAATTTTCATAGTCGGGCAATAAAATGTAAAAGGATGAATACCTTCTCATCTACTTGAATAATTTATAGTGGCATTCGGAATTTACGAGAATGAAGTGTATGAGTTTGTGTAAGAAAACTTTATTTTTTCCATATGTCATGATTACTTGTATTTAATGTAATTAGTATTTTCAAATATTGTTTAAAACCCACTACACTCAGTCACGCACGACCTCACTTTTCTTCACACATTAATCATGTTATCCTCCAAAGTCCAATTATGGCGACGTAAGTCATCCATGGTAACACGCATCTATGCCATGGCGCACTCCTCACCTTTATATTCATCGTTGGCCAAAGTTTTTGCCTTCTTATTCACCGTGATGGACAAAGGGATTGCACAATAGGACAACAATCTAGTTGGATATTATGATTATGATGTAGTTACACGTCCCTACTTCATTCAGGGGGAGCATCTATATTTGAATATTTTGTTCTTTGTCTTATCATTTTCATATTTCATTTACATTTGATTTGTTGAGTCTTCTTCATGATTGCACTTCTTGTAATACATTTTGAATAGATTCATTTTTAGCATGCATAAAGCTTTGGTTATATTTGATCTTAATCATGATGTTTTTTGATCAATTGCATGAGCAAGTGGGATGAAAACATTTTATGTTTTTTACTTGAGTTTAATTCAAAGTAAAATCTCAAAGTTCCTTTAAAATCATTCAATTTTGAGATTTTACATGTTTGATTCAAATCATGGAGTTTACACATATTTTATGATTATGATCAAATTGGACAGAGGCAAAACTAATTCATTTGATTCGAATCATTTTTTACACTTGATTCAAATCATTTTCTTGATGTTCACTTTTGTTTGATTTGATTCAAATCAAAATTTGAACTTGATTCGAATCACTCACTTTTTCAATATTTTTCTGTCAGGGTTGTGCCATTTGATCCGAATCAATTTTTGTACATGATTCGAGTCACGTGGCTCATGATTCAAATCACTCTTTTCTATGATTTGAATCAACTTACGTATTTTCAATTTTATGTTTTACTTTTATTCCACTTCACTTACTCATTTGATTCAAATCATGGTTTGCTTTTGATTCGAATCTAACTGACTTTTCAATCATTTTTTGTGCTTAATCTCTAGCACATATTAAACCTTTTTGCTGTCCTTTCTCACATAACATCTATCATTCTGATCATAATTTTTCAGTGTGATTTTAATGAAAATTAAATTTCTTATGTTTTTAGTGTTCAAAGTCTTGCAACAAAATTATTGCATTATCAACTTCTTTTGGTTCATATCTTGATAACAAAAGATTTGTAATTGATTGAAGGAGGCGCGTCCTTGAAACTAATCGTTCTTAGAGATCTTGTTGAGTTTTTCAGGTTGTTAGCAAGATTGAGGTGATTGTCAATGGTGGTGACAAATTCCATTGAAAAGAAGTAGGTTCTCCTTTCCAGAAATGCCTTAGTAGTGACTGTGTGGAAGGCTAAGGATAAGGCAAAGTTCTTCTCAGATCTTCAGATAATTTCACTGCTTAAGGAATCTATAGCATCAAGGTGTTGATAGCTACATACGAAGTATTGAAGCATACTTGGTGATATTGGAAGATTCAAGAAACGTAATTCGAGTAAATATTACGTGGAAGAGTTAGGCAAGTGTGTTGTATACAAGTCAAGATCCAAATAGGAGATTTATTTTCTCAGTTGTATTATGGATTGATAATTGTATGAACTCTTGGAATATTTGTCAAATAACAAGGAACTATGCAGGTTCCAATGAGAAACCATTGAAGAGTGCACATAGGCAAAGCGAGGACGAACGCCGAAGCACTATAAATCTCGGTATCATATCTCTCTCTCTCTCTCACCCTTGCATTTAATTTTGTAGTACTTGCATGCTTAGGTTTTCCAATTCCATCGTATTATATCATTTATTCATTGATAACGATTTATTATGTAAGCATTAAGTTTTGTTAGAATTGAATAACTTGTTAAGCTAGATTACTGATTAATAGTTTGAAATAAATTGACCTTAGAACTCCATCTATTGAGTCATTGTGTAAACACTTCTTGTGCATTACGCAATTGAATCAATTCATACCAAATGTTTCATCATATTAATCTTTGGTATTTATGAAACAATTTATGTTAACTTGATCAATATTTGAATAGTATAATTTTCATTTTCGCACCAAACCTTCCGCTCGCAACTTATTTTTGAAGACACTTTGATTTCGAAAGTGGCGGTTGAACTTTTTAATTTAGATCTATTCACCCACCATCCAGACAGTTTTTCTACTTCCATATTCACACCCAACAGGTGACCCATGTCGGTTTTATAGGGGTCTCATGGTGAGCGTCAATTGTTTTTGCTAAAAAAATACAATGAGGTAACCTTGTATTTGTATGGTTATTCAAGATGTTTATAGGTTTCGTTGTAATGCTAGAGTTGTCTTACGCATGTAGGTGATAAGCTCTGTATGTGGTATTTGCAAAATGAAATTGGATCCCCTCTCAACCTTAGGATTAAGATATTTATAGAAGTCCATGGGCCTGGACCTCAGACTCTCAAGAACTAGCAACCGCTTCTAGGAGAATGGGAATAAGGAAGTTAATCCCGTATTATTCGGGAGAACATGGTTAATTCCCCCTGACTCCCTATTTGCATTGTTATAGACTGACACATGATACTTCACAAGTTCTGACTAGCCAGGTGAGTCGTTTAGAAAGTGGGCGGCATATTTGAGAAATGGGCGTCTGTCCTAGTAAATTGGCGACTAGGGATTGTCTCACGTGGGCGACATACCATTCCTCCCATCCTGAGAAACTTTGGGCACCCTGGAAGACCGCTACACTTATACCAATATAGCTTGTAATAAAAATGATCTCTATATTTTGTTTGAATACATTGTTAATTTCAAAAACCTTTTTGATTATGAGTTTGATGTTAAACCCTCGTTTGAAAGAATGAAGTGGGTCAACTACTTCCTTACATAAAAGAATTCGATATATAAAGAAATAATTAAAGAGTTATGATCTACAAAGAAATAATCAAATCTAACATATGTCGTCTTGAGATTGTTATAAATAAAAAAAGTTATTTCTCTTATCACTAAGTGTGAAAGTAACGGTACCATCAGCTACCCTCTTATGAGAAATATCTCAATGGAATCAAACTCTTTGAACTATTTTGTGTTGATCTTAGAAAGATCTCCAGTACCGCATGTTAGAATTTTGGGTCACAAATATAATATTGCATGTGTTAGGGCCATTATTTAATTAGCCAAAACTACATTGGTCTAATTAACATTAAGTATATGGCTAAAAGCATAAATGTCATGAAATATGAGATTATTATGTAGATACCATAAGTCAATATTTAATTTGATGAACGACCAAATTAGAATATTGAAAACTAAGAAATAACTCTAAGGTTATTTATAGGGGTTATGGTCCCCATTAGTAGAAAATATGAAAACGGCTCATCAGTAAAATTCTCTCTTCATCCCCATCAAAGGAGATTCAAGAAGCCATAAAAAACTCTACAAATTAGAAAATCAAATACCCGCAACCCTTCAGTGATCCCCAATGACAAATTCAGGTATGCTTTCGTTTTTATTCTCTAATTGAATTCTTATATGTATAAATCAATATTTTCATCATGTTGGTCATGTGTTTTTAAGTTTATGTTTGATCTTTTTTGTTTTGTTTTGGATGCCGAACATATTCGACAATATTTGGGAAAAACTCAATTTTGGCACTGTTTTGCGAAATTCATTCTACAAAAATCGTAAGACAATAATATGGGTATTTTAATACCCCATTAAAGTAATTTTCCTTAGGCTGTAACATGGGTATTATGTATATTAAAATAACTTTTTGCCTACGGTAAACAACTTTTTTTCTTCTATTTATTACGGTTAGTATGCTTAATTTCTTCTACTTTAGTGCATAACTTTTTGTCATCCCTTTTATGAACAAATTTTTATTTTATTTTACTTCAGTGCTTATTTATTTATTTATGTATTAAAACAAGTAATTTTAATAAATAAATAATTTTGATAAATTTGTTTTTTTTTTATAATTATATGACATATTATTTGTTATTATTTTCTGTTGTGCTTCGCATAACTAACTAAATTAACTTTGGTATAATTTTGTTCAAGTTTTGGCTACGGTTGATAAATTTATCCAGTAATTTAACTTTTGAATGAGTAATTAAAATGAAAAAGTCGCAAAAGTGACATCTTTTTATGAAAATTGCTTATGAAAAGTGTTGAATAATTTAATGGTTGTGTGTATGTATGTCCATGCGAGTATCAATTGACGCAAATGACAGTTGGTGGTTGGCCGATTTTCATACACGCCTGTGATGGTAAACATCTAATAATTATAAGGTCTTACGTGTGAAATAAATCAATCCAAAGAGGGTTTATTATTCAACATGTTTTTATTATCAATGTTTGATCGATACAATAAGAGTACCACTAACAGTTAATATTAGCGTGCAAAGACTCAATATTGATGGTGCACTAGGTATCTTAAGACGTGTTATGTATTTATTTGAACAAATTGATAATTTCACTTTATTTATGTGAGTATATTTAAAATGTTTAATTTTGTTCTTGTTTTTCAGCTACAATTACTTCAATACCTGCTAATATGAATTCGATTTTGGTCCTTAATGGGGTAAATTTAAAGGACTGGAAAAAGAACATAGAGATTATTCTTGGTTGCATGGATCTTGACCTTGCATTAAGAAAGGAGCAACCTGCTTCTCCTACGGAATTTACCACCTCTTAACAGAGGAAATATCATGAGAAGTGTGATCGCTCCAATTGCATGTGTCTCATGATCATTAAGCGTGGCATTCCTGAGATATTTAAGGGTACTATATCAGAAGAAATAACTAATACCAAGGATTTCCTTACTGAGATTGAAAAGCACTTTAAGAAAAGCGATAAAGCGGAAACAAGTAATCTTCTTTGCAACTTGATTTCCATAAAGTATCAAGGCAAAAGAAATATAAGGGAATACATTATGAGCATGTAAAACATTGTTTCAAAACTTAAGTCACTAAAAGTTAAGTTGTCTGAAGATTTACTCATTCATTTAGTATTACTTTCTCTTCCTTCAGAGTTTGGTCAGTTTAAGATATCTTATAACTGTCAAAAGGAGAAATGGCCTCTTAATAAGCTCATTTCATTTTGTGTGCAAGAAGAGGGAAAAATGAAACAAAATAAGACATAAAGTGCTCATTCTGTTAGCACCTCTAAAGACAAGGGCAAAATAAAGGAAAATTATGAGCCCAAGAATGCAACTGCAAGTGTTCCAGCACAAAAAAAACAAAAACAAGATGATAATTATTTATTTTTGCAAATTGTCTGGACATGTGAAGAAAAAATGTCCTAAATATCACGCTTGGCATGCAAAGAAGGGTATGTTTCTCACTTTGGTTTGTTCTGAGGTCAATTTAGCTTGAGTACCTAGAAATACTTGGTGGCTAGACTCAGGTGCAACTACTAATATTAATGTTTCAACGCAGGGTTGCCTGAACTACTGGAAGCCAAATGATGTTGAAGGATACATCTATGTTGGAGATGGCAAGTAGGTGAAGGTGGAAGTTGTATGGAATTTTAGATTATTATTTAGTACTGGATTTTATTTGGATTTAAAATACACTTTTGTTGTATCGTCATTTAGACATAATTTAATTTCAGTTTCTTATTTGGACAAATCAGGTTATTTGTGTTCATTTTGAAATAATATGTTTAAGTTGTCTTTTAATTTAAATATTATTGGAACTGATTCACTTATGAGTCATGATAATCTATATTTGCTTGACACAATAACTACCTGTGGCGAATCCTTAAATGTGGAAACATGTGTTACTAAGTGTAAAATTGATAATAATAATTCAGGAGCATTATGACACACGCGCCTTGATCACATCTCTAACAATAGAGTTAAGTGACAAGTGTTTGATGGGATTCTAGATTCCATTGACTTAACAAACTTTGATGTTTGTGTTGAATGTGTTAAAGGCAAATAGACCAAACCAAAGAAATTTGGTGTATATAGAGCTATGAATGTCTTAGAATTGATACATACAGACATTTGTAGACCATTTTTGACACCTTCTTGGAATGGTCAACAATATTTTATATAATTCATAGACGATTATTCTAGATATGAATACATGTTTCTTATATATGAAAAGTCTCAATCATTGGATGTGTCCAAATTGTTTAAGGCTGAAGTTGAGAATCAACTCAACAAAAGAATTAAGAAAGTCAAGTCTGACCGTGGCAGTGAATATTACGGCATGATGATTCAAATGAACAATGTATAGGGCCTTTTGTTAAATACCTGGAGGAATATGGGATCGTCCCACAATACACCATGCCAGGATCGTCTAGTATGAACGGTGTTGCTGAAAGATGAAATCAAACTCTTAAGGATATGGTAAGGAGTATGATTTGTCATTCTACCTTGCCAGAGTCACTCTGGGGAGAGACACTAAAGACTGCAACTTACATCCTAAACAAAGTACCAACAAAGACAGCTGCCAAAACACCTTATGAGCTTTGGACTGCGCAAAAGCCTAGTTTAAAACATTTTCATGTGTGGGGATGTCCAGCTGAGGCAAGGCCTTACAAGCCAAATGAAAATAAATTGGACTCTCGAACAATGAGAAACTACTTTATTGGTTATTCTGAAAGATCTAGGGGCTACAAATTTTACAATCTGAAATTAAATTCAATTTTTGATATGAGAACAACCACATTCGTTGAGGACATTGAGTTTGGTAAAAAGAATAAGGTTAAAGACTTTTTCTTAGAGGGGAGGAATCAATAACAATTCCAGAACCGATTCATATAGTTGCTTTTAATCAAACAAGAGCGGAACCTCCACAAGACATTGTTGAAATTCCTCAAACTCAAGGTGATTTGGTAATTCATGAACTCAATATCCTCATGAACAAGTGTTACAAGAACCAATACCTTTACGGAGATCCACTAGAGAAAGGAGAAATGCTAATCCGGATGATTACATAATATTTTTCCAAGAACTTAAGGAAAATAATGTTATGATGTAAGATGATCCAATCAACTTCCGTCAAGACATGTAATATTCCAACTCGAAAAAATGGATTGAAGCAATCAAGGAGTAAGGAATGGTATAAGTCCATGCAAGAAAACAAAGTTTGGGAATTTGTCCTGTTACCAGAAGGTGTGAAACTATTGGTTGCAAATGGATTTTTAAGACCAAGCGAGGTTCTAACGGTAATATGGAAAGATATAAAGACCTTCTTGTGGCTAAGGGTTATACTCAAAAGGAAGGGATTGAATTTAAAGTGAATGTTTCTCCGGTTTTATTGAAAGACTCTTTTGGGGCAATCATATCTCTTGTTGCACATTATGATTTGGAACTTCATCAAATGGATGTCAAGGCGGCTTTCCTCAATGGCAACGTTGATGAAACGATCTATATGGTGCAACCAAAAAACTTTGTGTCGGGAAACTCAAAGAATATGGTTTAAAATTTAACAAAATCTATTTATGGACTAAAACAGGCATCTCGTTAGTGGTATCACAAGTTTCATGAAGTAACTTTCTCATTTCATTTTGAGGTGAATCTCGTTGAAGATTATGTGTATCACAAATTCAGTGGGAGCAAATACATTTTCCTGGTCCTATATGTTGATGACATATTGCTTGCCGCCAATGATATAGGCATGATGCACGAAACCAATAAATTTCTATCAAGAACATTTGAGATGAAAGATCGTGGTGACGCCTCCTTTGTATTAGGAATTAAAATACATTGGGACCGATCTTGAGGTATTCTAGGATAATCACAAAGGAGATATATAGAAAAGGTACTTAAAAGATTTGGTATGAAGGAATGTAAATCAAGATATACTCCAATTGCTAAGGGAGACAAATTCAGTCTCAATCAGTGTCCAAAAGGGAACTTAGAAATTCAAGAAATGCAAAAGATTCCTTACGCGTCAGCTATAAGGAGTCTGATGTATGCTCAAGTGTGTACACGTCCGGATATTGCGTTCATAGTTGAGATGTTAGGTAGATATTTGAGCAAACCAGGAATGGATCATTGGAAAGCAGCCAAAAAGATTATGAGGTATTTAAAGAGAACAAATGATAATATGCTCATATATATAGGAGGTCATACCAGTTAGAGATCACTGGATACTCTGACTCAGATTTTGCTGGATGCCAAGACAGTAAAAGATCCACTTCATGCTATATTTACATGTTGGTTGATGATGTTATTTCTTGGCGCAATGTTAAGCAAACTCTTACGGATTCATCCACCATGGCAGCAGAGTTTATAGCATGTTATTGTTGGTGCAAAGGTAGAATGAATGATGAACGGAAATATTCTATTAAGAGAATGACGGCTACAAAACATGATAAAAGTTACAATGATTGTCACCCTATTTATAAGCTAAAACTAGGGTTACTAGAATAGGATAAAATACTAAAATACCCTCTAACAAACTTAGGGGCTAAGAAAATAGTACAACTAATAAATATGAATTACTTCTAATACCATCCCTTAATTCATATTCCATCAAAACTTGTAACACCAATTTCATCCCTTAATCTGAGAAATTGATCAGTCTTGATAGCTTTCGTCAGAACATCTGCCAACTGTTTCTGAGTGTTGCAGTGTACAACTTCTAACACTCCCCTCTGAACTTGATGTCTCAGAAAATGATACTTGGTCTCAATGTGCTTGCTTCTCCCATGCAATACTGGGTTTTTGGCAAGATTGATTGCAGACTTGTTGTCAATCATCAGCTTCAGAGGTTTGTTTACTTTAATCTTCAGATCCTGCAATAGATTCAGAATCCACACAGCTTGGCATGCAGTAACAGCACCTGCAATGTATTCAGCTTCACAAGTTGACAATGCCACAACAGGTTGCTTCTTGGAACACCAAGAAATGGGACCTCCCAGAAATTTGAATAAGTACCCAGACGTACTTCTTCTGTCAACTCTGTCTCCACACCAATCAGAATCTGAATAACTCAGAAGTTCTGACTCATCCTTTCTTCCAGAAGGAAATAATACTCCATACTTCAGAGTTCCCTTGATATACCTCAGAATCCTGACTGCAGCTTGGTAATGGGACCACTTAGGTTTACTCATGAACCTACTAACCATCCCAACTGAATAGCAAATATCAGGTCTGGTATTGCACAAATACCTCAGAGAACCAACCAACTGTTTGAAGGTTGTAGCGTCCACATCCTTTCCATCAGAGTCAGAATCCAGTTTCTGATTTGTATCAGAAGGTGTGACATCAATCTTACAGTTCTTCAGATTAAATCTCTTCAGAAGTTCTAATTCATACTTGAGCTGATGCAAAATAATACCTTTCTCAGAGTATCTGAACTCCATCCCTAGAAAGTATGTCATTTTGCCTAGATCAGTCATTTCAAATTCATTCATCAAAACTTTCTTGAACTTGGCTATCTCTTGTTCAGAACTTCCAGTCAGCAGTATATCATCAACATATAAACATACCAGAGTCATATTTTCTTCAGAAGTATGCTGAACATAGACACCGTACTCCATCTCACATTTCTGAAAGCCTTGCTTCTTGAAAAATGAATCAATCTTCTGATTCCAAGCTCTGGGTGCTTGTTTCAATCCATATAGAGCTTTGTATAATCTGTACACCATCCCTTCCTGATTCTTTTTCACAAATCCAGGAGGTTGTGACACGTAAACTTCTTCTTCTAATGGACCGTTCAGAAATGCAGATTTTACATCTAAATGCATCAGAGGCCAATTCCTGTTAGCAGCTATTGCAATCACCATTCTGATTGTTTCATGTCTTGCTACAGGTGCAAACACTTCAGAGTAATCCAGCCCAGGTTTCTGTAGAAATCCTCTGGCTACCAACCTTGCTTTATGTTTGGCAATTGAACCATCTGGCTTTAACTTCTGCTTGAAAACCCATCTGACGCTGATGGCTTTCTTGTCTTTTGGAAGTTCTGTCAGCTTCCAAGTCTTGTTTCTCTCTATAGCGTCAAGTTCTTCTTTCATGGCCTTTAGCCAGAGCTTCTGCTTAAGAGCCTCTTCTGTACTTATGGGTTCAGAGTCTACTAACATGGCACACTGAATAACTTCTCCTTCAGAGTCTACTTCAGTGTCTTGCAGCATGTCAAATTCTGCATATCTTCTGGGGATGTTTCTGATTCTTTGTGGTCTCTGAACTTGTTCAGAGTCTTGAGCTTCAGAGTTTCTAGCTTCAGATGGTTGACTTCCTCCAGAGCTTTGATCATCTTCAGGGTCTGGCATATTTCCAGAGTCTGAATTGCCACCAGAATCTGGATTACCATCAGAGTCTGGGTCATCAGAGTCTGGATCATCAGAGTCTGGATCATCAGAGTTACCTTCATCTTCTGAGTCTTATCCAGAGTCAGAATCACTATCAGAATCAGAATCAACGTCAGAGTTTACTCCAACTTCAGAAATTCTTAACTCTGACATTTCTTCAGAAGTTCTAACATCAGAATCAGATTGAGATTTATCCCAATTCCAAAATTCTGATTCCTTCACAATCACATCTCTACTGAATTCAATTTTGTTGGTTTATGGACAATAGAGCTTGTATGCACCTGTACTGTGGTACCCTATCAGAATCATCACTTTTCTTCTATCATCCAGCTTCTGTCTTCTGGCTTCTGGAACATGTTTATAGCAAACAGAACCAAACACCTTCAGATGACTAACACTTTGCTTATCTCCAGTCCACTTCTGTATTGGAACTATTTCCTTCAACTTCTTCGTAGGACATCGGTTGAGTACATACGTTGCAGTGACAACAACTTCTCCCCAGAGCTTCTGAGGAAGCTTCTTCTCCTTTAGCATGCTTCTCACCATATCAAGCAAAGTGCGGTTTCTTCTTTCAGCAAGACCATTGTGTTGAGGGGTATAAGGAGCAGTAACCTCATGCTCAATTCCATTCTCCTCATAGAACTTCTGGAAATCTTTGGAGTTATACTCACCTCCACCGTCAGTTCTAAGAATCTTCAACTTTTGACCACTCTGATTCTCAGCCTTCATTCTGAACTTCTTGAATTCATCAAACACCTCGTGTTTAAACTTAATAAGGGATACCCATGTCATTCTTGTGAATTCATCAACAAATAACACAAAGTATTTATTCCCTCCAATCGATGCTACTGGAAATGGACCACACACATCAGAATGTACAACTCCCAAGGCATGTTTTGCTCTTGGAGCAGTTTCTGACGCAAATGGCAATCGTGGTTGTTTTCCTTCCATGCAAACTTTGCATGACTTTTCAGGCTTCTTAATTGCAAGAATTCCATGTACCAACTTCTTTGAATTCAGATGTTTTAAGCTTCTGAAATTCAAATGACCAAATCTTCTGTGCCACAACTCACTCTCCTTCTCAGTACTTGTTGCACTAAGACATTCTGAGTCTGCAGTTCTGACATTCACCTTGAATGTTCTATTCCTTCCCTGTTCTGACTCCATAATCAACTTCTGATTGCAGTCATACAGCTTCAGAAGATTGTCCTTCATGGTAACTGAAAAACCTTTCTCAATTAATTGTCCCACACTCATCAGATTGCTTCTGATGCCAGGTACATACCACACGTTCTGAATCAATGATGTTTTCCCATTGTTCAGAATCACTCTGACATTTCCCATACCTTCTGCATTAAGATATTTGTCATCAGCACATCTGATCTTTGTCCTCTTTTCAGAGTCAAAGTCAACCAGCAATTTCTTGTTTCCAGTAAGATGATTTGAACAGCCAGTGTCCATATACCACCAGTCTATCAGATCCATATCATCAGATTCAGAGGCCATCAATAGCACAGATTCGTCATCAGAACTTCTGGCTATATTTGCTTCTTCTGATTTTCTCTCCTTGTTTGACCAACAGTCTCTAGCAAAGTGACCAAACTTCTTACAACAGTAACATTGGATTTTCTTCTTGTCATACTTCTCTTTTCCCTTCTGAGCATTCTTTTGTCTATCAGAGGTTGAGCTTTCTGACTTCTGACCACCATCAGATCTTCTCCTGGCTTCTGACTGCTTCTGATACCTCCTATCAGAAGTTGCTTTCAGAGCCTGCTGCTCTACTTCCCTTTCAGAAGTTCTCTCAGTCAAACGCAACTCTTGCGCTTCTAGACTGCTCTGAAGCTCTTCAATTCTCATGGTGCTCAGATCTTTGGAATGTTCTATTGCTACCACAATGTAATCAAATTGAGAGGTAAGGGATCTCAATACCTTCTCCATGATTGTTTCTTCAGAAAGAGTTTCTCCACACGCTTTCATCTCATTAGTGATCAGAATCACTCTGGAGATGTATTCAGAAACTTTCTCATTATTCTTCATGTTGAGATTCTCATATTGCTTTCTCAAGGACTGAAGCTTCACCTTCTTCACTGATGCGTCACCACCATAACATCTAACCAGTGTGTCCCACGCAGCCTTTGCTGTCGTTGAATCTGCAATCTTCTCAAACACATTTACATCAACACATTGATGAATGAAGAACAATGCTTTCTGATCCTTCTTCCTTACTTCCTTCTGTGTGTTTTTCTGTTCATCCGTCGCATCTGCTGCTACCGGAACATAACCATCAGTGACAAGATCTAGAACATCTTGAGCACCGAACAGTACACGCATTTGGATCATCCAACGATTCCAGTTTTTACTGTTAAATACTGGAAGTTTGGTGTTCATGTTGCCGTTTCCGTTCATCTTTCTACCTTGCGCAGTACACTCAGATTTCTCACACAGTGTTTCCCAACCCACAGAATTAAAATTCTGATCAGATTTTGTTCAAGATTCAACACGAATCTAAGAATCAAAATCAAACACACAAGACCTCACGTTCACTCGTGTTTCCCGTGTTTCCCAATGAATCCGAACCGGAGCTCTAGATACCAATTGTTGGTGCAAAGGTAGAACGAATGATGAACGGAAATATTCTATTAAGAGAATGACGGCTACAAAACATGATAAAAGTTACAATGATTGTCACCCTATTTATAAGCTAAAACTAGGGTTACTAGAATAGGATAAAATACTAAAATACCCTCTAACAAACTTAGGGGCTAAGAAAATAGTACAACTAATAAATATGAATTACTTCTAATAGTTATGAGGCATCAAACCATGGAATTTTGCTGAGGAATCTTGTCACTGGACTTTGAATTATGGAAGGAATTGAAAGGCCACTTAAGTTATATTGTGACAACAAATCAGTTGTCATGTATTCCAACAATAACAGGAGCTCGACCAAGTCAAAACATATTGACATCAAGTTCCTAGTTGTTAAGGTAAGGGTACAAAGTAGACAAATTTTCATAGAACAACCGATGACAAACTCCATGATAGCAAATCCTATCACAAAAGGTCTTCCATCCAGGGTCTTTCATGAGCACACTTCTTGCATGAGTGTTTTACCGTTAGAGGAGTCTTGGTTTAGTGGAAGTTAGTCGATTTTGAATTTTATTTTTTGTGTTTGGTAATATGTATGCATACTGTGATTTTGGATACTTTCCAATTAATAAAGTTTGATATTCACTAGTTTATATTGTATACAATAAAGTTATTGAATGATCTTACTAAAGTAAAGTAGGACTATTTGAAAAACGACATATACATACCAACTTCATCTGATTTTCATGTTGCACATTTCATGATGGATCTATCTCATTTAGTTATGTCACTATTAGTGATTATTGAAGGGTTTAGTTATGATTGATATAACGAAAATCACTTTGATTTTGTATACTGACATGACTAATGGACGTGATACTTCGGATATGCTTAAAGAATATAATGCCAAATTTTGAGCTCATAAAGTCTAGCACACGTCACTACGCCAAATAAGGGAAAAGAGGGCGCTTATTTTGGCCTATAACAGCGCTTTTAAGCGCCCTCTAATCTGGCGCTGGCATAGGTAAAGACAGCGCTTTGTTTTCCTGGAGAAAGCGCTGTCTAAAGGCCCACATTATAGTGCGCTTTATGAAAAAAGCGCCCTCTGGAGTGGTCCATAAAGGGACACCTTAGAGGGCGCTTTCTGGAAAAAGCGCCCTCTAAAGTTGTCAATGTAAAGTGTTTAGAGGGCGCTTTCTGGAAAAAGCGCCCTCTAAAGTTGTCAATGTAAAGTGTTTAGAGGGCGCTTATTTTTTTAAAATAACTAACACTTTAGAGGGCGCTTTCTGCAGAAAGCGCCCTCTAAAGTTGTCAATGTAAAGTGTTTAGAGGGCGCTTTCTGGACAAAGCGCCCTCTAAAGTTCTCAATGTAAAGTGTTTAGAGGGCGCTTCCTACAGAAAGCGCCCTCTAAAGTGTTAGTTATTTTAAAAAAATTTGTTTGAAAAACAGTGGATATTTAATTGGTAACCTGTTCGCATGCTGCAAAAGTGTAAAATTCATATTGATTTCATCCTTTAATCCAATGTTATACACCATTAATCCATTGATATATACAACATGAATCCATTTATATACAACATTAATCCTCCATATATACAACATTAATATATGATTCTTTGATCAACAATATACAACAACATATTCATGATTTAGTAAAAGTACAACAACAATATACAACATATATACAACAACAGCATACAACAACAACATTCCATACATATATGTACAACAATATACAACCTAGCTATATGATTCTTTGATCAACAATGAATTGACACAATTCATCCTTCATTTCATCCAAATGAGCTCTTGAGTAAGATTTGTATTCCTCAAAGTACTACAATTAAGAGAATAAAACATATTCATGATTTAGTAACAAATTAGATTAGTTATCCGATAATATTAAAATAAACCCTAAGTTATTATTCCATACCATTTTTGGGATGTCTATACGATTCAATGCAATGATATCTCTCATAAATCTCAATACAAAAAATCCGCAATCGACCAAATTATTTTGCTGAGGACACTACACAGAAAAACAAACAATATATATATAGTTAATTTCTTACAAACACTATTATAAGCAAAAAAACAAACACTATTATAAGCAAAAATAAGATACTTAATATATACCTGAACTCTGACCCAGGTAATGTCCTTCCTAATGCGGTAATTCTTTTTCGATCTAAATTTTATTATTGCCCTAACAAAATAAAAACGTATATTGAGATCAATCTGACAGACATAATTAAATATAGAAATACACACGAATATTTAGGGGAATTTCACTTACGTGTCAACCGTCTTCTTCAAACCCGGATATTTACTCCAATCACCCAAAAACGAATCGAGATAATACACTATTAGTCTCGAAAGATCCATAGCAACCAACACCCAGTGGCCACTGTAAAATAGAACAAAAATTTAGATGAATGAAAATTTTCTACGTAAAAGATATACATAGATTAGAATGAAATTATTAGAAAGAAAATCTAACCCGTTGCCAGAATTAAACGGTAAAAAATACAAACTGCGTGTAGTATTATCGCCGGCCGCCATGAATCTATCGACTAGATCATTCTTTACGGATGTTGGATTTTTCGATATTAACGTTGCGTTGACACGGGAAGCAGCAATAAAATTGAAACGGTTACACAATTCAGTTCCCCGCATCAATTTGTCATACATATACCTTAAATAGAAACATAATAAATATTAGACTACTCATTGAAATGTGTAAATAAATTGTTCAACTAAGTAAATTATAGATTGATCGGAGTACCATATGTATGTATGAATGATAGCGATGCCCAATTCGTCGTGCTCAAAAAGTTGTTGCATGTCCTCCTTTCCAATTATTTCGAAATGAGCTTTTCCGAAAACACCTTCATCAAAATCTATACTACGAATGGACCCGTCCATAATATCGGACTCTTCCACCATTTTCTCAAGACGCATCATAATTTGAGATTTTGTCCCGGCCGTCGTTGGAATATCCTTCGTTGGAATATCCTTCGTTGGAATATCCTTACCATCGCTTTTCAACTTTCGACCGGGAACCTAAAAATTCATATAAAATAAATCATTACTTTTTGTGATGCAAAAGAATCGTTGTGTATATAATTCAATGGGTATATATATTTGTACCTCTTTTTGAGATGCAACCGACTCGATGCGTCTTGAAATCCCTTTACCAGCTTTAGGGGTGGGTCTTGTAGGAGTCTAACATTACCATGTAATAAGGATTGATTAAATATCATAATTGTAGCTGAATTGAAATGTGAATTCTAAATATTCATAATCATTTAGAACATATATACCTCGGCATCAGGGAAAATTAGATCTGACGGCCAACCAACAAAGGATCCGACTGCATCTCGCATCAACGTTGTCTCTGAAACAACGTCGGGTAATGGTAGACGGGCGTCCGTATCTAATACGAGGTCAACCGAAACTTTCATAAATCCCACCGGGAGGGGATTATGGTGAAGTAATTCATCCAAAGTATTGTGCACTTTTCTCTTGCCAACCATGCGATAAGTTGGTGACGATAGATACAGCTGACAAGGTGAAATGCCCTAAACCAATAATAAATGTTATTGTTAACTTGTATATGTGTCAAGTAAAAAAGTGCTATTTTAATTTCATAATAACATATATAATTACCTCGGGAAATTTCGGTTGATGATTGATACTAGCTCGGTCACTAGTATCTTTTGCCTCGGAAGCGCACCTTTCCTCTCTATACCTTGCATTCTCGTTTTGCAGTTGGAGTACTTGTGCCCTTAACTCCGCCAAGGTCTCCATCACCTCTTTGTTGGTAGGATTTTTTGTTTTTGTTTTTTTATAAAATGACGACGGAGTCACACCAAAACCCTTACCCCTCACACGACCGGAATACTCAGGAACATTTAGTACTCGACTAAGTACGCTCCTGCAATCCTGGACCTCGGTTGAAGGTACGGTTTGGGATAAAGTCTCCTGAAATATTATTAGAGGAGATTAAAAATGAATTATATGTCTAACAAAATTTTCGATATAATTAAAGAAATAATGTTACATATACTTACACATTCGTCATAAACATTTTGGACCGCTTCAACGACAACCCCATCCTTTCCAACCCGAGCAGCCTTCCATAATACGTGGTCCGGAAGAGATGTTGCGTCACTTTTCTCCTCGGCTAGCTACACATTGAATTAGATTATAAGATCATCAATTATAACATATTGTGACAATGTATAAGCTCATAGCATTTGAATATACTCACAATTCTTTGTTGTAACCGTGCATAACCCGTACGCCCTTTTTTGTACGGATACGCGGGTTTTGATGCCCTTTTCCTATTTATGTCGCTTACTTCCTGGATAAAAAAGTTTAAGGCATATTAGAACCAAGTAACTTAACAATTGTATAATACCATAATTAATAGACATTACATGGAATTTTTCGTTTCTTCGTTTGGCGACAAAGTTATCCCATTCATCGGCTGAAATAATCTCGGCATACTTCATTGGCCGTTCTCCTTCAACAAATTTTCCTTCCTCATCCTTGAGAAATTTATTGCACAAAAAGGATCGAAATCCTCGGAGTCTTTTTCCGGCCAATTGAATACAATATTTTTGCCGGCTTTCATCGATGTGAAAGGATCTCTAAAAAACATACAAATGAAGTGTGTTATTATAAAGTAATATTATAACAATATATGGTTAACAAATAGTCAACAAAAAAAACATATAACAATATATGGTAAGTACCTGTATCTCCGACCATATTTTTTCCTTGCCAACCTTCAAGTCCGGACTTCTCCAATTATCACATGTAATCGGAATATGTTGGCGAACAAGGAAACCAATGTAACTTGCCAACATTGAACCGTTAGGCTCAATTAGTTGGTCTTCAGCACTCCAATGTACTTCAAATTTTACACCCTTGTCTCTTGCACGAATGATTGACTTCATAACAGTCAATCCTCGTTTGATTTCTTTTTCAACATTATTACGTGATTCATTCGCGACATGGGTATCGTCTTGGTTAGCCATTTTATCTGTAATATAGAAATGATTCAATAAGACCCAAGTAAGACAATGATTCAATACGTGAACACATTTACTGCATGCACAAACTTACTGCATACACATTTACTCACACACACCTACTGCATGCAAAAGACCAATGCAAACTTATGGTGTTTGGAACATGAACAAACTTGCATCCATAATCATCAAACTTCCAAGCACAAGCTCAAACACACTTCAAATATATCAGTTTTCAATCAGAAATAAAAAACTCAGTTTGCCCTAAACAACATTAATCAACATAATGCACAAAATGAAAAACTAAGTTTAGAAAATGCCCTAATCAAACACATGAAGAAAGTGAACGGTAACGATGGAGAAGAGAAATACCTTAAAGGTGACGGTAACGATGGAGAAGAAAGTGAACAATGACGGTGGAAGAGGTTAACGCAGTGAACGTGAACGGTGAGGGAGGGAGAACGAACGGCGACGATGACGGTGAGGGAGGGAGAACGAACGGAGGACGAGAGTAATCGCAGTAGAGAGTAATCGCAGTTGAGAGAAAACCCAGTTACGTAAACGAAATAGCTTATAGAGAGGGAAAATAAAGAGACATGAAGTATATGTTATAATTTTAATGTTTACTAAAGGGGACCTTAGAGGGCGCTTTTTTAAAAAAAGCGCCCTCTAAAGGGGGCCTAAGAGGGCGCTTCTGAAAGCGCTCTCTAAGGCTTTCCAAAAGCGCCTTCTAAACTGGAAATGTACATGGACTTAGAGAGCGCTTTTTCAAAAGCGCCCTCTAAGGGTAACCTTAGAGGGCGCTTTCACAAAAGCGCCCTCTATTGTTGTCCCTCCATTTTTTTTTTGGCTTCACTTTAGAGGGCGCTTAGTTACAAAAGCGCCCTCTAAAGGGGGCCTAAGAGGGCGCTTCTAAAAGCGCTCTCTAAGGCTTTCCAAAAACGCCTTATAAACTGGAAATGTACATGGACATAGAGATCGCTTTTTTAGAAGCGCCCTCTAAGGTTACCCTTAGAGGGCGCTTTCAATAAAGCGTCCTCTATTGGTGTCCCTCCATTTCCTCATTATTTTTTCGCTTCACTTTAGAGTGCGCTTTGTTACAAAAGCGCCCTCTAAAGTGCGCTGTCTATTCCAATAGTATGCTCCTTATTTTTTCTCTTTACTTTAGAGTGCGCTTTTGTAATAAAGCGCCCTCTAAGGGGCGCTGTCTATTCCAGTTTTTGGCGTAGTGCGTGTAAAATTACATATGTGACCAGTGAGAGATTGTTAGAATTTTTGGATCACAAATGTAATATTGCTTGTATTAGGGTCATTATTTAATTAGCCAAAACTACAACAGTCTAATTAATATTAAGTATGTGGCTAAAAGTATAAATATCATGAAATATGAGATTATTGTTAGATAGCATAAGTCAATATCTAATTTGATGAGGGGACAAATTAGAATATTGAAAACTAAGAAATAACCCTAAGGTTATTTATAGGGGTTATGATTCTCATTTGTAGAAAACGTGAAAATGATTCATCAGTAAAATTCTCTGTTCATCCTCATCAGAGGAGATTTAAGGAGCCATAAGAAAACTCTATAAATTGGAAGATTAAATACCCACCTTCAGTGAATCTGAATGGAAAATTCAAATACGTTTTCCCTTTTATTCTTTGGTTGAATTATGATATGAGTTTAAGGGATAGAAGTTCATGGGCTATCGACTCAAATGAATTAGTAAAGAGTTTTATTATTAATTTCTATATCAATAGAAATCATAAGGTTAAGAACAGATTTAACACACATTGAGTTCTTCCATTAACTCTCAAAGCAAGCCGTGCGGTAAAATTTGACACATCCCACTCTAAAATTAGATTAAGAACTTCATTTGACCACTTGGGAGAAACATCGTACGAACTGGGAGCATTTTAAAGGAAAAATGATTTAAGATCAATTTTCCCTATGTGTCAGTCATGTACTGAAAGTTTTAATCGCTTTTTATACACTTGTTCGATGAAATTTCTAATGAAAATTTTAGTATAAAAAGTAAGGTGAAATGGGTTATGAAGTTCATTAGGATCAATTCAGACTTCAAAATTTAATGAACATTAATAAAAATATTTACAGATCAATCATCAAAGAAGTCTTCAGATTGACAATAAAAATCGAATCCACTTCAAATCAATCAATTTTACCAATTAAATCAATCTTCATTGACACTTTATTGACCATGAATAAAATGTTTGAATTTAAATAAATAAATAAAATTATCTTTTTTCTCCTGTTTATTTATTTACTTTATTCTCTTAGTTTACACAAAGGGTTTATATTTAGACTACCAAAAGTTTCCCACGTTTACGATTTTGAATCTGTAACATGGCATAAAGCCAAAGCCAGATCAATTGAATTGGAGTTCTGCTAAAATAAAATCAGCCACTTGCTCGTTTCTTTATATGGTTCATGCATAATTCATAAATACATGCATCAAGAAAATTATAAAAAATCAAAATGATTAGAATCGTATACATTATGTGCGTATATTAGTATAATTGCATAAAGAATTACTCTATTATACCAGTATATATATGGTTTATTTTCATGAGCTGGCATAAAGCAATATTCTCAAATAAAAACAAATCATGAATATTGAAAACATTATACCGTTCAAATGACAATCTTTTGTGTGTGTATTTTTATGTTCACAAAGTTACTTTAGAGATCAAATTGGTGTGATCTGAATGATAGTTACACCAATATTACTTTTTTATGATTGATATCTTAACAATTTTATACATAATAAAAAATCTAAATAAAATGGAGAATAGACTATCCAAATTCTTACACAAACTATTTATATTATTTTGTCCAACACATTTTAAATATTATTATTTTAATAAAAATAAAAAATAAAAAATAAAAAAATAAAATACAGAGAAAATGAAAGTTTTACTAAATTATTATTAGGAGGCATTCAATAATTGTTAATAATAAATAAGTTTTAAAGCAAATGTTCATACATAAGACTTTTCTTTAAAAATATATAACATATTTTTTTATAAGATTGATAAAAAAATATTATTTTGTTGGTGAGCCAAGAAAGAGATCTTTAATAGTCATATTCTTAAGTCGGTCTGAACTATTATAAAGTATTTACCTATTTATATTTTTTTTATCAACAAGAAAAAAATAATAAAAAATTAAACTTTTATAAATTAAAGATATTAACTAAAGGAGAGAGACAAATAGAAAACATTATTATTTCTTGAATAAGCGAGATTCTCAATTTAGCAAGTCAATCAGAGCTAGCATTTCTTTCGTGTATGGTGCGAATAAGGATAAGTTGTCACTCGAGATTAAATATTATCAATCAAAGGCGCATAAGGATGAGTAGAAGGTACACCCTTTTGGATAAACTTCAGAGTCGTTTGAGAGTCAGATTCGCAAATCACATTTATAAAACCACGATTTCAAACAATATTGAGACCATGCGAAATAGTTTGAAGCTCAACATTAATATAATATGTGAAACCACACCTTTATGCAAAGCCTCTTATCCAACCTCTATAAGAGTTTCTCAAAAGACCACCAAAATCGGATGGTCCTGGATTACCAATGGAATTACCATCTACATTGACTTTTATCACATTCTTTAAGGAGGACGCCAAAACACAAGTCTAGGGGCTGGTATCTTATTAGAACCACAAAAAGTCTTTTTGGTATAGTGCAAAAGAGTAGTTATTTGGCTAAGAATATTTTAGAGAGCAGTTGCTGTCTTTGAATGATTTTTCATTACAGGATTTCCAAATCATCCAATAACGAACGAGAAACAAAGGGCCATGATTGGAAACCACGTTAATTTTCATCCAATTATATATACCATCCTCATAAAAATGAACGTGAGATGAAAAAATAAATTGTTCCAAACTTGCATGGCCTTAGGGTAATCTCTAAAAGTGTGTAACATAGTCTTGTTACCTGCACCACATATATAACAAGGGCATCTATTGACATATGATGAGTGACTCGTGTATAGTTGGTAGGTAACTTCCCATGCACAATGATCCAAACAAAATGATGAATATCTTCAAGTAACTTGAGGTTCCAAATCCAAGACCAAAACATTGTTTGAATATGAGGTGGATTAGGCTCCAAAGTTAACCAAGAATAAGCTGATTTGGTAGAATAAGTACATAATACTGAATGTTCCCAAATAAGAATATCATTTGAATTGTCATTAGCAAAGACAATAGCCATCTCTATTTTTATGTCCGAGGAAGATGGGTGGAGATGATGTCAAAATTCCAACCCTAATTATAGACATCCATGATATGTAGGTGTGTATCCTGCTCACCCAATGAAGGAATTCTGTCACAAATTCTACCATTTTGAGCCATTTATCATACCAAATGGAAATGTCCTCTCTCCCTACTCTAGTTATAAAACTTGGTTTGAGAGTCTCAGTTGCTTTAGCAATAGAATGTTATGTGTACGATATTCAATGGTAATTATTCGCCTATAGGATGTGGGCTACAAATTTATATCTAGTTGATAATAACTGAACCCATACTTGCCAGGATTTTAAAGAAGCTCACAAACATGTCTACCCAAGATGGCAACACTAACAGGTTTAGCTCTCTTGATGCCAAGACCACTTATAGTAGAAGGTTGAGTTATGATATCCCATTTAACCTAATGAATATATTTTCCTTCCCAAACGGTTTATCTTATACAAAAATTAATCATACTACAAATTTCTTCTAGAAGCCACAAATTATGCATGGTATATATAGGTGTATATGTTTGATTTGTTCATTACCTTATGATTTCTATTGATATAGAAATCAAGAACATAACTCTTTACTAATCCCTATGAGTCGATAACCCATGAACTTGTATCCCTTAAACCCATATCAAAATTCAATCAGAGAATAAAAGTGGAAGCGTACCTGAATTTGCCATTAGGAATCACCGAAGGTTTGCAGGTATTTGATCTTTCAATTTATAGAGTTTCCTTATGGCTCCTTGAATCTCCTCTGATGGGGATGAAGAGAGAATTCTACTGATGAGTCATTTTCACTTTGTCTATAAATAAGGGTCATAACCCCTATAAATAACCTTAGGTTTATTTCTTAGTTTTCAATATTCTAATTTGGTCTCTCATCAAATTAGATATTGACTTATGGTATCTATACAATAATCTCATATTTCATGACATTTATGCTTTTAGCCGCGTACTTAATATTAATTAGGCCACTGCAGTTTTGGCTAGTTAAATAATGGTCATAACACATGCAATATTATATTTGTGACCCAAAAATTCTAACAATCTTCCACTGGTCACATATGTAACTTTGCACATGTGTTAGACTTTATGAGCTCAAAATTTGCCATTATATTCTTTAAGCATATCCAAAGTATCTCGTCCATTAGTCATATCAGTATACATAATCAAAGTGATTTTTGTTATATCAATCATAACTAAACCCTTTAATGATCGTTGATAGTGACACAACTAAATGACATAGATCCATCATGAAATATGCATCATGAAAATCACATGAAATAGGTCTGTATATGTCGATTTTCAATGGGTCCTACTTTAATTTAGTAAGATCATTCAATAAATTTATTGTACAAAATGTAAACTACTGAATATCAAACTTTATTAATTGAAAAATATCCAAAATCATAGTATGCATGCATAATAGCAAACGCAGAACATAAAATTCATAATCGACTAACTCCCACTAAACCAAGGACTCTTATAATAGTAAAACACTCATGCTAGTATGCTCATGAAAGACCTTGGGTGGAAGACCTTTTGTAAGAGGATCTGCTATCATGGAGTTTGTCATCGAATGTTATATGGAAATTTATCAATTTTGTACCCTTTCCTTAATAACTAGGAACTTGATGTCAATATGTTTTGACTTGGTCGAGATCCTATTATTGTTGGAATACATGACGGCTGATTTGTTGCCACAATATAACTTAAGTAGCCTTTAAATTCCTTCCATAACTCGCAGCCCAGTGACAAGATTCCTTAGCAAAATCTCATGGTTGGATGTCTCATAACATTCTACAAACTCAGCTGCCATGGTGGATGAAACCATGGGAGTTTACTTAGCACTGCACCAAGAAACTGCACCACCAGCCAACATGTAGATATAACCTGATATGGATCTTTTACTGTCTTGGCATCCAACAAAATCTGATTAAGAGTATCCAGTGATCTCTAACTGGTCTGACCTCCTATATGTGAGTATATAGTCTTTTATTCTCTTTAAACACCGCATAACCTTTTTGGATGCTTTCCAATGATCCATTTCTAAATTGCTCAAATATTTGTCTAACATCCCAACTATGAATGCAATATCTGAACGCGTACACACTTGGGCATACATCAGACTCCCTATAGCTGACGTGTAAGGAATCTTTTGCATTTATTGAATTTCTAAGTTTCCTTTTGGGCTTTGAGTGAGACTGAATTTGTCTCCCTTAGCAATTGGAGTATCTCATGATTTACATTCCTGCATGCCAAACCTTTTAAGTGCCTTTTCGATATAACTCCTTTATGATAATCTTAGAATACCTTGAGATCAGTCCCAATGAATTTGAATTCCTAATACAAAGGAGGTATCGCCAAGATCTTTCATCTTGAATGTTCTTGATAGAAATTTCTTGGTTTCGTGTGTCATGCCTATATCATTGACAGCAAGCAATATGTTATCAACATATAGGACCATGAAAATGTATTTGCTCCCACTGAATTTATGATACACACAATCTTCGACAAGATTCACCTCAAAACCAAATGAGAGAATTACTTCGTGAAACTTGTGCTACCACTGATGAGATGCTTGTTTTAGTCCATAAATGGATTTTGTTAATTTGCAAACCATATTCTTGAGTCTCCCGACACAAAGTTTTGTGGTTGCACCATATAGACCGTTTCATCAACGTTGTCATTGAGGAAAGTCGTCTTGACATCCATTTGATGGAGTTCCAAATCATAATATGCAACAATAGCCATAATTGTCTTAAAAGAGTCTTTCGAAGAAACTAGAGAGAAAGTCTCTTTAAATTAAATCCCTTCCTTTTGAGTATAACCCTTAGCCACATGACGAAATTTATACCTCTCCATATTACCGTTATAATCCCGCTTGGTCTTAAAAATCCATTTGCAACCAATGGGTTTCACACCTTCTGGTAACGGGACAAGTTCCCAAATTTATTGTCTTGCACGGACTTATACTCCTCCTTAATTGCTTCAATCCACTTTTACGAGTTGGAATCTTGCATGGCTTGACGGAAGTTGATTGGATCATATTCCATTATATTATTATTTTCTTCATGTTCTTGGAGAAAGACTATGTAATCATCTGGAATAACTTTTCTCCTTTCTCTAGTGGATATCCGTAAAGATATTGGTTCTTGTAACACTTGTTCTTGAGGATCTTGAATTTGTTCTTCATGAATTACCAAATCATCTTGAGTTGGAGGAATTTCAACAATATCTTGTGGAGGTTCTGTTCTTGTTTGATCAAAAGCAACTATATGAATCGGTTCTGGAATTGTTAGCGACTCTTCCTCCAAGACAAAGTCTCTAACCTTATTCTTCCCCTTAAACTCAATTTCCTCAAAGAATGTGGTTGTTCCCGTCTTAAAAATTTAATTTAATTTGGGACCGTAAAATTTGTAGCCCCTATATCTTTCAGAATAGCCAATAAAGTAGTTGTTCATTATTCGGGAGTACAATTTATTTTCATTTGTCCTGTAAGGCCTTGCCTCGGTTGGACATCCTCACACGTGAAAATGTTTTAGACTAGGCTTTCGCCTAGTCCAAAGCTCGTAAGGTGTTTTGGCAGTTGTCTTTGTTGGTACTCTATTTAGGATGTAAGCTGCAGTCTTTAGTGTCTCTCCTCATAGTGACTTTGACAACGTAGAGTGACAAATCATACTCCTGACTATATCCTTAAGAGTCTAATTTCTCCTTTCAGCAACACTGTTTATAGTAAGTGGTCCTGGCATGATGTACGGTGGGATGATTCCACATTCCTCCAGGTATTTGGCAAAAGGCCTTAGACATTGTTCACCTGAACCTTCATATATGTCGTACTATTCACCGTCATGATCAGACTTGACTTTCTTAATTCTTTTGTTGAGTTGATTCTCAACTTCGGCGTTAAACAATTTGAACACATTCAATGATTGAGACTTTTCATGCATAAGAAATATGTACACATATCTAGAATAATCATCTATGAATGATATAAAATATTGTTGACCATTCCAAGAAGGTGTTGAAAATGGTCCACAAATGTTCGTATGTATCAATTCTAAGACATACGTAGCTCTATATGCACCAAATTTCTTTGGTTTGGTCTATTTTCCTTTAACGCATTTGACATAAACATCAAAGTTTGCTAAGTCAATTGAATCTAAAATTCCATCAGACATTAGTCGCTTAACTCTATTTTTAGAGATGCGACTAAGGCGTTTATGTCATAATGCTCCTGAATTATTATTATTATCAATTTTATGCTTAGTACCACGTGTTTCCACATTTAAGGATTCACCATAGATAGTTATTGTGTCAAACAAATATAGATGATCACGACTCATAAGTGAACCAGTTCCAACGATATTTGAATTAAAAGACAACTTAAACATATTATTCCCAAATGAACACAAATAACCTGATTTGTCCAAATAAGTAACTGAAATTAAATTATGTCTAAATGGCGGCACAACAAAAGTGTCTTTTAAATCAAATAAAATCCTGTACTCAATAGTAATCTAAAATGCCCTATAACTTCCACCTCCACCGACTTGCCATTTCCAACATAGATGTATCTTTCAATATCATTTGGCTTCCGGTAGTTCAGGCAACCCTACATTGAAACACTGATGTTAGTAGTTGCACCTGAGTCTAACCACCAAGTATTTCTAAGGACCGAAGCTAAATTGACCTCATAACAAAGCAATGTGAGAAATGTACCTTTCTTTGCATGTGAAGCATGATATTTAGGACATTTCTTATTCACATGTCCAGACGCTTTGCAAAAGAAACAATTATCATGTTGTTTTTGTTTCTTTTATGTTGGAACACTTGCAACTTCATTCTTGGGCTCATAATTTTTCTTTCTTTTTCCATTGTCTTTAGAGGTGCTAATAAAATGAGCATTTTCTGTCTTACCCTGTTTCATCATTTCCCCTTCTTGCACACAAAATGAAATGATCTCATTAAGAGACCATGTCTCCATCTGACAGTTATAAGATATCTTAAACTGACCAAACTGTGAAGGAAGAGAAAGTAATACTAAATGAATGAGCAAATCTCTAGACAACTCAAGTTTTAGTGCATTAAGTTTTGAAACAATGTTTGACATGCTTATAATGTATTCCCTTATATTTCTTTTACCTTGATACTTCATGAAAATCAAGTTTTGAATAAAAGTACTTGTTTCCGTCTTATCGCTTTTCAATCTCATCAAAGAAATCTTTGACATTAGTTATTTCTTCCGATATAGTACCCCTAAAGACCTCAGGAATGCCACTCTTAATGATCAAGAGACACATGCGATTGAAGCGATCTCACTTCTCAAATTTTTTCCTCTGTTCAGAGGTGGTAGATTCCGTAGGAGAAACAGGTTGATCCTTTCTTAATGCAAGGTCAAGATCCATGCAACCAAGAATAATCTCTATGTTCTCTTTCCAGTCATTGAAATTTGCCCCATTAAGGACCGAAACTGAATTCAGATTAGCAGATATTGAAGAAATTGTAGCTGAAAAACAAGAACAAAATTAAACATTTTAAATATACTCACATAAAAAAACTGAATTATCAATTTGTCCAAATAAATACATAACACATCTCAAGATACCTAGTGCACCATCAATATTGAGTCTTTGGACACTAATATTAACTGTTAATCATACTCTTGTTATAACGATCAAACATTGATAATAAAAACATGTCAAATAATAAACCCCTATTTGGATTGATTTATTATTCACATGTAAGACCTTATAATTATCACATGTTTACCATCACAGGCACGTATGAAACCCGCCAACCACCAATTATCCTTTGGGTTAATTGATACTTGCATGGACAAACATACACCCAACCAGAAAATTATAACATTTTTATAAGAAATTTTCATAAAAAGAGGTCACTTATGCGACTTTTTTATTTTAGTTACTCACTAAAAAGTTAAATCATTGTATAAATTTACAAACCGTAGCCAAAAGTTGAACAAAATTGTACCAAAGTTAATTTAGTTTGTTATGCGAAGCACAATAAAAAAATAATAACAAATAATATGTCATATAATTAAAAAAAAAACAAATTTATCAAAGTTATTTATTTATTTATTAAAGTAACTTGTTTTAATAAATAAATAAATAATTAAGCACGGTAGTAAAATAAATAAATAAATTGTTCATAACAAGGATGACAAAAAGTTATTCACTGAAGTAAAAGAAATTAAGCATACTAAACGTAAGAAAGAAAAAAAAATTGTTTAGTGTAGGCGACAAGTAATTTTAATATACATAATACCCATGTTACAGTCAAATGAAAATTATTTCGAATGGGGTATTATAATACCCATATTGTTGTCTTATGTTTTTGGATAATGGATTTCGCAGACAGTGCCAAAATCAAGTTTTTCTCAAATATTGTTGAATATGTTTGGCATCCCAAACGAAAAAAAAGATCAAACATAAACTCAAAAACACATGATCAACATGATGAAAATATTGTTTTATATAATTGGAAGATCAAAGGGATCCCAATAAATCTTAAAATCAAATTGGATCAGATATGGGAGACTCTGATACCACTTGTTAGATCTGTCCATAACCTTATGATTTCTATTGATATAGAAATCAAGAACATAACTCTTTACTAATCCCTATGGTTCGATAATGTTGGAACATAAAACATAAAACTGAAAATTGAAGGTTCAACAATGGTGGAAGAAAAGAAGATTGGGGAAGATGAAGTTGAGAGAGAAAAATAGAGAGAATAGTAATATTTGGATGAGTATAGATTTTTGCATTAACCTTGAATTGGAATGATACAAATGTATTTATACATTGGGAATAAAAGCTACAACTAAAGTGACTCTAAAGAAAATAAAATCTATTAATTTTGGAAGGGAAAAAATAGAATTTTAATTTTCAATTAACAGATAATCCATGAATTTGTATCATTTAAACTCATATCAGAATTCAATCCGAGAATAAAAGCGGAAGACGTACCTAAATTTTCCATTAGGAATCACGGAAGTTAGCGAGTATTTGATCTTTTAATTTGTAGAGTTTTTTTATGGCTCATTGAATCTCCTCTTATGGGGATGAAGAGAGAATTCTACTGATAAGCCGTTTTCACTTTGTCTACAAATAAGGACCATGACCCCTATAAATAACCTTATGGTTATTTCTTAGTTTTCAATATTCTAATTTATTCCGTCATCAAATTAGATATTGACTTATGGTATCTACACAATAATCTCATATTTTATGACATTTATATTTTTAGCCACATACTTAATATTAATCAGACCACTGCAGTTTTTGCTAGTTAAATAATGACCCTAACACATGCAATATTATATTTGTGATTCAAAAATTCTAACAATATAACTAAGCACAGACTTAGCAAGAGTCACCATTTTAGGTCTACTAAGAAGCCTACCTTTCCATCTCACTAAACGAGAATTAATTTTATCAATGATAAAGGAGAAATTCCCATTTGTGACCTACCAGAAAGCAAAGGAAATCCAAGGTATTTACTAATATTAAAGGTATGTTGGAAGTTAATCATACCTTCAAATTTCATTATCTTTGCCTAAATAAATTCTAATTGGAAAAGAATTTAGATTTATGGACGTTAACATTCATACCAGAGGCTTTGCAAAAAGCTTTAAGCCCCCTAATTAAGTAGCTTAACCTAAGAAGTTTTGACTCTTGTAAAGAGTAGACAATCATCCTCAAAGAAGAAATGAGAAATACTCGTTCCATTATTAGAGATGCGTATAGGGATATAGTTATTCGATTTTATTTTTCCTGAATAATAAGGGTCAAGTTTTTCATACAAAACAAGAATAAATAAGGCGACATATGGTCACCTTGTCGCATACCACGAGTAGGAGAAAAATTATCAAACTTCTCATTATTCCACTTAAGAGACAGAGATAAATAGGTGATGCAACCTACATACGTCAGTATTAAATTTAAGCATTTTCCTCTCTACCTCAAAAAATTATAATAAAAAAGTAATCAATATTGACCATAGTCATTCATTTTTATTTTTTTAAAGAAGAATTTTTTTTACCTAGGCCCACCTCAATAAAGATTTGGACCAAAACACAGATTGAAATTGAGAATTTGTCTTGCCACCCTCACACTTTACCTGATGCCCCCCATTTTTCATAATGACAAAAATACCATTTGTGTTATTTTCCTTTTAAAAATTCACATTCCGTAAAAAATCACTATATAAAAACTGGTATAAACAAAAAAACTGGTAGTTATATCGAAATATCTGTTACAAATTTTTTTGCAATAGGAGAATTTTATGCATTTTTACCGAAAGTTTAAAAATCTGATATGAGCTTTACCTAATTTTTTGAAAAATTTGATATTTTCTTGCATTTTTATCGGATATTTTGAAAAATCCGATATTTTTGTTGCAGATTTACTGGTCTTTTTGGAAAGTCTGGCATTTTTAGGGCATGAGTTTGTGTTCGTACTAGAGGTTTCAAAAAGTTCGGTGCATTTCTACCAGATATTTCAAAATATCCAGAAAATATTGAAAAGTACCAGATTTTAGCATAAACTCAAAAAACTCGGTAGTACAATATGCTTCCTTTGTGCGGTCTAGATCCTAATGCTTCCCTTCCAGATTTTACACAGCTTTTCACCACAATCACTATATGTTTGACTTACACACTTAATTTTTAACTTGTTCATAAATTGATAGTCTTATGATATCTTTGAGATTGATAATTTATTTTGTATGTTTTGTAAATGACTGATATTTCCCTTCTGAGCTGACCTTTTGGCATGTCCACAGTTCATTGGTAAACGACATGGTATTATTGTTGTTACTATTAATTCTGATACCGCAAATGGGATCAGAGGGAGAAAAAGATAAATTGAGTATGTGTTGTGAGGGAGGAGGAAACTACAAAAGGAAGAATATGATTGAAGGTAGTTATATTATGTGTGAGAATTTAGACCGAACTCTAATCTCGACAAGGATAGCTTGATATTTCGACAGGAGTTGTGCATGATGTAGTCTAAGTCTATTCAAGCATGTTGTCGAAATATGTAAAATTGTATTTTAAGTTAGTATGTCGAATTGGGTCTTGTGTTAAGCCCAATTGTTTAAGTTTGTTTGTTGCTCAAGTTAGCTTAGTAGTTTATAAATAGGCTAGTTATCTCAGGTTGTTGAGAGAGGTTAGTTGTTGGTGTTCACTTAAAATATTTAACCCTTATTCAGAAAGTGAATAGTAAAACAATTTTAACCAATTCTGGTTTTCTTCTTCTTCCATCTTCTCCCTCTTTTGTAAAACCTAATAGGATTTCTTGTGTTTGTTCAAGAAACTCAATCTTTATCTCATATTTTTGTTTGTTTTTGACGATATCAATTAACAACAAACTGGTGCGGTGAGTGTGGACGAGAAGATATCATCAATAAAGTATGAGATTGAGAAATTCACCGGTGTGAATGATTTCGGTTTGTGGAGATTAAAGACGCAAGTCCCTCTTGTTCAATGTAGTTTGTTAGAAGCGTTGAAAGGAGTAGATAAGATGGATATTTCCCTATCGAAGAAGGAGAAGAAAACAATGGTCGGAAAATCCCACAATGCCATTGTATTGAGCCTTGGTGATAAGGTTCTCCAACGAGTTTCAAAGGAGAAAACTGCAGCTTGAAGGTTTGTACATGACCAAATCGTTGGTCAATCGCCTTTACTTGAAGCAAGATTTGTATTCATTTAAGGTAAGTAAAGACAAAACCTTGGCCGAGTAGCTTAATATGTTTAACAAGTTAATTTTATCTTGGAAATATTGAGGTCAAGATTAATGATGAAGATCAAGCATTGTTGATGTTGTGTTCTTTACCTAAGTCTCATGCTCACTTCAAATAAACTCTCCTATATGGAAGAGATTCTTTGAACTTTGAAGATGTTTAATCTTCCTTATACTCCAAGGACTTGAACAAACAAAAGGAGCAAAAGCCTTCGATAGTTGGTGAATGTTTGTCTGTTCAGGGGAAATTCTTGAAGAAAGGTGGTATGTTTGAGAAGAAGAAGGGTGAAGTTCTACATAATTATTATGGTGGTAATTATCTTGCTATTGAGTGTTATCATTGTAAGAAGGAGGGTCATACACGAAAAATATACACATATCGACTGAATAATCATGGTAGAAAGGATAATGGTAATGCAACCATTGTGCAAGATGGTTATGAATCATCTGATGTCCTGGTGGTTTCAAGCAGTGACTCTAGCAAGGAGTGGATTATGAATTTAGGTTGTACTTAGCATATGACTCCAAACAAGGACGTGTTTAAGGAATTATGTGATCAAGATGGTGAATCACTTTTGCTGGGAAACAACAAAGCATGCAAAATTGAAGGTACTATATCTATGAGATTTAAGCTTCATGATGATTCAATAAGACTATTGACTGATATCAAGTATGTACCTGATATTAGGATAAATTTGATTTTTCTTGGTGAATTCGACAAAAAAGGATATGTTTTCAAAGTAGAGCAAAGTATCCTAAGGGTAATGAATAGGTCGAAGGAAGTCTTGAGAGACACAAAGAAACAAGACTTGTATATCCTTGAGGTCGAGGTTATAAGTGGTTCAGTAAGTGTTGCATCCATAAAACCTGTGTCGAAGACTGAGTTATGGCACAAAAGACTTTGCCATGTCAGTGAAAGAGGTCTGGTCAAATTGTTGAAACAAAATCTGATGTGTGGTGATAAGGTCAAAAAACTAGAGTTTTGTGACCCTTGTGTATTTGGTAAATCATGTAGAATGAAGTTTAACAAAGGTAATTAAAGAACACACAAATCTCTTGATTACATTCATGTTGATCTTTGGGGGCCTGCAAGGAATCCTTCGCACTCAGGTGCATAGTATTTTCTATCCATAGTTGATGATTATTTCATAAAGTTATGGATATTCGTTCAGAAGACTAAGGATGAAACTTTTGAAAATTTGCTATGCAAGGAATCCTTCACACTCAGGTGCACAATATCTTCAAATGTCGTGACAATTTTCTATGACATGGTTTAGGAACTCAAAACCAAACATCTTGGAGTATGATACATGAAGATACATAATGGTTATCATGCTCCTATTAATTTTATTTGGCTTAAATGCATTTTTGATCTTCTTAGTTTGATATTTTTTAACTTTTAGTCTCCCCATTTTAAAAATCAACTTTTTTAGTCTCTCAATTTTACATAACTTAGGATTTTGTTGGTTCCCCACGAATTTTGCATACGTGTCAATGATGATAAGGAAAAAATATATATTTTTAATGACGTAACATTGATGAGTGGGATAATTTATTGTAATTGAGTCTTTTAAAACTACCTTGCAATGATGTCTTTCTCATCACGTCAACCAAAAAAATAATAACAACCACCACCACCTCCATTTTTACTCATGAATGTGGTCATTCTTCACCCTTATTGACAACGATTTGAAATGGAGTCTTTATGATGTTGGATTTAGAACAGTTTAAGATGCAATTTAAATCGTTGTTTCCACTATGACATTTCACTAGGCCCGACCCTGTGCATATCTGTGCTACAACACAGAGCCCCAAAAGTTTAGGGGCCTCATAATTTTTTTAAATATATATTAAACAATATTATTTTATATATTATTTTAATTAAAAAAAAATAGTTATTAAATTTAGTGCAATGTTAAGGAATACTAAACTTAAAAAGAATATTGTGGATTTTAAAGTTGAATTTTTTTTCTTCTATTTTACATGTTATGTAATAAAAATAATTTTTCTTATATATATATATATATATATATATATATATATATATATATATATTGATTTAATTTTTATCATAACTTCACCATTCTTTATTTTTGAGATCAAAGATTATCATTATCTTTTTATTTTTTTTAATTGTAGATAATATTTTTTGAATTATGATTAAATATTTAAAGATTTATCTTAAAGTTAACTTTATTATATATTTTTTTATAAAAAATATATATTATCTTTCTAAAAATGTATTATTGATTTTTTTATTATAATATGTTTAAAATTTTAAAAAATAATAATTTAAAAAACTTAAATTATTAGATTTAGATAATTTTTTGACAACCTAATTTAATCTTGTCTGACTCATTACTGGTAAAGTTTTATAACATTTCTCACTAATTTATTTTTCTTTAATATTATTATATTAACTTTTAATAAATTCTATAAGTACGTTCTAATGAAAAATATTAATATATTATTAAAAATATATATTAACAGGAGTGAGTAATTAGAGTCTATATTTATAAATTCAATCAAATCTTTAATATAGTATCTTAAAATTTTAAAGATCTCATAATTGTAAATTCGTTTTAATTATAAAATTATAAATATAATTATTTATTTAATAGTGTAAGTTGACACTCGTTAAGATGAATCCAATGATAAAAAATTGATAAATTCTATAAAAGTAGAGAGACACAAAAGTGTTGGGCAACCATATCCTCCTAGTAGGTAAAGAAAAACAAGCAATACTCCAATGAAATAAATTGCACTAATTTTCTGTACGTCAGTGGAAACCACCTTGTAAAATTTAATGCACCTTTTTTGCCTCTTAGAAGGAAAGACTTTTGTGTGCTAATATGAGAACTTCAACTGATTATAGTATTCTAGTCAACCTCAGCATGCCAACTACATTATTCTTTACTGTTTATGATTAAAGAATTTAAAAAGAACTTTTTCATTTAAAGCGTAAATAACATTAAACACTATAAAAACAATGATTTATAAATATTTCAATGTTCTGATAAGAAGACTAAACAACAAATTGGCAATTGACAATGCAAACATTTTTTAAATTCCAATATTAAAATCGAAGTGTTTTAATTAATAAACAACTGAAAATTAAAGTCGTAAAATATGAGAATACTTTACAACTATTTGTTTTTGTCAAATATGATAAATCACTAGAACAATTATAAGTATGTGATAAAAAATATAAATATTCAAAATTTTATATATTAAATATATTCTTAAAATTATGAGACCTCAACAATTTTGAAACATTGTAATAAATATCTCAATTTTTTTTAATATTGTGAAGAAAGTCGAATTAATTATACAAATTATAAAATTTATAAGAATTGCACTAAACTAGACTAACCCCAATGTAATTATTTAAAAATCTTTTAAATTTAATAATTCAATTTATAATCTATTTAATTATAAAAAATCATTTAAAATAATATTAATTTTGCTAAAATTTTAATAGTACAATAGAATAAAATTAAAAAAATATATCTTTTTATACAAAAATAATAATAGATCAAACCACTTGTAAAAATGTGATATATTTTATCACAAAAATTTAATAATAAATGAAATGAGCATATAATAAATATTTCAATATTAAACTATAAAGTATTAATATGTTTTAAAAAATAAAATGAAATTAAAAGGATTATTAAGGAATATAATAATTAAATTTAGAATATAAATTATTATGAGAGAATTGGTGGATGAAGAAAATGAAGTTGTTGGAATGATGATTTTAGAAAAATGCTGCTTGAATTATAAGCATGATATATATTTTCGATTCCAAGAAATGGACAGCAGATATCATTGGTTAAGTGGTAGAGGAGTTGGCTCTATTTTCATAATGGAGCGGTTCGATTATATAATCCGGTTTATTTTTCTAAACATATAACATATATAAAAATATTTTCTCATATTATTAAGCCCACCACACAAATTTTTAAGGCCCCATTGTTTTTAGACCTTGGACTATGGGCCTGATTGCGTTGACTCAATATCAGACATAAGGATGATCAATAGACATAAGGATGATCAATATAAAATTGTGTGATTAATCAACTTCATAATTTTATTAATCACAAAAATAAATGTTATTAACCATTTATTTTGCTTATAACTCATTATTCACTTTCGTAACTTCATTAACCGATATTTTATATTTCACTAACAAAATTTATTTTACTATTAAAATACCAGTCATGATCTTGCACAAAGTTTTGTGATGTCTGGGATGCATTTTGTGGCCCTTGTTTGTCACCATCTGCTGACTAGTTTGATCCTTGATAGGCTTTGTCAAACCTGTAGAAGCATTGTACTGTTGTTTGACCAATTTTGGAGCAAACCTGACATATTGGTTTTGAGTTTCTTCCATGTCCTCTTCCATCTCGCCAACCTCTAAAGTTGGAGCCTCTCAAATTGCCATTGGATCCAAACTTGATACCTTTCCAATTTCCGTGATGATCAGTTTTGTGGGCCAAGTTTGTTGAGGACCGAATGCTTAAATTGTTGAGACTATTTAGCTTCTTAATTTTGCTTTCAAAACTTAGCAATTGGGATTGCAAATCAATCCAACTCAAAGTAGTTTGGTCAGAAAGTTTAGCAACTACAGGATTGTACTATGAGTCCAGACCATTTAAGGTTTGAATAATAAGATTTGAGTTAGAGATTAGATTACCTGCAAGTTTCAGTTTGTCTGAGAGGTTTTTCATCTTGATGAGATAGTCTTGCATTTTCATTTCTCCTTTCCTTAAACTATGAAATTCTGACTTTAAGTAGATGACTCGAGACCTTATGTTTTCACCGGCTAGGCTTTGGGCCTCTTTCAAAAGTTCCTTTGAGTTTTCACAGTGTAGAAGTTGTGTTGCAAGATCTTGAGTCATAAAGTTATTCAACCAACCAAGGTGTTTTTGATCGCATGCCTGCCAGTCTTCATAGACAGGATTCAGTCGCTTGATTGTTATTGCATTAGCATCTGCCTTTGTGATGAACTCAGCAGGACACAACTTTGTCCCTAACATGTATCCATCTAGTTTGTAACCTTTGATTATAGGCAACTAACGATCGCCATAGAGGATAATCATCTCTGTCCAACTTGACAGAAACGGTTGATGGAAGGTCATTTTTGGTGTTTGAGTTTGCAGCGGATAAGATTTACCATGATCGGGATGTTACAAGTACCACCTTTGAATACTTCTCGGGATAAGATTTACCAGGAATGCATTAACACTGATAATATCGTTCAACTTAAGCATGTGATTGAAGCATTGATTAAGAAAGGAAGACTTTCCGAGTATGTCAAGGGAGACAAGAGAGACCAAGAAGAGTCTCCAAAAACCAAGTCCCTTGCAATGGTTTTTGAAGCTGGTCCTAACGGTGAAATAAGAGAAACCAACAAGGGAAAATGCACGTATATTAGTGTCGTTACTAGTGGCACTCACTAGGCAAACCCAACCTTTGCCCGCAACTCAACTAAGTCATTCTCAACCACAAAATTCTCCCACTCAAAGGTCTCATACTTCTCATTCAGGTTATCCCGCTCCTTATAAAGGTATCTAGATCCTAGGACTTTGTCCTAGCCAACAACTACTATCGAAACTAGGGATTCCAGCCTAAATAAGGTGCGAGAGTCGTCTCCAAAAAGACCCAACCCATCAATTACTGATAGACTCTGGAAAAAATCCAGTTCCTCAATGGCCACGACATTAGCGAATTCCTCTAGGGTGCTAGGAACCTGAGATGGAAGAACGACATGAAGTCGAAAAAGGGAGTAAGTGCTTACATCTTAACACCCTTCGTCAAACGAGCGTGCTTGGAAGAACCTCCTTCAACAGGAGTTCACAGGCTACCACCCAAATTCTCTTCACAAGAGAAGGAGATGGTGAATTATCTTGAATATAGAAGCCAAACACAGTAGTTGATAGCTATTCCACCTTAAAAGGCGTGCCTAGAATAGTATTTAAAGCCTGGACCATTTGAACAAGAATAGCCGCAGTAGTGGGAGCCTCCGTCACCCGTCCAGATAAGCTAGACATTAAACCATGATCTTTGGAAAGCACGAGTACCTTGTACAATTGATCCATGTTATCTGCAACACAGAAGTTACACTTATAAAAAAATATAGGCGCATCGGGACCCCATCGACACCAAATATTTTATGCCGCTCAGTATGATCGGGGCACTGATTATTGCATAGGTATCACTATGTTACTTATTTCATTGAGAAGAAGGTACATCATCAAGACTGAATCCATCTTCATAGCCAAGACATTGATACCAAGCACACAAATCCTCTTTGATTTTCACCCCCTCGAAGGATATAGGACGCAATCGAGAGTGGTAAAAAGAAAGAGGTCGACCAAAATAGCCTCTAGTGTAATACTTGGGAAAATCACTCTTACAAGAGAGAGCATATTCTGTCGGGCCCAAATACGAACAAAAGGAAAAGTGAGCCTCTGAAGTAATAGGTTTCACCAGCATGAAACGTTCAAGGAAGTCATCCCAGTCATCGATGAAAGAGCCGAAATAAGGGACCTGGGAGCAGAGGAATATTAATCCTTGATCCTGTGCGTCATCCCAAGAGGTGTTTTCCACAACAAAGAGATAAAAAAAGAACCCAAGAGAAGGTTCCCAAGATTTGTACTCGGTACAAAGTTGTAACACCTTCACGTAATCCTAAGCTCTGGATGAATTTGCGAGGGGGAAACTCTTAATCGGTTCATCACAGACACCTAAAAACCAGAAAAGGGAAAATGTATACCCAACCTTGAAAATAGGCATTCTTATAGAGGAACCGAAGAACCTCCAAAAGAGATGTATATCCTTTCCATCGAGCCTACTGGGAGAATCAACCAATCAGAGGGGTTGCAAACGTATTGTAGGCATCTGCTATAGCCTCGACAAAGTTCAAGACAAAAGGAGTTCCTACCATTTCAGCAGCTACCTAGTGGTACCTATTAGTGTTATCCATCTCAATTATATAAAGCCCCCTTTAGACCAGTTCATTAGCTTTAAAGTGATCACCGGGACTGAACCAAGATACAATGTTAGACTTCCACGACATTCTAAATGGCATGCAATTTCAGCAGCATTGGGTTCATGATCATTCATTCAAATATATATTCGGACAAAGCTACTAGCATGTTCCTTCCTTTTACGTGAAACTTCTATTTCAGCCTCAGTCAAGCTAGGAGGAGGCATCGACTTCTCAGTAGAACGTTCACCCCCATCAGCTTTCTTTAAGAATAAAGCCTCTAAAGGATCTCTGGAAAAGGTTTTGTATGAAAGGGAATATCCAAATACTCCATCTGTTTCTGAATCACCAACCAGATAGACGATATCCGGTTTAAAGTCCCCACGAGTAGAAGAAAAGGAATGCGATTCAAACTCCATCCCCCTTTTCGAAGAAAAAGAAGTACTACTTTTCAAATTACTCTCTATGATAATAAGATTATCACTCATCTTAATAAATAAATAACAAACGCTTGAATGAAAAAGCTAAAGGGAAGATAAGGTGCCTTGGAATGTAGAGTTGCAAGGCAGTAAAGCAAAAAGAAGATGGAAAGTTGAAGCTTTGGGGCTTTGAGTGTGCGTCGATGGTTACTTCTATAAAAACACTCTAAGATAAGAGGGAGAGACTCAAAGGAAGTAAGGAATATTCATTCTAAAAGGTTTCAAAAAGTTTCCCCAAATTTCCTTTATCATTACATGCACAGACAATCAGACAAATCATATTAAAAGTAGAAAGAAAGTGCAGATCAAGAGTTAGATTTCACCTTGGAAACACAACCAAACTCAAGTGCACAATAAGTAGTGTCATGTTACTCTCTACCTTTTCAAGTTACACGAGAAAAACAACGTGGAGTTTCAATGATATGACACATTTAATGCTCATGTTCCCCATTACTCTTTAGCAAAACCAAAGCGATGCATGCCACTAATGCACGGACAATTATTCCTGAAGATCGACCACGAATGCCCGACGAACCTTAGGGGAAACTGTTCCATGTTGGCCAAATGTCTAATAAGATAAAGCCCACTTAATATTTGTTCCACTAAGCTCAAGGTATAAATACCTTAACAAAGAGTTTTCAAGTACACAATCTCTAATCTCCACTTTCACTACAACTATCTTGAACCCTAACTGACTTAGGCGTTGGATTACTAATTATGCAGGTACCCCCTAGGTCCATTGTACCGGAGATAAGCAATGACAATTTAAGATCAACCTCACCGATCCAAAAGCATCAAGATCGCAACCTTCAATCCAAGGTGTCATATCACCGAATTGTCTAGGAAGCTTCGTTCCATCGTAGTTTTTGCAATCTTGTCCATTTCTGGTTCCGCAACGGAAAAAAAAGTATCATTCAAACCTGTCAAAAATTAAATAATTTAATCTTTTAGCTGATAATTGTGTGCATAACGCAGAGATTCACATCTGCATTAATGAATGCAAGTACAAGATGGCATGCACCTATATGAATTGAGCTATTCTCAAAACCCACTCATCTCATTGAAGTAATCAATAACAAATCTTGAGTCATGCTTGAGATGGTTGATCTTAGCTCGAAGATTTGAAATGTGAATTCTATCAACTTTAGCAAAATCCTTTAGGTCGATTCTTACGTCAATTGTATTTTCTAAGAACACAAAGAGCAATTAATAAAGTAACATAATTTAAAATTTAAAAATAAACATGGTAATTACATTGTTCTCATGTTGTTCGATTAAGATCAAAAATTTCAGAGACAAGAATCAAATAATCAATGAAAGCAAATTTATTTTTGACGCCTAATGCTCATTCCATCAATCTTTTGACCACGACAGGTAATTGAATCCGTTCAATTACGGCGTGATATACAGAAAGGTTGGACCTTCACAATCTTATTCGGCTATTTTTGTGTACATGATATATGTGACACCCCATAATTGCCATGTTATGTTTTCTATATCCACATGTGTTATTGATTCAAATCACAGTATAATCATAGAACATAAACAAAATACTAAATTCCGCGTGTTTTTGAGACTCTTATAACTTTCGTAAATCTTAATTAGTGGACTTAAACAAGATTCATCTCTTTCATCATATTCAATTGTTTCTAGTTTAATTAGCTTCATTCAGGTACTAGCTAAATTTAATTGCTTGCCATATTATAATTTGAATTTTTTTTAAGTGGAAACTAACATGTGCTAAAAGATTACCCAAAGTACTTCGAAGCCTTTCCACATACTCACCACTTAATTATACACATCTTCTCTAAACTAAAGCACGTGCAAAACATGAAAAGTATTGATTTATATTATATCGATGACTATGATAATGAGCACTATA
Organism: Lathyrus oleraceus; assembly: GCF_024323335.1. NCBI lineage: Eukaryota > Viridiplantae > Streptophyta > Magnoliopsida > Fabales > Fabaceae > Lathyrus > Lathyrus oleraceus. The sequence continues at coordinate 28,644,589 of NC_066584.1, forward strand.
GCATTTTAAGTCCAAATTGGAGGCAACAACAATTCTTCAATAATCACTCAAAAAACAGTTACTAGCAACGTTTATTTTGTCCTACTCTACTCCTAGAACCAATATTGACCTCCTTTGCTGTGGAATATATATATATATATATATATATATATATATATATATATATATATATATATATATATATATATATATATTTCATCACATTTTTATGACTCTTACGTGAGAAATATATTATCCGCACATGATGAATATTGTAGTTAAAAGTTCAAGGATTTTTTAATAAGAAACAATCTAGGCAAGTTTGAATTTAGAGTGATAATATGGTAAACATAAACAAGTTAAAGAGTTATGTTTTGTTGATATATAAAATAGAGTTTGGGCAACTTTGATTTCTTCTATAAATAATTTTGTTCTTAAAATTTTACTCTTATAATATAATAAAATGTTTTTAAATTTTCTCTTTGTGAGCATCTAAGAATAAATTTCGTTTAGGTTACTATTGTTATGTATAATCGATCTCAAATTAAGATAAAATGAATGAATTGTAATAGGCTGTCGACAATTAATCAAAAACTTCGTTAAATTTGTATGACATGGATCAATTACGTAATAATGTGAATGTTAGGTCGTTGTTCATAAACAACGCGTTGTATGGCTCGAGTACAGTATCAAAAGAGTAAGGGACGTTGTATCGCCGTCTCGATATGGTGAAAAATAAACAAGAGTTACCACATTTTCATGAACAGATATGGGTGAAGAAGTTAGTTCATTTTGAAACATTGAATATAAGCACACTTACGGAAAAATCTATAAAAATAGTGGACACTAGTTAAGAGGAAAATCAATTTCATGTGCCTACAAGAAACTAAGTGGACATGTGAAAATGTGAAAGAATTAGACAGTTCAAGATTTAAGCTTCGGTACATCGACAAAGTTAGTTCGAGAAATACGGTGGGGATTATTTTAGATATATTGAAAGAAGGATGGTGTGTATGTTAAAAGAGTAGGAGATTAGATCATAACCTTGAAATTTATTTAATGAAAGAGATGATATCTCACTAGACTCTAACATGATCAACATTAGAGAAGAGGATCAGAACTATAACAAAATTATGAGATCAAATAAAATGTTTGATTAATGATGAAAAATCACTTTGGTTTCGGTCTATAAGAATAAGACAAATATAAAAAATTGTTCAAATTATAAGGTGGATTAAATTATGAGTCATACCATGAAGTTATGAGAAAGAGTAACTGAATAAATTTTAAGAAACAGACTTACGTCACTTTAATTTGTTTTATGTTTGGGAGGTCGACCATGGAAGTGATCTATCTATTATGACGTATGATTGAACAATATCTCATGGACCAACAAGACGTGTATTAAATTTTCATTGACTTGGAGAAGACATATGATAGAGTGTCTAGAGAGATTTTGTGAAAAACACTAGAGAAGAAAGGGGTTAGTCTTACTTGGAGAGTCGAAGTAGGATTTAAATGAGAGTTTAGAGTTTTGGAGACAAGACTTAGAAATGCATGGTTTTCGCCTAAATATAAGTAAGATAAAATATATAAAATGTAAGTTCAAAAAAATGAGAAACACTCATAACTTAGAAATGAAAGTTAGAAATCATAACCACGCATTTTAAATATCTTTGGTCCGTAATACACAGTGATGGTGAAATAGAAGAAGATGTAAACCCTCGAATTCAAAATTGATAGCTGAAATATAAGAGGGCCTCAAAGATTTTATATGACACAAAAACACCGCTCAAGTTGAAGGAATTTTTTTATCAGAAAGTGGTAAGACATGTGATGTTGTACGAGACATAATGTTGGGCGGTTAACCATCAATATGAGAATAAATTAAATGTGACAGAAATGCGGATGTTGCGTTGGATGTGTGGTAAGACTAGACGAGATAAGATTAGAAATAACAATATAAGATAAAGAGTTTCCCTACAAGAAAAATAGCAAGTTACGCGGTTATTTTGGAAGGTTACGGTTGTTTGAACCGCCTCAATAGCTATGTCGCGACAATTTTGGATAGTATTCTATAATAGAAAAAAGAATGGAAAATTAAGTGGTTTGAACATACAGATAGAAGACATGTAATTTCTGTTGTTGTAAGGAGAATGAATCATGTAAAGAGAAGTCAAACAAAGAGATGTATAAGGTAGATTTGAAATCAATTTGAAAAATACTTGTTTATACTTTTTAGCAAAATTATTAATCCAATTTTTGTCTAATCACCCAATTTTCTTCAATGAAACCTAATCACTTTTTTCAACAACCACTTCTATTTTATACGAATCATAACAGAACTGTTATTGTTATAAACATCAGTCCAAATAAAATAAACCAAGTATCTTTACTCAAATACATCAATAAAATACAATTTCTTGTGTCACTAGTTGCAACAATAAACATTAAACCTTGATTATACAATTAATAATCTAATCAAATTCATTTAATAATCAATCAATCATATAGACCCTCTTGCTCCCAAACATCAACAAGAAAGTTAATCATTTCCTGTGTCAAAAAAACATTATAATCAATCATTACTATGTTGCCACATTTAACTTACCAGAATTGCAAATTTCAATAATTGAAGAACCATGTTTAGAAAATGATCATACTCTTAGAGGAATAGGTTTGGGAAAAGGCTTATTGTTTTCAAGTAGATCTTCATAGGTAGCATTTGAACTGTGAAACATGAATTGAATTCAGTAAAAAATTAACAAACACTTCAAAAATAATTTTGATGTAAAAATAAGCTACCAAACATTGCAAAGGTATTAATTTTACCTTATTCTTGATTCTCTATTTTCTGTCTTACTTTCAGACCTTTTATTTTCACCCCATTGTTTCCTTATCTGGTTCCATACAATAAACCCTGCATATACATTAAAAAAATTCTCACTATAATAAACAATTTAATTAAGCGTTTTTACATGAAATATTTTTATAATATCCAAAAAATTAAATTTAAATTATTCTTATAAGCTAATAATTGACAACAAACTTGCCTTGATTGACAAATTCATGAGAATTAATCTGACTGCTTGAAGCACTTTGAAGATCAGAAGAAGAATTCAGTGTTTTTCCACTCGACGAAAGGCTTTTCGTCGATCGAGCCGCGCTATGATCCTTTTCATAAGCACTGCTACTCCAAAAATCAGATGATCCATCATTCTTAGTCACTATTTGGCCTTGAATTCTTTCTCCTTCAAATCCCTCATCCATTGAAATACCAACAGAAGGTTTTTCGCGGCTTCGAAGACAACCTATGCTCTATCGGAAAAAAACATGTTCAACCACAATTATCAGTGTAATGCATAACATTAAATTTAGCATATATATACAAATCTTCACATTCTTACAGAAAAAATTCCTTTGAATTTAAGCTTGAATTTTTCCATGGAAATAATAACAAGAATGCGAAAACAAGAACAACAAAACAGAAAAATTGAGCAACAAAGTTTCTTTATACAGAATCTATCAAAAAGTGATAACAAGCAACACTTAGAATACATTTATAATTATAGCATATGAAAACTCCATGTGTTGTGTCTTATTATACAGATTTCAATTATATGCTTGCTTAATAACAAAGCAAGTACAAGAAAAGATTCCTAAACATGATTTTTTTTATTTAAATTGAAAACTAAGTAGAAATTAGAAATGGACTTAACTTACTAAGAAAGATTAAGAGAATTGCAGTTACATAGCAATCAAGTAATGCAAAATTTGATTGGTTAGTTGATTTTGTGGTTTACTTGGGAAGCAAGTTAAGAGATGAAAAATGTGTGTAAAAGTTAGTATTTTCTTAGAGATTAAGTAATGTGTGGAGTTTAATTGGTTAATTAGTTATTTTAATTTGAGACAGCAAAATAAGAGAAAGAACAAAGAGAGTAAAGAACTTACACTATGCACTCAAGGTTGTATTTAGACAAAGTCAATGATAGGATCAAGAGAATTTATTGGCTTTCATGCACAATAATGATAAGAATAATTATGATAATAAAATGGATAGAAGAGAACTTGTAACTTTAATAAAGAAAAAAATTAGGGGAGGGGAGGGACAAAAATCTAGGAAATATTCGAGGTTTGGGTTCTCTTGAAAAATAATGATTGAAATTATTATATAAAGGCTTGTTTGGATGTTGTGAAATTGTATGGAAAACGTGAAAGATGAGATTTTGGGCCATTTGGTTGGAAATGGAACTTCTTATGGGCTGTTTATTTTAGATTATTCATACTTGTTAGATTTAGTGAGTTTGGTTGTATCATAATGATATGATGATATGTTTAGAATGTAAAATATGAAAAGAAAAAAATATACTTTTTATAAAATTGAAAAAAATGCATAGTTACAAAAAAACTTATTTTATTAAAACTTTAAAAGTAAAATCATTTTGACAAAATAGAGAAAACCATACTCATTACATGACATTATTTTAGGTTTCTTTTCTATTCATTAAATGTTTTCGCACTTAGTCTACGGTGTGCTGTCTTTGACTAGTAAAGTAGTGATGAAATAATATTTCTTTAGATTTTATCTTATGTTCAATGTTTTAAAAACTAAATCGAAGGTTGAATCGATGAAACTTACGATTTAAGTTTAATTGATTAAATCTATGGTCGAACTGTTTATTAAATAAACTAATAATATGAAAATAAAATTCATATGTATGTCACACATAATCATACGTTCACACCTTAATAAAATAAATATTTCAAAAATCTATTACAAAGTTAATACAACAATATCGATAATACATATAATAATCTAACATAGTTCTACACTTTATTTAAACCTTTATTCAAGAATAATTTGACTAAATTAAAAAATTACAATAAAAAAATTAAACTAATTCAAACAAAAATTAAAATAATAGAATATAATAATTAAAATAAAATTCAAATAATTAAGATTACCTAAATTAAATAAGATAGAATATCAAAAATAAGTAAAACAATATACTTTATTAAACAATAAAAAAATCACAATCAATATTGAGTTGGATATCCTGACTATGTTTAAAAGAGACGACGTGATGATGATGGAGTGTGATTGAAAGAAAAATTATAATGGAGTGACAAAATTTAGAAGTTTGTATGGTTGTAAAAAAAACATGGAGTTTTTTTTGTGATTGGGGAATGTATGTTAAGTTTTGATATTGACATATTAAAATTTAAAATAAAAATGGTTAATTTTACGCATTTTGTTTGAACCAGGCGGTTTTACAAAACCGACTATGGTTCTTTGGTTCAGATGATTTTGGACGGTTCAATCCGATTTTTCTGGTTTTGAAAAGGTTGACCCAACCGGATTCATCTTCGGTTCCCGGTCCAACCGGTTGAATCGGTCGGTTCGATCCGATTTTTATAACATTGGTTATGTCTTTAGCTAGTAGATGTATGACTTTGATATGGAATTATGTATCGTGGATTATTTAAGATATCCTAAATAGAGCTTTAGGATCATGAATATATGTGAATGGATCGTCTTCAGTTTTTTTTCTTCAGCTTTTCGATGCTGCTCAAAATCCAATTATTGATATGTAATGAAGGAATAATGGTCTAATTGATAAATAGATATATAACAAAGCTTTTCGATGCTGCTCAAAATGCAATTGTTGATATGTAATGAAGGAATAATGGTCTAATTGATAAATAGATATATAACAAAGTCTAAAGGTTGAAAACAATGTTGAAGAGGATTCAAAACCTGAATAGATTAGTAATGAATGAAATACCTTTCACTTTTTCAATTTTTAGGATTGAGATATTTATAATTACATGTGATTAAATTGTGATTTCAACTTAACTAGATTATGGCGTAATGGTTGTTTTTGGATAAGTGACAATAACGACCCTTTTATAGGAACATCTGGTATGCCATGCACGTAGTCAAAGAAGTATCACTTTAAGATTTTTCAATTTAGGTCGGCCCCCATTTAAATAGGCTAGTTCGGGTTGGTGTTCTCGAGCTCCGCCATGTTACATCCACTCGATTTTTCCTCTGACCTCTTGCAAAGTAGGAGTCAATTTAAAAATAAAATTTGATATTGTATTTAGGATTATTGCTTCAACATCTTCAAATAGTCCGCAATTACCAGATTCATAAATCAACGAACTTTTCTAAGATGATAGTGCAGATAATCGTATGAACGATGATTCTGAAGGTATATAACTATTTATCCAGTATGTAACCTTATGTTTTAAGCACATAAAACTTTATAGTCAAGATAACCTTTTTTTATTTTAGAGGGATACAATTCATAAACATTTTTGATTATGGATGAGGAAAACGATTTTTATGAGAATGAAGATGTGCAGTTAGATATGAAAACTAATGCCATTTTTTAAAAACTAGGTTGCTATTGAAAATGCACAGTTACAAATCCTTACGTACTGTTGTTACATCCTTCTTCAATTTTTAAATTTAGGAGAGTATTATGATATAGGAGATTCAATCATTTGTTATCAGTATTATGGTGCAAATATGTGGTATCAAGAGAGGGAACACAAATTTCGGCATGCGGCTAATCCTAAATTTTCCATGTGCTATGTGGAAGGAAAGGTTCAAATTCCTTTGTTAAAAACACCACCCCGAGTTTTACAGGAGTTGTTGTTTCACCAGAACTCAACTAAAACAAAAAACTTCCAAGAACAAATTCGTAGTTACAACATGATGTTTGCATTTATGTCTCCTGGTGCTAAAATGGGCAATCAATTTAACAAAGGTATAAAACCTCCCCATTTTTGTATTCAAGGTCAATTATGTCATCGGATGGGAAGCATGTTACCAATGGCCGGTCAAAATCCACGCTTTGCACAACGGTATATTTATGATATGGATAATGAAATTCAAAATAGAATGAATGGAGTCGGATTTGTTTCTTTATGGAAATCTAATTATAGATATTCAGGTTGCATACGTATCAATTTACACACATATATATCCATTTCAATGTAGGGCAAGAAATGGAGTTGATGTTAACATAGTGAGAAAACTCTCTGAGATGTTATATGAACACAATATTGATGCTCAATCTTTCCGAATGGTGATGGATAAATTGTGAGAAGGAAATGTTTCTGACCTAAAGCTTTATCTAATTTATGAGCGAAATACTGATGGAAGAATATATAATCAACCAACTGTGTCTGAAGTAGCCTGATTTATTGTTGAAGATGTTGATACTGCAGAAAAGAAGGACATTATAATGCAAAAACAATATGGTGAACATCAAAGAATATATGAGTATCATACATCTTATTTAGGATATCAGTATCCATTTTACTTTTCCCTTATGGTGAATATGGTTATAGATCTAATGTGAGACATCGTAATAAAAGTTCTAACAATCGTCGTTTTATAGACTTAACACATTCAGAAGGTGACAATGAAGATGTACCGTGGGAACAAACAACAAAAAGAAATCGACTTACCATAAGAGAGTGGTTTGCCTTTAGGATTCAATTCATATGCAAAACTATGTTGTATCTGAAACTTATCTTACACTAATTAATGACTTTCTAGAATTATGCAACTCATCATTCATCTCATGTTGTTTCATCGTTAAAATCTCTCCAATACTTCTAGTTTTCGTTCAACTTTCTTTCATATTTGTTCATTTTTCAAAGCATTGAATTTTATGCTTTCAAGAATGAATTAGTAGAAAAGAAAGTGTTGAATAAAGAACTTGAAACATTAGATAGATTTTAACCATAAAACAAAATGAGATGAATGATGAATTGTGGGATGCTTCAAAATCACTAATCAATGTAAGTTGTTCTTCAAATATAACACAATTGTTCATATAATTATTTTCCTAACAATTTTGAGAAGTTATATGTTCAGTACATGGTTTGGTGAAATAAGCAATACACATTAGATTCAATAAACTCAAAATTGTTTTACTCCTCAGTTTTATTAGATAACCGAGGTGAAAATATGGTATATTCGTTAGTGAAATTACAAAACTTATGGGACATGTGTTTTCGCCGTTTCAGAATTCCAAAAAGGTCTCCCTATGGATCGAACCCGTGACCTTTTCACATACCCGTCGGTTATTTTAAAATCGAGAGATAAAGTGTGCACTTTTTATGACGTTATTCGTTATCCCACCTCTGTAGTCGAGGTTAAATGCATTTCACATCCGATGTTAAATGTGTTTTTTTAGTAGTGTATATTCGTTGGATCCCCAAAGGGTGGATCCTTACCATCCATAGAAGAAATTATATTCGCTCGATTCCCAAATGGTGGATCCTTGTCGCCCATAGAGACAATTATATTCGCTGGATACTCCAATGGTGGATCTTTTCCGAACATATAGGCAATTATATTTGCTGGATCCTCCAAGGATGGATCCTTGCTGCAGACAATCATATTTGTTGGATTCCCCAAGGGAGTATCCTTGCCCATGTAGGCTATTATTTGCTAGATCCCCCAAGGGTGGATCCTTGTCGTTAAAATGGCGACCATAACATCAAAACATCTTAGAATCAAGGCAAACTAACTTAACAACAAAAATAATTAATATAAAGGAGCCCACAAGGGAAGGTCGTCATCTCACAATAGTTGCAAAGGCCCCATGAAGGGGTAATCAAATTTACAACCAAAAAGGGAAAAAAACCATTCTTCGTCCATTAGCTCCTCGTTCAGAACCACTTTGAAGGGGTCCATAGAACTCAAGTCTAGTTGGGCACAATGGAGAGACACCCACTTTCTCACCTCCTCAAAATGATTAACAAAGGTCACCACGACTTTGTCTATGATTTAAGATATGTGTTCCTCCATACTTACAAGGGCACCCTGAGTATCCTTGAGTAATTTCTTTAAATCATCCACCTCTGTTTGCTAGATTATACTTTCTTCAGTCGATTCCTCGATAAATACCTTCAAATGATCCCTTCTTTCCTTCATCTGCCTCAGTGTCACCCCGCCTTCACGGGTACGTTTGCCCAGGTTAGACACCCCGTAATGCATTCTCCCCAGGGTTTCATCGCGTTTTTCCCTCAATACTTTGTCCACTAAAAAGCACCTCACCAGCTGGGCATCCAACAAAGTTCACAGTTGGGTAGGATATATAGCACAGAGCATCTGATAATCTTCAGGGAAGTTCCTAGGAACGGAAAGAAATGACCAGAAAAGACTGCAACATCAAAGGTAGAGTTGTTCCATAATGAGGACTCTAGGGGATGTTAGGCATCTACCAAGCTTTATGTCCTTATTCCTTGGCTCTCACCCGGGGCAGGAGAATTTGTTCTCCACCTGGAGGAAGTAAGGGGATGAATCTCCGCTGCTAGCAAGGTTTCCACCTTGTAACTCTCCCGAAGTGGCATAAGAGCCATGAGAAAATATCGCATTGCCTGCTGATCAACCATTTTCATTTTTACCATGCTCTCTCATTTTTCATTGAAAGGTACCACCATCCTTTCACCTGCACATAATTGTTACAACGCATCCATACAAAGGATACACCCATAAAAACATTTACGTTTACCTCAATACTCCTCTACTCCATTACCGTCGTCACGGTCCCGAGAAACGAAGATGTTGCACTCCAGAGGGAGGAATTACTCTGGAGCCTCGATCGCCTCGTGATCCAATGGAGGAAGGACACCTGAGTTCACCTTCACTGTGGCCTTAGGGTCAGAGGTCTAGGAAAAAGGGAACAAATACTCGCCTCCCGCTCCCACCGTGACAGGAGACACATGATCTACCCATTTTATTCGAGTAAACTTGTCTTTCCAATCCTCATAAGGACTAAAAAAAGGCATCATCAAATGCACCCCGTGAAAAAGGTTGTAAAGTCGTCCAACCGCTGTTGAGGAGGGGCTCAATCCGGAAGATATACAAGAGCATCGTTACGGAGGGAAACATTCTCAAATGACAGTACACTATCTGAAAATCCCTAAGTATTCCCGAAGCATTTGGAGTAATTTGGGAGGGGGCCACATTAACAGCAGTTAGAAGTTATTTCGAAGGAAATGAAAGGAACCAGGACTCCTAAATCACAAATAATGGGGAGGTAAAAGTAGAAGTAAAGAACAGAGGGATCTTCAGAGTTATCCATATTCGCTCTTTTCCCACGCGAATAGTGCTCTATGAGTACATCCCTCTCGCGACCTGTACTGGAGAAACTAATATCATGGCGGAATTTGTTTATCATATCTGCAGTAGAATACAAGGATACTATATCTCGCACATGGATGAGGGTCGTTTTCCTTGCCATGGTATATGAAAATAAAATCATGAGGTTGGAAGAGAAAATAAGGAAAGTATGAAATATTACTTCCGAAAATATATATAGGAAGTCCAAAAGAAACAGACTCGCAAGGACACCTAATAGGATGACTCTAGAAGTGGGAAAATACCCACACCTACTAGCTACGTGTAAACATGACAGGTCGATTTTTCTTCTCGAGGAAAAGTCATCATGAAGTGCATTTAATGTTACTCATGCCTCTTCCCCTCCAACACTCGATATGGCCAAGTCGATTGACGTTCCATCATTACCGACACGATTTCCCAAACCTTTTGAACGCCCGAGCCACATAGGCCTGGGCAAGAACGAAACGCTTTCAACTGAGGGACTCGCCTGCTATTTCCCTCGCTCTACGCTGAGGGACTCTCCATGAAGAGGGTGTCGACCTCAGCCCGGAGAACCGCTAGCAGGACGACATGCGTCTTAAAAAAGAAGATGGATGGTTCCAAAACACTTTTCCTTTTAACGGATAAAGCCTTCGTGCTTAAGAGACTGTGTAATGTCCTATTAGACAAAGTCATAAATCAGGGTGCCCATCGCCTAACAAGTAAGTCTCCCGCGCACAACACGACGGAGTCGCCCACGCGGCCCATTAGAAAGAAAAAGTCCTTGTTGACTTCGGAGATATAGCCGTCAACGACGTCCCTAAAAAAGGGCAACAACGAGACCACGTCCAGAAAGATCCATAAATCCTAGTCCTAGAGAATCCCTATAAATACACGATCCCTAAAAAAGACAAGAGATCAAGTCATATTCACTCAAGACCATCCAATACAGTTCAAAGGGCACTTCGCTTCCATATGTCATAACACCGGTAGTTTAATCGTCCGCCTATAACCCAGCAACACCATTTGCTGACAGAGTTTCTCACCTCATGTGAGTTGATCCGTAACACACATATTTCTTTTGGACAGGACAAAAACTATTTTACACTATTACATTTAAATTCATAGTTAATATAATTAATAGTTTGTATATTTAAATTATTGTAGTGCAATTTACTTATTTAACATGTGTAACATTTTACAACGCAAATAATTTTATTTTAGTAAATTTCAATTGAATCTACTAATGAAAAAATTATCTCTAATTTCTTAGTTATTTATTTTATTTTTAAAAAAACACATTTATATGAGTTTGACTACAAAAAGTAAGAATGCATACAAAGATAAGAAACAGCACAAGGTAACAAGAACACCCAACAGAACAAAGACGAAACCGATAAAATCGGCTTATAAGAACACCAACAAGAATACGAACAAGTATATTCCATTATTATTCTCTCTTCAAGAATATTCCAATTCCGGAACCCAAACCCATCCTTTTATTTATTTTCTCCATTTTCTCCTATTAACAATTCCTAATCCCTAATCCAAAATTATTATCATTATTATTATTATTCCATAAACCATTATCCCAAAACCGCGTTTCGTTAACGCATAACGCATAATCGATTCTTCAGAAATGAAGTTCTGGAAGATTCTCAGTAACCAGATCGAGCAAACGTTGCCGGATTGGCGTGACAAGTTTCTCTCCTACAAGGATCTCAAGAAGCAGCTGAAACTCATTGTTCCTAAAGACGATTCTTCTTCCTCCAAACGCCGTCGTTTGGATGATGACGGTGTAATCGAAGGCGAGGTTTCCAAAGAGGTTAACGATTTTCTGAGGCTGCTGGAGGTTGAGATTGAGAAATTCAATGGATTTTTTGTTGAGAAAGAAGAGGAATATGTTATCAAATGGAAGGTAAATTCTAAATTCTAACTGCCGTTGATTATGATTTCTGATTTTATTTATATTTTTTTTGCAATATGTTTACTATATAGGAATTGCAAGACAAAGTTGCATGGGCCAAGAGTTCTGATGGAGAGTTGATGACAGTGGGAAGGGAAATAGTGGATTTTCATGGAGAGATGGTTTTGTTAGAGAACTATAGTGCACTTAACTACACAGGTATTTTTCCATTTTTGTTGGACCCTTGTGCATGAGTTTTAAGAGACAGATTCCTTTTTCATCAGAAGATAGGGTAAAATGCTGCTTTTTTCGAAGTACACCTCGCTTGCAATGTAGTGCCACATTTAAGTTGTGCATATGGTCTAGTTCTTGAATTATTCATATATGCTGTGTCAATTCCTTACACATACCATATGTATAGTCGGATGAAGTTGTAATCAATGTTGTTGCGCTATAGCACTATAGCATAGTGGAATTTGGACACAGCGCTATTGTGCGGTACGCTATTTAGTACATATGTTGTCAAATAGTTGCGCTGCACTACTATTGCATAGCGAAATTTTAACATGCAGCTATTTAGTATTTTTCACTATCCACAATGACAATATTGGTTTTAATTAGTGTTGTTGATGGCGGAGAGCCAAAATCCTGCTATACAGGCCGTTATGCGGCACCATTATAACGGATTATGGCAGAAAACCGTGCAATATCGGCAGGTATTTATTATGGCGGTGAGCACAAAAACCGCTATCATAGCGGATATTTGATAACATTGATTCATAAGTAATTATATTGGCTACTGTTTACAAACATATTTTGTAGATCAGACAACTATTGAACATGTTTAAAAAATGTCAGTATTCAGTAACTGTTTTACTTTGTTCTGAAAGACTTTGCATTTCTAAATTGTGTACATGGCTTGAGAACCTGTTGCTGGTTTTGTCATCTGACATAGAATTTTATAGAATCTTCCATCAAATGAATTAGAGTAGAAAGATGATTTCTTCGGCTAGGAGTTTTTTGATAATGGATGTTAAAAATGATTGTGTTTTCTTCTATCTCATTCTCTGTGCAGGTCTTGTAAAGATAATAAAGAAATATGATAAGCGAACCGGTGCACTACTCCGATTACCTTTTATCCAAGATGTCTTGAACCAGCCATTCTTCAAGATCGACGTGCTTAACAAGCTTGTCAAGGAGTGTGAGATGATGTTAAGTATTATTTTCCCCAAAAATGGACCTCTAGGCCAATCCTTGTCAACCAGCGAGGTTTTTGAGGAAGTTGCGTGTGGCTCGACTGCAAACGAAACTAAAGAGACACTAGAGCATGTCCCGAAGGAACTTTCTGAGATCCAAAATATGGAGAACGTTTTCATCAAACTAACTACTTCAGCACTGGACACCCTGAAAGAGATTAGAGGTGGAAGCTCAACTGTAAGCATATATTCATTGCCTCCTATGCATAGTGAGACTCTGGTAGAGGATTGAGTCTTCATCTTCGCGTGTTTCCGGTTTCTCTTCTGTGGAGAAAGTAGCCAAATAGATAGGACATGTCCAACATTTTGTTATCTATGTTGAGAACACACTCCATGTGAATTTGGATTGAAGTTTGGCCTCCTTTTTAGAACAGTTTATGATACTAGATGAATGTAACATGATTATTTTTCTTTTTTTTAATAATAATGTAAAATTTTGGTCAGGGTTCTAGGTGTCTTGCACTCTCATAAATTGGCATCTAGCTTGTATCAGTATGCTAACAATCTGTGGGCTTTGTGTAGATAATAACTAGATATTTATACCAAAGTGTTGGTTTGAAAGAGGTGATTTGGAATTTTGTAATGCATATACTAATCTAGTAATTTTGGTGTTGTTTTTGTTTGGAGAAAACTATTTTTTATAAATGCAACAGTTCACTTTTGAGACAATTTTTATAAATTTTTGGTTGTTGAAAAACTATTTTTAAAAAAATACAAAACCAAGGTCTAGGAGCATTTTTGGTTGTTGAAATAAACTTTTATTAGAATATAAACTAAATATATAATGTGTATCTATTATTTTGTGAGTACTAAGTGCCATTTTATGAAATGAAAACTGGCTTAAAATATAACAAAAACATTACTGAAAAGTTAATTATTACATGCGGTAAGACTCTTTCAACAAGCGCCTGTAGCTCAGTGGATAGAGCGTCTGTTTCCTAAGCAGAAAGTCGTAGGTTCGACCCCTACCTGGCGCGACTCATATTTTTTTAACGTTTTTTTCACGCAAATTTACCAAAATGCTGCAATGCACGATTTACATGACCAACCTAACAAGAATTAGAACCACACCAACAATTTATCAATCAACATATTATTAATAATTCTTCAACTTCATCTATATAATAATCTCCAACTCAGAATTCATACACAAGACTCAAAACTTCACCACCTAAAATGTCTTTAATAGCAGAAGCACCAGAGTTTCTTCAAGTGTTCTCCGATGGAACAGTGAAACGTTTCAACCCAGAAACATCACCACCTTCTTTAGATTCATCCAGCAAATACCTATCCAAAGACATAATCATCAACCCTTCTACACAAATCACAGGAAGACTCTTCCTTCCCAATAACCCAAACAAAAAACTCCTCCCTCTCTTAGTTTATTTCCATGGTGGTGGCTTCTGCATTGGCTCAACAACATGGCTAGGCTACCACGCTTTCCTCGGCGAATTCTCCGTAGCGTCACAGTCGGTTATTCTCTCTGTCGATTACCGTTTAGCACCGGAGCATCGTCTGCCGATAGCTTATGAAGATTGTTATGCATCACTTGAATGGCTTGGTGAGAATGTGAAAGTTGAACCTTTTCTTGAACATGCTGATTTGTCTAATGTGTTTCTCTCTGGTGATAGTGCTGGTGGGAACATTTCACATCATGTTGCGGTGAAAGCTATTCAAAGAGACGGGCTTTGTCCGGTGAAGATTAAAGGGGTGATGCCTATACATCCTTATTTTGGGAGTGAGAAAAGGACAGAGAAAGAGAATGGTGAAGAGGGTTTTGAGGATGTAAGAATGAATGATATGTTTTGGAGATTGAGTTTGCCTGAAGATTCTAACCGTGATTATTTTGGTTGTAATTTTGAGAAAAATGAGGTTTCTGAGAGTGTTTGGTTGAAGTTTCCTGCTGTTGAGGTTTATGTTGCTGGGGAGGATTTTTTGAAGGAAAGAGGTGTTATGTATGGTGAGTTTTTGAAGAAGAAAGGTGTGAAAGAGGTTAAGGTTGTGGAGGCTAAGGATGAGAGACATGTGTTTCATGTTTTTTATCCAGAATCTGATGCAACTAGGTTGCTTCAAAACCAGATGAGTCAGTTCATGAAGAGATGTTGTGAGCATTGATATGTTTATTTATTACTAGTGTCAATAAGAAATTGTTTGAAAATGAAAAGGATTGTGATGTTTTGTTGTTATGTTAAGTTTGTATTATCATGATTAATAGATGATGAATTGGGGCTTCAAGCTATCCATTAGAACAATTATGGGGCTACTGCCTAAAATAAAATGGTTGTTACTGAATTACAAGATGGACATATAGGTAGGTTGTATTTAGTTGCATATGTGAACACTATTAAGTGATTTAATTTCATAATATTTTTTATGTTAATCTAGCTTAAAATAAAATTGTCAACAGAATACTAATACCAACTAAATTTAAGGTTCTCAAAAACTTTACCAAATCACATTATAATTATTTTGGTTTACTAATATTTCATACTATGTCCACGGCCAGAGTCGGATTTAAAGTCTTATTTAGAGATTTCTCTGAAAATTAGGTGATGGGCTATGTGCGAAAATTTGATTTGTGTGATGTTCTCAATGTGAAAATGTGGATGATTTTGCATGAGATAGAACTAATTTGGCAAGATAGAATCGCGGATATAGTAGTCGAGAGTGATTATAATGTCTTAGGCAATTGTAGGCTTATATTGAACAACAGTGAGATCTTCGTTATTAGAAATCTCTCGACAAATGAATAGAAAATTATGTTAGTCGATGATATCTCTGAGGTCTTGTTCCGTGTTGACTAATGACCATTAAGATTGGCTCAATCTCTAAGCCCAATCCAACTAGAGTGTGACAATCATTGACGTACAAATGGATCTTCATTCTTGGACACCACATAAGAGCCTGCAAAGTTCCATTCATTCAAACACTAACTTGAGTGTGGACTGCAAGCCTATTGCCGGTACACCATCCGATCATCACAGAACTATAAACAACACACCGAAAGTCTTGTTGGGTGAGAATGTGGATACAAAGAAGTCTAGAATGGGGGTTGGATAGACTTATCCCCTAAAAGACAATTTCAAAAATATTTTAGGTCCCATAAATGAAATTAGAGATTTTAATAAACGCACAAGCAAAACACAACACTAAGAGAGCTTTGAGCATCTCAATGAATTAAATCAATTGAAATATTGCAAGATATCATTAAGGATTTGATTACTTCTAATGAAAGTCAGTTACAAGAAAACCAAAGCCACTTTAAAACAAAGTGATTTAAAAACACTTTACATAGTTGTTCATTCAAGACATAATTGAACTTATCGTGATGCAATAAGATTGATGCATCACCGACCTAAGTTTACACATTAAATCTTTATAAGTACGGCCTAACATAAATGACATACAATCAATGCAATAATACACTAACGAAATAACAACATTAATGAATGCTAGAAAATTAAAAGAGGTAAGGGAAGAAGGAAAAGATGCACAAAGATATATAGTGGTTCGAAATTCGTCCTCGCTTTTCCTACTCCATTTTTCAATGGCATTAAAGAACCTGGGAAATTATCACGATCTTCCACTATTTTGATAAGTTTGCTACAAGCATTTTGATTACAACAAAATATCGCACGATAATTCCCTTTGTTATGCAGACTCTCAAACTTCTAAAAAAACAAGATCCCTAAAGATCTTGATCTAATAACCTTATTATCCATAATAATTATGCTTCAAGTCTTCGTATGTAACAATCCACCTTGATCCAACTGATTTCTTGTCCGACCGATTTCCATAGCTAAGCATTGATTGGACAACTCCCAACTTTGTTTGCGATTAGTCTTTCCACAATCTCATCAAAGATGGATAACTTCCAACTTCGCCTTATGAATAATTTGTACTTGACTTCGCCAAAGTATTTCATTGAGTGTACTGAATTTCCCTTCTTGATAGATATCAATAAGGTTCAAACAACATTTAAAAAATGATACTTTTACCTATTACAAACAAAAAAATCCACACAAAAACATTAGATACCCTAATGCACCACTGGTCTCCCTCAAACAGTCAATCTCTAGAGATGAAGGTCGACAATAATGGAAAAAGACTAAGGATGAAGATGATGAAAAGTTTAAGGGAGTCACACAAACATCATAGTTCACAAGGTGTTAGTCAGGGAATTAGATGTAGGTGAATGATGAACACACACATAAGGTTCTCTTGAATTTCTAGATAAAATGGGTTTTAGTTCTTGTTGGATATCATGAGCTTGATCAACCATGAATCACCATAAGATTGATCAACTCACATTCTCTAATTTCCCTCAAACAACAACAAATTACACAAGAACAAAGTGTAACAAAAAGAAGTAAATCTGACATGGATTAACACTCCAGAACTTGTCCTATAAAACAAGAGAATGATAGAAGGTGTTAGGAGTAGACACACTAAACAAGAGAATACAAATATACACTTTTGTCTTTATGGGTCTCACACACTTGTCTTTGGATCAAAGAAACAACTATTTAAATCTAAGGTGGAAATTGAATTTGTGAAGTTGTGATTCGAGTCAAGAAGGAATCATGATTTTAGTAACAATGTGTTGTGATTTGAGTCAAATTTAATTTATGATTCGAGTAAAATTGAGTAGAGCGCAATCCTAACTTAGAGTTCTGATTTGAGTCAAGATTACAAAATGATTTTAGTCACACTAGGTTGTGATTCGAGTCAAGTTAATTTTATGATTTTAGTCAAATCATCCATGGGCAAATTCCAGTTTTCACAATGTCTCTTATTCAAGTTAGGCATAACACTTGATTCAAATCAAATGATTTTTAACATTTATCTAAGAGTTCTAACATGCGATCCAAGCCACGCTTGATGAAACGACAAAAAAGCAATTTGCTAGGCTAAAAAAGAAACACTATCATGGACCAACTCTATAATTTTATTGAGTAATGAAAGGTCTTAATGGTACAACACTAAATAGCCGAAGCAAATACATTACAACTCAAATGCGATTGAAGTACAAACATGTGAATATTTGACTAACATGCAAATTACAAATAAGCGAACAAACAACATATACACTCAAATTGATAAAAACATCAAAACAGAGTGTCGCGACTGGAAAAATACAGAGTCACCATCATCCTTTATTCATTCCTAAGGAATAGGAAAATAATGATAAAACATATAAACTAAGGGATAGATGTTAGGTTAAGGAGTCGGTTAAATGAGAGGAAGGTACTAGGCATCCATCACTGTTATTGTACTTAATGGGATCCTCCTTCAATTCTAGGGTTAGTGTGGACATATAGATGTTTGCTTGATTATTAGTTAATTGTTAATTATTTATCACATTTACATAGAAAATATTTTATTGAAACAGACAGGAGACCAAAAAGATTTTTATTGTTGTACTCGCTAGAGTTTACAACTTTATGCCTACATACCTTCACATTTGACGAGGGATCAGAGTAATGTAGTTCTGGTATAAAAAAGTTGTTTGTTGATTATTTTTATCCCTTGAAAATTCTCACGCATCGAGGGCAGATAAGTGATTGATTTTAAGAAAATGCCTCAATACGCTAGGGTAAAGGACTTACCGTTTGAAGTGTGTTGAATTTAATTTTATCCCTTGATTGTTTGTGAAAATAATATTTAATTTGTTTTAAGAAAATAAATTAATGATTATATTAGATTATTAGATATAACTTTTATCCCTAATTGTATCCCAGACTTTTATCCTTTGAAACCCTAATAGTTTATCTCATATTCCCTATTTATTTGTCCCAAATTATATCCCTTAATTATCCAAAAAAATCTCAACACAATTAACTATAAATATGTATTAGTCTCTTAATTAATTAAATGGGCTTTTATAATCATTTAAATAATAAAATGATAAATAAGTAAAATATAAAATAAATATTGAAATATTAAAAACCATAATTGATAATTTAATTAAACTATTAAAAGTCAATTGATTAAATAAAACCCAATTATTAATTAATTAAACAAGGTTATATATATATATATATATATATATATATATATATATATATATATATATATATATATATATATATATATATATATATATATATATATATATATATATATATATATATATATATATATATATATATATAATAATTGAAAAGAAATAGGGGGTGCAATATGAACTAAGTTAGTAATGGGCTCGAATATAGGGAGTGTAATTAGTAGTGGAATGAGGCTCATTTACCTCCTAAGCCCCACGTGGAGGGCAATCCAAAGAAGGGGAGAGTCAACTGCTGACTCTCCCTAGATCATTTGATCATGATCTGAATGGTCCAGTAGTATGTGACCTCGTCCTTTGATCAGGTTGACCAGTCAAAGTACATGAGATAAGGGGTTCAAATCCAAAGTCAATAGGGGATCATGATACATGGGCACACCTGGGATCCTTAGTTTACCAAGATGGTCAACTTATCTGAAATTCTCTAGGGCGCCACCTGCCACATATCCAAGGAGCTACTGAGAGGGTATATAAACCAATTCCCTTCACAAACCTTCATTTCCCCCCCTTCTCTCTCTCTCTCTCTCTCTCTCTCTCTCTCTCTCTCTCTCCCTCTCCCTCTCCCTCTCCCTCTCCCTCTCCCTCTCTCTCTCTCTCTCTCTCTCTCTCTCTCTCTCTCTCTCTCTCTCTCTCTCTCTCTCTCTCTCTCTCTCTCTCTCTCTCTCTCTCTCTCTCTCTCTCTCTCTCTCTCTCTCTCTCTCTCTCTCTCTCTTTCTCTCTACTTCTCTTAGTCTCTTAATACCTCTATCTGCTCTATATCTTCTCTCTAACCCTCCTCCTCTGACCGTCACCCCAAACACCCTTGACCGCCCCTAAAACCACCCTCAACCCCAAATTCTAGTTGAACTTCAACCAGAATCTTAATACATTCAAACCAAATCCCTAGGTCACCCCTCAACCTTTATACATAGATTATTCAGATGAACCCGAGAGTTCATATGACGAACCCTAATCAACCTCAGCCCAGAAACCCTTCCTAGCCGAAGAACCCTAATCGGGTTCTAATGAACCCTAATAACCCTGACATGGGTTCACCAAGAACCCTAACAATCCCATGAACCCTAACCCTCTCGTATAAGAACCATGACCCTACAAATTTCCAGAAACCCCCAAACGCACATCAAAAACATGGATTGAACATCAACACCAACAGATCCAAACATACATCACAAAACCCTAACCCATTTTTATCCCAAATCCCATTCAACAGATCAAGCATGGCCGACAAATGCAAACATCAAATAATGTCGAAGCAAAATTTAAAGAAAAAAAGGAAACCAACCCTCAGAGACGTGGCTTTCTCTGGTAAGGTATTTTGATTTAGATCACTTCCTTATTATCTGTGCTAATTTGATTCTTCTCTCATTCTAACTCCCCTTTTTATTTTGCTTGCGAGGTTAAACAATGGTTGAGCTCAGATTGCTTTAGGGTTTCAATGTGAAAAACCCTAACTAATCAAAATTCAATAGAGCTTTGAGTATGGGTTCGAAATTTGCAGCAGTAGAATTATCTTAGGTTTTTTCATGCTTAATCCAGTTTTAGCATTAGGTTTATATAGATTAATTTGTAGGTCTTATGTTTTAATTATATTGATTGATCTAGAACAATTAGAATCTGATTTGTATTGTAATTAATTGTATTGATGAATTTAGAATTAGGGTTTGAAAAGTAACAAATTATTATGATGTACTTGGTCTGGATTTGATTGTAATATATGATTCTAATGTATATTGATTCGTAAATAGAAACTTTGGATTGAGTTTGAAACTTGCAAGGTTTTTTTATTTGCCTGATTCAATTTTGGCGCAAAATTAAGGTTTGATTTGGGGATGATGATGATGGGCTTGGGTCATATTTGAAACGGCTCAGGGGTGGGTTCTAAGTTTGACCCAATTAGTTCTTGGGTCGTTCACTTTACCCAATTATCTTGGGGTCTGGATTAGGCCTAACCTAATTCCAAATTGAAGCCTAAAAAAACCAATAACAAAAGACCATAAAAGACAAATAAGCAACAATTAAATTTTTAAATAACTTACTTAATCATATAATATAAATTTAACTATTAATCTGAAATAATTAATCAAAAATTAACTGACTTCACTAACCTATATCATCATATTAATCTGAAATAAATAAGAACCAGAATAAATTATTAATATTAACCCACAACCTTAATTAACCTAATAAACATTCTAACAATCTAATATTTGATCAAAATTCAATAATTTTACTAGAAAAATCTAATTGACCTAAGAATCAGCCCTAAACATCAAATTAAAAGCCTAGATAATCTTGATCAAAATATCCCCTTAGCCCCTATTAATTATCTGAAAAGTCAAAAAGATCTCCTTTGACTTTTCAGGTCACTGGGAGTTCACTTTATATGTTAGTGTTAAAAATAGGAAGATCAGGTGGTCAAAATTTAGGGCACGATACAAAGAATATGATATCATACGATAATGTAACTACACTTTCAGTCTCCTGCTTTTTTATGTTTGGCAAATTTGTAGATATTATTGTTGATCAATTTATTTGAACTATTATTTGGAATTTGAAGATACAATGAATCTAGTGAATTTCCTTAGTGCACTACTAATGAGCGTACATCATATTGCTTGAGATTTAAAGCTTCCCTTGTATTAAACACTTAATGTGCATGAATATTGATAATATTTTGATAACTTATCTCCCTTTGACAAATATCAAAAAGAGAAAAGAGAAAGAGAGAGAAAAAAATGTAACAGTTAAGACCATGATAACATACAAGCCAAAAGTAGAAATGTCTTACTAGCGAACTAAACATACACCACAAAAATCACATACAATACCAACTATCCGACACAACACAATTTAAGCAAAATAATCAAGATAAAGATAACATATTTAGAATCACATGGATACCACAAAAGACGAGACTAAAAACTAATCACATAGGTACATAAATCAAAATATGTAGTCAATATCACAAAATAGTTAATCAATCCAAAATGACAATAATTAACCAATGTGAAAATGTTATGATATGTCATGCATAAAAGGAAAAAGGTAATTAGGATAAATCAGCTGCAAAGTCAGTAGGAGGAGCAACATTTGTAGGATCTGAAGCCACATCATCAAACTTTGGATCAACAACAAAACGATAAGTGGAACTAACAAGATGTTCAACAACAATTTTCACATATTCCACTTGAGCCAAGACTCAAGCTTCACTTGCTTACATCTCGACCTTGATCTCTCCCTTAAACTTCTGCCGACCCTATTCAGCTTCCTTTGTTACAACTTCAATTTGGCACATGATTTGATATTCTCGAATCTGATCATCTCTCATGATCTTCCCAAACAACTCGTCAAAATAAGCTCTCACATAATCAAATAATACACCAACACCAGATGAACTAGCCATATTGATAACATAAAATTATATCACATTTTAGGACTTAATTCAATTAAAATATATTATTATTTACTTTAATTTATTTCATTTTATCAGAAATTACGCGGTATTTCCTTTCTATTTATCTCAGGTATCTATTTGAAGCAAAAGTAAAAAAAGGAAGAAAAGGAGGTGCAAAAAGAAGTTTTTGGAAACAAATAGCAAAAGCCAAGCCCAGCCCAAAGAAGGCACAGGCGTTGTGCCTGTGACGAGCATCACAGAGGCTGTGACGAGCGGCACGCTGTATACATGCCTGTGACGAGCGTCACACATGGTGTGACGGACGTCACACCATTCCCCTACATTTTTGCCTTCAGAGACGTTGAGTCCTATTTGCACGCTGAATCCTATTTCCACGCCTATACCTCCGTTACGTGAAGACCCTTTGACGCGGACTACTTCTGAAGACCGTTACGGAAAGTGCCAATATAAATACCAGCTTTGCAAACCCTTCCTCGGTTCCACGCTCCTAGACAGTTTTCCAGTTTTAGTTTTTCTTTGCATTTTTTTTCTTTTTCCAGCAGCTTAAGCATATTCCTTATAGTACCTCTTTTATAATTGTTATATTGTTTCTTTAGCAATTCTATTTTCTTTTCTACCACTTAATTAATTTTTTCGCACAATAGTTTCTACACCGGGAACTATTGTGTACCTTTTGACGGATCTAACCTTACATTAGAATCTAGTTTTTTTTATTCCTTCGTTTTATTTTTCTGCCTGATTGAAGAACTCAAGAACAAATCCAACCGGTCTGTGGTGGAGTGTTCAAGACTGCTATTTAATTATTCAGGTTCTTTATTTATTTGTTGAATTTATATATGCTTGTTTTTACTATTAATTTATACTGTTTGCCTGCGATGAGTCTGTTTATGCATGATATTTATTTAAGTCTGTTTAGCATGTCTGGCTAATTTATTTAGGTATCGGTACGTAAAGTAAGCGGAATGAAGGAATCAAAACTAAGTTGGTTTATTTAAGTTTAAAATTAAAATCACTCTTTTTACGGTCTCAATTTACAGGTTAATAACAAAGTTTTTGTACGAAAGTAAAAGACATAAAGAAGTAAAAATCAATAGAGCGAGAGTTTGAGGTTTTGACTGGACAGTGTAAATTGGACATTAATTCTAGATCAGGGCGAGAGCAATTTTAGAGTTAATTAAATTCTAACCTTTTTCAAAAAGTATTTTTAAAGATTGAATGTGAGGACGAGAGTTAAGCATTTGAATTTAATTATATAACCTAAGTCAACAGAGCGAGAGTTTGAGATAAGGGTGTTTAAACGATTAGTGTTTTCTTAAAAAGAGTTTCTACGGATGCTATTGTTTTCAAAAAGTGGTTTTTGACTTAACTATAAGTGACAGCTACGTTAATACAAAATCATAGTTTATTCAACAGAACGAGAGTTTGAGATAAAACTTTTAACCAATAGCGTTAACTGAAAAGATTTATTTTTAAAACCAAGAAACCAATAAAGAATTGATTCCCTAATTACGACGAATTACGTACCGATATCCGCTTTATTGATATTTAATCTAGAATTTAGTTTAGTTTTACCTTTTTCCCCCAAAAATCAAAGTATTACCTGCCTTAGCTTTACGAAGTAACCTTAGATAACGGTATATCGATTCATAAGTCCCTGTGGGATCGATATCTTTTAAAACTACGCGATAGAACTGTGCACTTGCAGTTTGTACCCCAATTCGACTCATAAAGTCGAGCGATCAAGTTTTTGGCGCCGTTGTCGGGGACTTTTATTTAGTCGATATCGTAACTCTCCTGTTACGCTGTAGAGACTAAGGCTTTTCTTTCTCTTTTCTTTCTTTCGTTGATTTGTATGCCACGCACTCGCTCACAAGGCGAGCCGCTCTACTTACGAATCAACGATATCGAACTATATCTCTGAGTCTTACGACGAATTCGGGAATGTCGTGCTGCAAACAATCTACCTCCTGTAGAACTTCCTGATTTCAAAAATATTTTCCCTTCGATACCCGAGATGGCAGAACCAGCTCGTGCTCTTAGAGATTACGCCGCTCCATCGCAAGATGAACCGCATTCAAGTATTGCTCCACCCGCAATCGAAGCAAACAACTTTGAACTCAAACCTTCACTGTTGCAGGCAGTGCAACAGAACCAATTCTCTGGAAATCCTACCGAGGATCCTAACCTTCATTTATCCGTATTTTTCCAATACGCTGATACTGTTAAAGCTAATGGTGTCACTTCAGAGGCAATTCGACTTCGTCTTTTTCCTTTCTCACTAAGAGATAGCGCTAGAAGATGGCTTCAATCTCTTCCTTCCAACTCAGTCACCACATGGAACGAGTTGAAGAAAGTTTTTCTTGCCCGATACTTTCCGCCAAGCAAAACAGCTATGTTAAGAGCCCAAATAAATGGATTTAAACAGAAAGATAACGAGTCTCTTTTCGAAGCATGGGAAAGATATAAAGACATGATGAGACTTTGTCCACATCATGGTTTAGAAGACTGGTTAGTAATTCATACATTTTATAATGGTCTCCTGTACAACACGAGGTTAACAATAGATGCCGCCGCAGGTGGTGCACTAATGAACAAACCTTATGCTGACGCTTACCAACTTATCGAAAGCATGGCTCAAAACCACTATCAGTGGGGAACCGAACGAACAATGGTGGAAAAACCTCAAACGAAAACTGGCATGTACGAGATAAGTAACCTTGATCATGTTAATGCAAAAGTGGATGCTCTGGTCCAGAAAATTGAAAGTTTAAATGTATCACCTCCAGCCACCGTAGTTGCCATAACTCAGAATTGCGAAGTTTGTGGAATCCAAGGTCACACTCCTGCAGATTGTCAACTCCTAACAGGAATCCAAGCGGAGCAAGTAAACTATGCTCAAGGAAGCCCCTACTCGCACACCTATAACTCAAATTGGAAGAATCATCCCAATTTTTCATATAAGAGTAATAATGCTCTATACGCACCTGGATAATCTCCAAATCAAGCCCTAGCTATACCTCCGGGATATCAGAAGTCGGCCCCATCTACATCTAACAATAACGCCCCTAGGAAATCCAACTTGGAAATCATGATGGAAAATTTTATAGCTTCTCAACAGCAAACCAATAAAGATTTCTTAAACCAGAATGTACACACTGGCGAACAAATTAAACAACTAGCAAGTAAAGTAGATGCCCTGGCTACTCATAACAAAATGCTGGAAACGCAAATATCACAAGTAGCTCAACAACAAGCACCTACTGCTGCCCCAACTGGTACATTTCCTTGCCAACCCCAACCTAACCCAAGAAGCCACGCTCATGCAATTATACTAAGAAGTGGAACGGAAGTGGAAGGACCGTCTGACCCAAGGATAGAAAACCAAAACTCTAAAAAGTCAACTGAGGAGGAAAGTGAACCTAAGGAAAAGGAAGAGAGTAATAAGGAAACCGTAGAAAAGAAGGAACCTTATGTACCTCCACCACCTTATAAACCACCTATCCCTTACCCTCAAAGGCTTATTAAAACCAAAGATGCGGGCCAATTTAAAAAATTTGTCGACCTACTAAAACAATTAAACGTCACAATTCCGTTTACAGAAGTTATTACGCAGATGCCCTCGTATGCCAAGTTTTTAAAAGAAATTCTTTCTAATAAAAGAAAACTTGAAGATAGCGAAACTGTTACACTTACTGCTAAATGTAGCGCTATAATACAGAATATGCCTCCTAAACTTAAAGACCCAGGTAGTTTCTCTATACCCTGTCACATAGGAAAATTTGTCATTGACAAAGCCTTATGCGATTTAGGAGCCGGTATTAGTGTTATGCCTTTATCCATATGCAAGAGACTTGAAATGGGAGAATTAAGACCAACTAAAATGTCTGTGCAACTAGCAGATCGTTCCGTAAAATATCCTGTAGGAATTCTTGAAAACGTTCCAGTGCGCATAGGTCAATTCTACATT
Organism: Lathyrus oleraceus; assembly: GCF_024323335.1. Taxonomy (NCBI): domain Eukaryota; kingdom Viridiplantae; phylum Streptophyta; class Magnoliopsida; order Fabales; family Fabaceae; genus Lathyrus; species Lathyrus oleraceus. The sequence goes on from NC_066584.1 coordinate 28,671,305, forward strand.
CCAACGGATTTTATAATTATGGATATTAGAGAAGATGAAGTTACACCCATTATACTGGGAAGACCGTTCTTAGCAACTGCCGGTGCAATCATAGACGTAAAACGAGGACGACTCACTTTCGAAGTAGGAGAAGAGAAAATTGAGTTCATTCTTTCCCAATTTTGAAAGCACCTGCAATAGAAGATACATGTTACTTCATGGATATCATCGATGAATGCATAAAAGAAACGGAGTTAGAAAAAGACAAATCATCTGACTATCTTGTAGAAAACAAACTTAACCAATGTTTAGCAATAACACCGGACCCTACGCAATGCCTTAAGAAACCAACCTTAGACCTGAAAACACTTCCCAAAAATCTGAGATATGAATTCCTAGACTTAGAGCTTGAACGACCAGTGATAGTTAATGCTGACCTAGGAAGGCTCGAAACAGAAAAACTCCTGCATATCTTAAGAAAATATCCAACCGCACTAGGTTACAACATCACCGATCTTAAAGGAATAAGTCCTTCTATTTGTATGCATCGCATCATGCTAGAAGAAGACTGTAAAACTTCTAGGGAACACCAGAGGAGACTAAACCCGATCCTGAGTGAGGTAGTGAAGAAGGAAATAACCAAGTTATTAGAGGCAGGTATCATATATCCTATATCTGATAGAAAATGGGTTAGTCCTGTACACGTAGTACCAAAAAAAGGAGGTATAACAGTCATTGAAAATGAAAAAGGAGAAACTATAACCAAACGAATCGAATCGGGATGGAGAATGTGCATTGACTATAAGAAACTAAACAAAGCAACCCGAAAAGATCATTTCCCTTTACCATTCATTGACCAGATGTTAGAACGATTAGCAAAACATTCACATTTCTGCTATCTAGACGGTTACTCAGGTTTCTTTCAAATACCAATTCACCCTGATGACCAAGAAAAGACAACGTTCACGTGCCCTTTTGGTACCTTCGCTTATAGACGAACGCCGTTTGGCTTGTGTAATGCTCCTGCAACTTTCCAAAGATGCATGATGGCAATATTCGTCGATTTTCTAGAAAACATCATGGAAGTATTTATGGATGACTTTTCCGATGCGGACAAAGCTTTGAAGAATGTCTTGAAAACCTAGAGAAAGTTCTAGAGCGATGTGTAAAAGTAAACCTAGTACTTAATTGGGAAAAATGCCACTTTATGGTACAAGAAGGAATTGTTTTAGGACACATCATCTCAAATAGAGGAATTGAAGTAGACAAGGCCAAAATAGAGGTAATCGAAAACCTTCAACCTCCGAAGACTGTGAGAGAAGTACGAAGCTTCTTAGGACATGCCGGTTTTTACCGACGATTCATTAAAGACTTCTCTAAAATAACTAAACCGTTGACCGGATTATTTATGAAAGATGCTGAATTCATATTCGACAATAAATGTTTAGAAGCATTTCAAACGCTAAAACAAGCACTGATCTCCGCACCCATAATGCAGACACCAGATTGGAATGAACCATTCGAAATAATGTGTGATGCCAACGATTACGCTGTAGGTGCTGTTTTAGGACAACGAAAGGATAAAAAGCTTCATGTTATATATTACGCAAGTAGAACTCTAGATGAAGCACAAATGAATTACGCCACAACTGAGAAAGAACTTCTAGCAGTAGTGTTTGCGCTAGATAAATTTCGTTCTTACTTAGTCGGAGCCAAAATAATCATCTACACTGATCACGCTGCTATCAAATACCTCTTAACTAAAAAGGATGCAAAACCTAGACTCCTAAGGTGGATCCTGTTACTACAAGAGTTCAATTTGGAAATCAAAGACAAGAAAGGAACTGAAAACGTAGTAGCAGATCACCTCTCTAGACTTGAGAACCTTGAACCGGAAAGAACAGCAATTAACGATGATTTCTCGTACGATAAGCTTATAGCTACTTTAGAAGAAAATAACGTTGATAAACAGGTAGAAACTACCTTAGCAATATCTGTTACACCGTGGTACGCTGACCTCGTCAATTATTTAGCTACCGGAATAGTTCCATCTACCTTATCCTACCAACAGAAGAAACGATTCTTCTACGACATAAAACATTATTACTGGGATGACCCCTTACTTTTTAAAAGAGGTCCCGATGGTATTTTCCGTCGGTGTATACCCGAAGAAGAGGCAGAAAGTATAATCCAACACTGTCACTCCGCTCCTTATGGTGGACACGCAAGTACATCCAAGACCTGCTCTAAAATCCTACAAGCCAGTTTTTATTGGCCAAGTATATGGAAGGATGTGCATGCAGCTATTAAGAAATGTGACAGATGTCAACGCACAGGAAACATATCTAGACGTGACGAGATGCCACAAAAGGGCGTTTTGGAAGTAGAGATTTTCAACGTGTGGGGAATAGACTTCATGGGACCTTTTCCATCCTCTTTCGGCAACAAATACATACTCGTGGCAGTTGACTACGTATCAAAATGGATTGAAGTTATAGCTTCCCCAACTAACGACACACGAGTAGTAACTAGACTCTTTAAGAATATAATATTTCCATGGTTTGGTGTCCCAAGAATAGTAGTCAGTGATGGTGGGTCGCATTTCATATCCAAAGTACTCGAAAAACTACTGCTTAAGTATGGCGTAAGACATAGAGTAGCGACACCTTACCACCCTCAAACCAGTGGGTAAGTGGAAGTATCTAACAGAGAAATCAAACAGATACTAGAAAAAACAGTCGTCACTTCAAGGAAAGACTGGTCATTGAAATTACCAGAAGCTTTATGGGCATACCAAACTGCTTACAAAACACCCATAGGGACAACCCCATTTAAGCTAATTTATGGAAAATCCTGTCACCTCCCGGTAGAATTAGAACATAAAGCCTATTGGGCTATTAAAAATCTAAATTTAAGCTATAAAGCCGCCGGTGAAAAGAGAATCCTTGATATAAGCGAATTAGAGGAACTCAGAAGAGACGCTTACGAAAATGCCAGAATCTACAAAGAAAGAACAAAATAATGGCATGACAAGCGAATATCGAGGAAAATCTTCAAACAAGGCGATACAGTCCTTTTATTTAACTCCAGACTAAAGTTATTTCCGGGAAAACTACAATCTAGATGGTCAGGTCCTTTTCAAATCACCAATGTTTTTCCCAGTGGAGCAGTAGAAATTAAAGGCAAATCTATGGAACCATTTACCGTAAACGGGCAACGTCTAAAACATTATCACTATGCAGAAAACAATGAAGATTCGCAAGTCTTGCACTTAGACGAAATGCCTCCAGAAATTATAGATTATAATTGATTGTTTTTATGTCGAGCTTGCGACATTAAACAAAGCGCTTAGTGGGAGACAACCCAAAATTATTTTATTATTTTCTTATTCTATTATTATTATTTTTCTATTTCTTCCTTAATTATTCTTTTAATTTCTGTTTAGTATTCATTCTTAATTTATCTTAATTTATTAAAAACTTTTCTCTTCTTTCGGCATTTGGCCAAATCCTGACTAAAACTCTTGTTTTTCTTTTCTCTAGCTAACACTAACCTGATGGGACATATTGATCGTATGGGTATCAAATTTAGAGGAACAGCTCAGAAACAAAAGTTTGAGGAACTAGCCACGAGAGAGATGCTACCTAGCCTGTATGATGATGACTGGGCAATGACTGCCCTTGGACTAAGACAAAGTGTCCTGTATTTGCTGAATCAGATAGGGTGGGAAACCGCTCCTATCCGTAGACAATTTGTCACTTACCGGAGACTGACTCTAGAATTCCTTAGTTCTCTGATCTATCTACCCAGCCATGGAAAAGGAATAAGCAGAGGTTTTATACAGTTCAGAATATTTAACATGGAGTACCAATTTAATATTCAAGATTTTACCAACCTTTTAGGCTTCCCTACATCCTTTGACACATTCACAGTGAGCCAAGAGGAACTTTTCGAATATAGAGAACTCGAACACTTTTGGGGTAACTTGACTGGAAATGACGATCCCGAGGAACATGAGTTTCTCTCTGGAAACATACATAATCCGACCTTTCGTTATTTCTATAAGATCCTAACCCACACCTTATTTAGGAAGAAGCCAAACAGTACCACAGTTTCACGTGATGAACTCTTCATCATATTTTGTGCTTCCCAGAACCGTCCAGTAAACGGTGCCACTTTTATGTTAGCAAATTTGGACCACCTTATCCAAGATGAGCAAGCACCAATTCGAATAGGCGGTTTGATAACTATGATAGGCAATGCTATTGGATTACGTCAGCCTATGCTTGACTTAAGCCGTTTTTGTGGCATTACTACTATGAGTATACCCTTCCTCTTCAACACTTTGTTTATAGAAAACCTAGGGTCTGATGAGTTTGAGCTTATTATTGATAACCAAGTTCTTTGCCTATTCACCATGGCCGATCCTAGGACTAGTGTTCATAACCGCAACAACTGACTCTACAACCTGAACGAAACCCCCTCTCCTGCTAGATCCACTGAATCCATCCAGGACTATGAGATTTGTGATGACTATGAGATTTATGATGACCAGATTCCTTATGTTGAATCAGATCCTCAGACACCATCTGGATATTATGATATTGATCCTCCTCCTCAACCTGCTCAGACCGAAGAATCGGCAATACCCGACCTTAGACATCATATGCCCGGAACTGATTATAACACTGCCATGGAAGCTTTGATGTCAGAACAAGATGCCCTCAGAGAAGAATTCACTAGCTTGAGGTACGAATTTCTGGGATACATGAACAGTATGACAAACCAGTTTCACGAGTTGCTATACCGTGTTAACTCCTTTGCTCCTCCGGCCAGAGATCGTGCAGATGGATAGAATTTATTTATTTTTCTTAGTTATTTAGTCTTAAGTTAGATTAATTATTTAATGTTATTTCAAATTATGTTCGTATTTGTTTCTCTTTCGCACTTTTTGTTTTTCTCCATTGTTACATTATGATTATTTTATTGAAGCTATTTATTCATTTTATTATGTAATATCTATTATGCTCTTTACTGTTGCTGCCTACATGACTTATTAAAGAACAATATATTTATGCATCATTGTGCAAAGTAGAATGACGTGCAGGAAAATTAAATAGCAAAATAAAATAATCTGGAGCAAAACAAAACAAAAAAATAATAAAAATAAATTACCAAGTTATTCTGAAGAACGCTAGCTGAAGCCATGCCAAAAAGACTGTGTGACGAGCGTCACACAATCTATGACGGACGGCATGCCAAGTACCTGTTACGACCGTCACGCCCCTGTGACGAGCGTAACACCTTTTTGACTAGGTGAACGTTACAGTGCCGTTGGAGACGAACGTTACACCCTTTCACTTTTTACCTTCCCCATTTATTCCCATTAACCCACACTTATTCACTTTTCAACCACCTCCTTTCCAACTTCCAAATTCTTTTCCTATAAATACCCATCAAAACCCCCCTCCATTCACTACAATCCACTCTCTAATATCAAATACATTTCTTTCCTTTATTACTCCTTTAAATTCATTCATCAGTATGGCGGGAAATCAGAATTTTGGAAATATCATCTTCCGATCCGGAGATGAAAACTATCAAAGGGAGCAATTCGAGCGCTTCCAACAGCGAGGCGTCATCTCTACCAGGTATCCTGATTCAACTTGTTTACAACAATTAGGATTACTTCAAGGTATCGAGTGGATGCTCCGCCTTGCCGATCTAACCTTTTTATGTACGCATAATCAACCCACCTACCCATCCCTAACCTTAGAATTCTTAAGTTCATACGCGTACAACACTCCAGCCGGTGAGGACGAATTCTTAACCGGTACCGCAACCTTCCGTATGTTCAACACCGAGTACTCCTTAACCCAAAACCAATTGAGTACCATGCTACAATTTCCCACAGAAGGTCAAGTCTACCCCAGAATCCCTCCTAACCTAAACTGGAGCACAGTTGCTGCTTTCGACCTCTTTTGGAAAATATCCGGAGTAGATGCCAACAACTGGGAAGAGCTCCTTGTTTCCCATATACATAACCCAACTATACGGTACTTTATCCGTATCCTACAAAACACCGTTTTTGGAAGACCGAACAACAGCAAGGTCAACGCAAAGGAACTCTTCTTCCTCGAATGCGTCTTCGAACCGCAGGCTAAGGTAAACGCCGCCTCCTTCCTATTTCATCATATCCGCACCTTATGTGCTAGAGGCCGTCAACCCTTTGTAATTGGTGGATTAATAACCACCATAGCACTTGGCTTAAACCTAGGGGACCGACTCCAAACTTTAGAATCTTTACCTCCCCTATTTATGGATATAGGCTACTGTCGATCCAGCCGCCTAATAAAGAACCGAATAGGCGGAAAATACTACCTTATGGTGAATAACCAGGCCGTCCCAAGCGTTGTTCTCCCCAACATTTCCCTAACCGATGTCACCAATCCCAACCGCCACCTCTATGATCTGAATGCTCCCGAAGCTACCGAGCCTTCGCATACAAACCCGTCTGCAGACGAGTTCGAAGAAATGGAGCAAGGTGATAACGCTCCTGAACAACAATCAGTCCCGCTCAACCCTTCCGATACTGCAGCTGGCCCATCCTCCCCCAACGTCGTCGACGAAGAAGGCCTGCAACCAACGACGACATCATGGATGCTATTGATGGTATGCAAGCACAGAATCTCGAAATGATGCAAATGATGCGCCAAATGCAACAACAGCAGGCAGAGAGGAATACCATAACCGATCAGCGGTTCACTGAGTTGTTTAGCAGGTTCGACAACTTAGACTTACGTCAGCGATCACCAGGCCCAAGAACAAGAGGCGGAAGGCAACCTTAACTTTTCTTTTTTTCCTTTCTTTTTTTTTGTATTTCATTTCTTTTCCTTCAAACATTGAGGACTATGTTTTATTCAAGTATGGGGGGAAAACCATGTTCTTTCTATCCTCCATTTTCCTTTTCAAGTATGTACCTTTCTTTTCATTGTTATTTCCCTTATATAAAAATATATATATATATATATATATATATATATATATATATATATATATATATATATATATATATATAATAAGAATAATTTATTTTAAGTCAAGTCCCGAGTGTGAAAATTTCGTATTATCTATTCCCCTCAATTTTCTTGAGCCATAACAGAAATTTAACACACCCAGTAAGTATAAAAGTTGCTTATTTTATAACACTTGAGTGAAATCAAGACAAAAATTATTACCATAACAACGCTCTAAGAACCTCAACATGTTAGATCAGGATAAGTACCTATTATACCAATCCCTTGAACTTTTAGTTTTATAGTAACCCCGAGTAGTTTATACGAGAAGTCAGCACCATCTTAATAGCAAACTACGTGGAGAGCCGATGAATATAAGTGAATGATTCCCAAAGTAACAAAAAAAAAAAAAAAAAAAAATATATATATATATATATATATATATATATATATCAGGAAATGCACTAATTAAGTTAGGTGATCCTTACCAGATCATTTAATCTAAAAGTTGCAGATCATACAAAAGCATAATACGAGAGATCCATTATGAGTTGGTTCAGTAGGTATCTGGTACTGAACTTGGTAGGGCGGACTACGGTCCGATCCCCCGCAATTTGCAATGGACTGAATAACGAAGTTATCCGACTTATGTACCAGAACTTCTAGCTGAAAGGGGATCAGAATCACTAACCGGTTACTCCACTATGTGCGCGAAAAGATAAAGGGCTTAATGTGATTTCGCTAGAATGAAAACGGGTGAAATAAGAGTAAAGGAACTAGGACAGCTATAATGGCATTACTTGAACTGGTTTGCATAAGGTGAGATTATTTGAGGTTGTGACGGTGGTTGTCGATGTCAAGATTAAACTCAAGTCACTTCTAAACAAGGTTTACATGCAACCTAGTACGAATTGATGTGTGTTTTGAAATTTTATCTGGCTAAAATTTTTAAAACAAGTTCTATACCGTATTTCGCTTGAGGACAAGCAAAGATCTAAGTATGGGGGAGTTTGATAACATGAAATTATATCACATTTTAGGACTTAATTCAATTAAAATATATTATTATTTACTTTAATTTATTTCATTTTATCAGATATTACGCGGTATTTCCTTTCTATTTATCTCAGGTATCTATTTGAAGCAAAAGTAAAAAAAGGAAGAAAAGGAGGTACAAAAAGAAGTTTTTGGAAACAAATAGCAAAAGCCAAGCCCAACCCAAAGAAGGCACAGGCGTTGTGCCTGTGACGAGCGTCACAGAGGCTGTGACGAGCGGCACGCTGTATACATGCATGTGACGAGCGTCACACATGGTGTGACGGACGTCACACCATTCCCCTACATTTTTGCCTTCAGAGACGTTGAGTCCTATTTGCACGCTGAATCCTATTTCCACGCCTATACCTCCGTTATGTGAAGACCCTTTGACGCGGACTACTTCTGAAGACCGTTACGGAAAGTGCCAATATAAATACCAGCTTTGCAAACCCTTCCTCGGTTCCACGCTCCCAGACAGTTTTCCAGTTTTAGTTTTTCTTTGCATTTTTTTTCTTTTTCCAGCAGCTTAAGCATATTCCTTATAGTACCTCTTTTATAATTGTTATATTGTTTCTTTAGCAATTCTATTTTCTTTTCTAGCACTTAATTAATTTTTTCGCACAATAGTTTCTACACCGGGAACTATTGTGTACCTTTTGACGGATCTAACCTTACGTTAGAATCTAGTTTTTTTTATTCCTTCGTTTTATTTTTCTGCCTGATTGAAGAACTCAAGAACAAATCCAACCGGTCTGTGGTGGAGTGTTCAAGACTGCTATTTAATTATTCAGGTTCTTTATTTATTTGTTGAATTTATATATGCTTGTTTTTACTATTAATTTATATTGTTTGCCTGCGATGAGTCTGTTTATGCATGATATTTATTTAAGTCTGTTTAGCATGTCTGGCTAATTTATTTAGGTATCGGTACGTAAAGTAAGCGGAATGAAGGAATCAAAACTAAGTTGGTTTATTTAAGTTTAAAATTAAAATCACTCTTTTTACGGTCTCAATTTACAGGTTTAATAACAAAGTTTTTGTACGAAAGTAAAAGACATAAAGAAGTAAAAATCAATAGAGCGAGAGTTTGAGGTTTTGACTGGACAGTGTAAATTGGACATTAATTCTAGATCAGGGCGAGAGCAATTTTTAGAGTTAATTAAATTCTAACCTTTTTCAAAAAGTATTTTTAAAGATTGAATGTGAGGACGAGAGTTAAGCATTTGAATTTAATTATATAACCTAAGTCAACAGAGCGAGAGTTTGAGATAAGGGTGTTTAAACGATTAGTGTTTTCTTAAAAAGAGTTTCTACGGATTCTATTGTTTTCAAAAAGTGGTTTTTGACTTAACTATAAGTGACAGCTACGTTAATATAAAATCATAGTTTATTCAACAGAGCGAGAGTTTGAGATAAAACTTTTAACCAATAGCGTTAACTGAAAAGATTTATTTTTAAAACCAAGAAACCAATAAAGAATTGATTCCCTAATTACGACGAATTACGTACCGATATCCGCTTTATTGATATTTAATCTAGAATTTAGTTTAGTTTTAGCTTTTTCCCCCAAAAATCAAAGTATTACCTGCCTTAGCTTTACGAAGTAACCTTAGATAACGGTATATCGATTCATAAGTCCCTGTGGGATCGATATCTTTTAAAACTACGCGATAGAACTGTGCACTTGCAGTTTGTACCCCAATTCGACTCATAAAGTCGAGCGATCACATATCAATAGAATCCTTATCTAGCTCCAAAATCTTATCATCATACACTTATTCTATACAACTCCTCTTGCACGTCTAAAGAATACTATCAGACTCTCCTTTTTAAGGCTTCAGGTGAACTTGAACGATAATTGTTACAATTATTATTGATAGACACATATTGTCAATCCCAAAAAACTACTTTAACTCTTTGATGATTATTAGCACTTCAAGGAACACATATCTACCCTTTAATATTTTATAATTTTTGAAACTTTAGAGAACATTTCCAATAGTCATAAACTACTTTCATTTTCTCTTCACGATAACATTAGAAGAATGGGTCACTTGGAATATGCGTTTTATTTATTTATTTTATCTGTCAAAAACTTCAAGCACGATGTCATGTGAATGCACGTCCATCTTTAAGCAGGATCAATCAAGAACAAACTTTAATACATAATGTCAAGTTTCCTACATTGCACATACCTCAAAATATTGTAAGTTTAATCATGGATGAATCAAAACTTAGAGAATATCTTAAATACAATTAATGTTTAAATAATACACTAATAAGGTTTTACTTTAAGTTAATCTATGTAATGAATGCAACGGGTGATCAAACATTAGGAAATCATTATAATATAATTGTAATTCATTGAATTGTATAAGCTTCCAAATGGATAGAAAAACACGTATAGGATCGAAGCAACCATATCCTCAACTTTTGGAGTTGCAAGACTTTGACCAAAATCCCTAATATGTACCAATTATTGGGTGAGAATATGGACACAGAGAGGTCTAGAAAGGGGGTTGACTAAACCTATCACCTAAAAGACAATTTCAAAAACATTTAGGTCTCATTAATGAAATCAAAGATTTTAAGAAATACGGAAGTAAAACATAACACTAAAAGAGCTTGGAAGAATCTCAATGAATTAAACCAATTGAAATATTACAAGATATCACTAAGGGCTTAATTAATTATAATGCAAGTTGGCTACAAGATAACCGAAGTCTCTTTAAGACAAAGTGATTTAAAAACACTTTACATAGTTGATCATTCAAGACATAATTGAACTATGATGATCCAATAAGATTGATGCATCACAAACCTAAGCTTACAAATTAGATCTCTATGGGCATAGTGTAACCTAAATTACATACAATTGATGCAGTAATGCACTAATGCAATGGCAATATTAATGAATGCTGGAAAATTAAAAGAGGTAAAGGAAGAAGGAAAAGATACAAAGAGATGTATAGTGGTTAAACATCCGTCATCGCTTTGTCAACTCCATTCTTCAATGGTGTAAAAGAAACATTGGTAGATAATCACGATTTTTTACTATTTTGATAAGTTTGATACTAGCATTTTGATTACAACAAAATATCACACGATAATTCTCATTGTTGATGCAAACATCAAACTACTAACAAAAATAAGATTCCCAAAGATCTTGATCCAATAACCTTGTATTCCACAATAATTCTGCTCCAAGTCTTCGTATGTGGCAATCCACCTTTATCCCGATGATTTCTTGTCCGAGCAATTGCCATAGCTAAACGTTGATTGACAACTCCCAACTTTGTTTGTGACCGATCTTTCCACAATCTCACCAAAGTTGAACAACTTCCAACTCCACCTTATGAACAATTTGTACTTGACTTTGCTAAAGTCTTCCATGAAGTATGTTGAAACTCTTTTCTTGATAGATACCAATAAGGTCCAAACAACATTTAAGAAATGATACCTGATGACTTCTCAACAAGTGTATCGATACTGTCGAAGTAATAAAAAGATCAATTCCACAAGGACTACCTTCAAGCAAGACAAAATATGTGCAATTTATATGAAACTAGTAAAAAAATGGGAGTTTCGAGTTTTAGTGTTAAAAGTAAATAAACGAGTAAACAATGTCGCAAAAGTGCTTAGATTATGTTGTAGAATCCCATATTTCTCTATTGTTGATGTTTGATACCCTGTATGAATGATCTAATCACTATAGTTTCACGGCTAATTAACAGAACTGTTATATTCGATCCCTCACGAAATAACTTACTAACCACTACTTAGAGTTTTTTATCCCTAGTCCGCCAACGTAAGCAAGGTTAAGTGATGTCTAGAACATTAATTCTCTATGCCACTACTTGGGGTCTTCTATCCATATTCAACCAACGTAAGTACGATAAATGACATAGGTCCAACACATAGACTAATGGTCAATATTCCATATGCCCAAAATCATATTAAAAGAGTATCTTACATAAAAATCATTACGAACAAGAAGAAATTGAATAAGATTATAGATCAATATGTTTATACAATGGTCAAATCAACATAGAATCCAACAAGATAGAAATAGGTTCATCATAACACAACCTAACCTATAAGAGTTTAGCTACTCATAGTGCAATTAAAAATACCACAACTGATGGATGAAAATAACATAAGAAGTCCCTTGAAGTGATGGCCTCCAATGACTTCAAATGCTCTAAAAAATATACACTTGTGCTCTCAAATTCGTGCTTCAATCTCCCAAAATCGTAACCTTTGTGAAAGTGCAAAAAATCCCCATTTAAAGGCGTCATAATGGACTAGAACACGTCAGAAGTAACTAGAAAAAGTACCCATCGCGTGCGTGATGCCTTGCATCGCACACGATGCAGCTTTAAAGACCCTATCATGTGCGCGATGTTGTGCGTGATTATTCCAGTGGCTACACATTTTTGTTCCCTTTTCACTTAAACTTTTACTAAGTCCACAATTTTCACACTTAGCTATTTTGTCCTCATTCTTTGGTCATTCTTCTTCATTTTAGCTTAACTTTCACTTGTTTTACTCCGACTCTTCGACTAAATATATACAATGATGGTCTGTCATCAATACCTACACATGTTACAAACATGAAACTTCACACAAAAACATTAGATACCCTAATGTACCAATAGTCTCCCTCAAACACTCGATCTTTGGAGATGGAGGTCCACAACAATGGAAAAAGACTAAAGATGACAATGATGAATAGTGCCAGGAAATATCATGAACACTCTAATTCACAAGGTGTTGGTCAGTAAATTAGATGTAGGTGAATGAATAACTCTCTCTCTCTCTCTCTCTCTCACACACACACACACACACACACACACACACACATAAGGTTCTCTCAAATTTCTGGATAAATGGGTCTTAGTTCTTGTTGGATATCATGAACTCGATCAACCATGAATCACCATAGCATTAATCAACTCACTTTCTATAATTTCCCTCAAACAACAACAAATTACACAAGAACAAAGTGTAACAAAAATAAGTGAATTGACATGGATTAACACTTAAGAATTTGTTCTAGGAAACAATAGAAATATGGAAGGTGCTAGGAGTAGACACGCCAGAGAATACAAGACAAATTTACATTTTTGTCTCTATGGGTTTCACCCACATAGTTTCACATGCCTGTCTTTGGATCAAAGAAATAACTATTTAAATCTAAGGTGGAAAATGGATTTGTGAAGTTATGATTCTAGTCAATAAGGAATCATGTTTCGAGTCACAAGGTGTTTTGATTTAAGTAAAGTTTAATTCATAATTCGAGTCAAATTGAGTAGAGCCCAAGCTTAGCTTTCTTGAGAGTTATAATCCGAGTCAATATTACAACATGATTCAAGTCACACTAGGTTGTGATTAGATTCAAGTTAATTTTTATGATTTAAGTCAAATCATCTAGGGGAAAATTTTAGTTTTCACAATGTCTCTGATTCGAGTCACACATAACACTTGATTCAAATCAAATGACTTTTCACCTTGATCTAAAAGTTTTAACTTGTGATTCAAGCCATACCTGATGAAACGATAAAAGAGCAATTTGATAGGCTAAAAAAGGAACACTATCGAAAATCAACTCTATAATTTTATTTAGTAATGAGGGGTCTCAGTGGTGCAATGCTAAATAGCTGAAGCAAATACATTACAACTCAAATGTGAATGAAATACAAACACGCGAATATTTTAATTATAAGAAATATATAAATAATCAAATAAACTATAACATATACACTCAAATTGGCAAAAACATTAAAACAAAGAATACGATATCATATGATAACATGATTGCACTTTCAAGCCTCACTACGGTGGTCATCATCAACCTTTCATTTATTCACTATTTCAATATGGACTAATGACATTGTTTGTGCGAAATTTTTATGATTTTCATGAACTCTTTGTCAACTCTTTCAGTTTTACAATTACGTCATGACATTTGTTTAATGTTACAATTCTAATAACCATAATTGTTTCATAATTTCTCTCTATGTTGTCTTCTTCGATGGTTGGTTCAAAGCCAATTGTACTTGTAATGTAATTCACGATCTCCAACCAACTGTTCATATTCTTTAAGACAACTCTCAACCAATTCTATTTGTCATCATTGAAGATCCTAAAACTTCATCCATGGCTCCTCAACTACCAATTCAGGAAACTCACTTAGTTCCTTCGTAATAAATCCATATTCCTCTTCCTTATGACTCGTTCCCTCCCCCACAACCCAATTTTTCTCCTTTGCATCCTCACGATTAGGTTCCTCCATCTTTTCATCTTCTTCAACATCTTCAATCTCCTTTAGGAGATCCTAACACTAACAAGATTTTGTTGAACATTTTCAACCTCTTGCAACAACAAAACATAAGGCTCCTGTGTGTAAAAGAAAACCATGAGAAAATTTCCAACTGAGATTGTAGCTTGGTCACTTTGAAGTTATCCCAAGGATGATCCTTTCAATTTAAGTTCACAACTACCAGAGCTCAAGTTTTGCTAATAAGGAATCATTCTCCTCAATGTAATAACAATTCACCTTCACATGACTTTGATGGCGGGAATAGTAGTTGTACACCACTTGCATATCATCATCCAAGGGAGCCTCATTCTCCCCCATCGACCGTGGATAAGGCTCGAGCACCCCCTTGCATATTCATTCATCATCCACCATAGAAAAAACTCATTCACAAGACAAATAACTTATGGTTACTTTCCCAGGTCTTTAGTAAACCTCCAAAGACGAAAAGTTACAATGGCACTAGAAACCTTAATGAGCATGTCGAGCACCTATACATGGTACTAGATTATCACCAAGGCAAAGGAGCAGTAAAATGAAAGCTTTTCTTCCTCACCTTGAAGGTAATGGTCATGTCTAAGTTCAAAGCCTTCAAAGATATCTACACCAACTTGTGGGGGACATTATATGACGAACTCACTTCCCATTTACAAGCGTGATAGTGCCAATCAAATACAATGGCAGTTCTTAGCACCATACATTGAAGGAAAAAAGATACATTAAAAGATTACATTGATAGATTAAAAAAAGGAAACTATAGAAGTGAGATGTGCCAATGATATAATTAAATATTGGATCTTCGAGAAGGTCTTGGGTCATACTATATGTCCATGGAGAATTTAGGATTAGAAGAACCATTGAGTATAAGTGAGCTATTTTCTCGAGCTTAGTTATACATCAACTCTGAAGAGAAGTTGCTAGTTGAAGATATAGAAGCCTGAAGATAACAAGCAACATGATGATGGAAATAAGGAGTGGAACAAGGGGCATTGGTGTTGGCTCTGAAGGTACACCTCATTATACACGTCTAAGGATAGAATCTTGTAAGATTGTGCTAATACTCAATTCAAGAAATTTGGGGTGAAACACCCTCCTACCATTAAGGGCTCAATGCATGCTGACAAAACAAAGTACAACATGTTTCACAAATGTCATTGATATGAGATTGACGAGTGCATCCATCTGAAGGATATTATTGAAGACCTTATCAAAAAAGGAAAATTTTGGAATATTTACCAAGGAATATTCCTTAAGGGGCCAATAAGAGGCACATATATTCTCTATAGAGAGCCACTCGTTAGAGAGAATCTCCATACATAAAATGTTCCCCTCGTTGGAGTTTTACCCCACCTAGGAAGCCAATGAAAATAGTTAAAGGGACCAAAAATGGAAGTGATAATAGCTAAGCGGAAGATCACGGAAAATGAGAGATGTCATTCACAACCTCCATCCGGGAAGGTTGTCATACTACTTCATTCATCATTGAATGGTTCCTATAACCAAAGATGTCATCCAAGGGAACCATCAAGAGGAAAATAGCCTAAATTTCCATTGTTCAAAATTGAAAACCACCTTAAAAAAAAGCCTTGAATGACCCATTTTAGGATTTAGAGACATTGATAAGGTAAGAGGTATCCTAAACTAGATACTTCTATTAGTAATAACGACGATCGTGGCCAATTCTGACGTTTCACTAATTCTCATTAACGAATGGAGTTCATGTGAAACTATTTATGTCAAGTTATTCACCAATTTAGGTTTAAGAAGATAAGCTTTATCACCTTACATAGGAACAAACTTGTAAGGTTTCAATGGATAAGTAACCTGCCTTTAGTTTCATCAATTGTTTGGTTACCTTTGGAGAAGGAAACAAAGCTAGGACGATATACATCTAACTCCTAGTAGTGTCATGTAAAAAAATCTATAGTTTCATTCTAGGGATACCCTCAGTGGAGGATTTGGATGCAATACCATTTGCCACACATTTAAATATGAAGTGTCGCCACATCAATAAATAAGTGATGACCAAACGTGTAAACATGGAAAGAGTCTGGAGTTGCCACAATGCCCTGTAGAGGAATTTGGACGCAATTATCGTCCAAGCAAAGGAGAAAGTTAAAGAGGTTAATTGTTATATACATTAACTTCTAGACGTCAATGTCGCAGACTCCAACACATGTATATAGGAAGCCATGTTTGAGGATGGGCATGACCTATATGGACATTTTTGTATCGAGGATATTATGAAGATTATAAGGCCAATCCCAGATTATAACTTTGTACTTATTTAACTTGGCAAAAGCTCAATGTGTGTAATGATCCTTACGAGCAAGTCACCTCTACTAACACACATATAGCCATCATCAAAGCACTCGATTCTTTGAAATACAAGTTTTTATCTGGAACTTTTAGGGATGGATCCCTACAACGGTACATGAGCCTTCCTCGAGCTTCCATCGCCAACTACCAAGGTTTGGTGAAGAAACTTGTGCACCAGTTCGTAGCAAGTCAAAAAAGAAAGATGTCTACCACCAGCCTTAACATTCGACAAGGTCCCTCAGAGTCATTGAGATAATACCTCTTCTTTTTCAACGAAGCCATAATAAGAGTCGTCCACCCGAACCAAGAAACATTTGTATGAGCATTTCAGAATGGCCTCTAAGTAGGGCACTTAAATGAGTCATTCGCCCAAAGTCCAACATCTTTGTTAGTATAGGAGATCACAAGATGGATTGCTACATAAATGGGGAGGAAAGTAATTATTAGAAGAAGGCTCATGATTTGAAAGAGTGTGTTCCTAACACCAAAGGCTCACAACATCTACGGTAGAACAACTACACCCCGCCCGTTAGGTTTAAGAAAACCTTTAAGCGAGGTGGAAAACCTGTGGAGAGCTTCACACCCCTCAACACTCATTGCGAGAATATATAGCGGAAGGTCCTCCATTTACACATCATCATTACGCCTTAAGCTCCAAAGGCATATGTTATGGGATATGAGCCTGGCAGATGGTGTAAGTTCCATAAGGTTAAGGAACACCACATAGAAGATTGCTACCAACTTAAAAAGTAGATATATCGTTTGATTTAGGAGGACCACCTCAAGAAATGAGTCAAAGGAGATTCCTCTCAAAGCCCATATGAGGCTAAATCTCACGGGCATGACAATACTGAAATCCCTAGACCCAAAAAGGGAAAGGATTTATGCAAGGAATAGGGCGACAAGATTGTACATCATACATTCAATTTTATTGCAAGAGGATTTACTAGGGGCATATAGATTAGTTCCACCCGATGAAGATATACTCGCTAGATATTAACTAAATAGGACATGCTCATAGGCTCATAAATAGGTGAGACCAAAGCACCAGAGGACAAGATCATTTTTTGGAAAAGACGCAACATGTACCCACCTCCATAACGACGAACCCATGGTCATCACCGTAAGGTGTAATGACAAAGAAATTAAAAGTGTTAGTAGATCAAGGAAGCTCCACGTATATTGTCTATTGTGATGCATTTAAGAGGCTTCGCCCAACCTATACAAACTAAAAGCTTTCAAAGGGTCACTGGTTAGATTGTCTGAGGGGCAAGTACAAGTCAAGGGTTACGTAACACTGAGGATGACCTTTAGGGCGAGAGAATATACCAAGCAAATTAAGATCAGGTATCTGGTTATAAACTCCATGTCTTCTTATAATATGATCATATGGCGACTAACTTTGAATCAATTGGGTGCCTCCTTGGCTACCCCATATACATGCATGAAATACCCGTTCTAATATGAGGGTTGGAGTCATCCAAGGAGACCAAACAGTCTCTATGAAGTTCTACGTGCAAAGCCTAAATTTGAAGAAAGTCACAAGCATAGGTGTTAGAACCTCAATCATGGGCCCAAGAATCAAGTCACCAAAAACAACTCCGAAATATGAAAATACTATTCCTTATGAGGGCGAGAAGACAAGAGAATGAGGTCCCAACTAAAAGCTCTGAAAGTACGCATTTTATCACAACTTATTTTGTTTGTCATTATTTTGGTTTTAGGTGAGTATTTTATTTATGTTGTTTGTACGTACAAGTTATCTCTTTGGGAAGAAATCTTTTCCATGACACCTTATATGGGGGCAAGGAATTTTACTGAGGCCCGTCATGTTGTTATTTTGAATTATTTGAATTACCATCTCCCTTTTGCAGGAAACTAGAGGAAAGAAGTTTATGAAAAATTACCCCCCAAGGCGACTAAAACACACTAGTTTCTTACACGAAATCTTTTCCTCCCTTTGAGACGATAAGTAAAGCTGAATTCTTACAAGGAATCCTTGCCACCCTTCAAGATGATAAGAAATACTGGATTCTTACAAGGAATCCTTGCTAACCTTTGAGGCGATAAGAAATGTTGAATTCTTACAAGGAATATAAGCCACCCTTTGAGACGATAACAAATATTGGATTCCTTATCTCTATTTAAGGCAATAAGAAATGCTAGATTTTCACAAGGAATCCTTATCACCCTTCGAGGTGATAAGAAATGCTATATTTTTACAAGGAATCATTGCCACCCTTTGAGGCGATAAGAAACGATGGATTCTTACAAGGAATCCTTGCAGCCCTTTGAGGTGATAAAAAACGTTGGATTCTTACAAGAAATCATTGTCGCCCATTGAGGCAATTAAACAGGAAGGATCCTCACACAACATCATGGATCCTCGTCGCCTCATGGTATGATATCAATGAAGGGCACAATTAAAAAAAGTCGCAAAAGAACATGCACATAAGGAAAACAATAATAAAGGAAAAAGAGATAAAGCAAATATGCTTAAAGGGCGTAGGAGTTATATTCTCATAAAAATCCCCATATGGGAAAAAATACAAAGAAAACCCACAGAGAGCCAAGGAAACAAAAACAAGAAACCGCAAAAACCCACATACTATCTTTTGACGTTATCTTCTCCAAGGGTACTCTCTTCGGGTGATGAGTCATCGTCTCACCTCCCATTACTCTCGCGATCAGGGTCATCCTGAGCACCCATAGCTAACAGAAACCATGTATGTATAGAAGGGGACGCCTCATCGTCATCCTCCAGATGGCCATCACAGACAAACTTGAATATATCCAAAAAGATCAGATCTAGTGTAGGCTAAAATAAGGACACATGCTCATTCACACACTTAAAACATATATCATAGGTTGCCAACATCTCACAATTGAGCACCGACAACTCGTCTTCCAAATCCTTCTTTGAGCGAAGGGTATCTTCCAAAGATGACTTCAAAGCCTTCTCTAAGGCGACAAACTCCCCGACTTTTGTCTTTGCCACACCCAACTTAGTCTCCCATAATTCTTTATCCTCTTTCAAGGACTAAAGAAGCTCTTGCCCCTTGTAATGTTTGAGCTTTGCCCTCAAATTATTCTCGACCCGATCTCGCTTCTCCCTATCGACACATTCCAGCAACAAATGCCTCAAAAAGGGAATCTCCTTCAGGTTAGACAAATTATGGAGAGGTTTGGTGTTAAGAAACCTGTAATCACCCAAAAACTCTTCAGAATAAAGGGGGCGGGAGTCGGTAAACTTGACAACATCAAAGTTGGGATCCCTTAACAAATAAAACTAAAAGATGAAACCTCGCCACCAGGGGACTTTTGGACACTCGTCTCCTTTAGTAGGCAAAACAATTTTACTCAACAACCAAGGGCGAATTCCCTTCAATCTTATAGGCGTTTGAGCTTGGAGGGTTATGAGGTGTTTTTCAACTTGCCTTTTTTTACCTCTTGGTGGTCATACCCTTAGGGTGGATGTGAGAGCTGTCAGTTTTTCCGCGTGATGCCTTGATTTTGTCCCGTATTTTCTTTCGGTCCTCTAAAAAATCTTAGCCATTTGGCTTAAGACAGTAAATAAAGTCACACACTGCCAAAAGATACCTATAAACGCATAAAAAATCCAATCTTACTCAGGTATTCGTTGAGAGAGTTATCTCCCACTTGCCATTGGTCAATCACTACATGAGACTCCATAATGTTAAATTTCTCCAAGAGGCGAACCATCTTGGCCTCGCCACAGGGTTGTTCGTCTAAGCCAGATGGAAGAGAAGGGTGTCATTTACCCTTACAAAAACCGGGGATCCCTCATATGCTCTTTCACTCGTATAAACTTGTCTTTCCAAATTTTGTAACGGTTAGAGTATGGTTTGAACATGGTTTTTTCCAAAATACCACCTAAGGTTACCCAATCCCATTTAATAGAAGGTCTAGTGGCATAGAATGAAAATAATATCCCTATAATGGGAGGTACTTCCAACCATCAACACACAATCTCAAATGCCCTAACAAAGCCCCGACTCTTGGGCTCCAGCTGAGAAGACGTGATGTTACTTCTTGGCACGCTCATCATAATTATACTTCACATAAGAGTACTTCTTGATAGATTTCAACCATCCTTTCAATGTACCTTTGGCAAATTCGTACAAGATGGATAAATTGTGTAAATATTAAATATTTAATATAATTTTTGGTTTCCAACATTTATAGATAACATAATAGTTGTGTAGACTCTCTTGCTAACATAAATCTAAGATTAATGGATATAGTTTCCTTTTCTTTTTTGCCTACAAATTTAAGAGTTGATTTTGTAAAGAATAGGTTGAGCATGACATTCCTTAAATTCAATACTCACAGATAATAGGGTTTTGGTCTAGCTTTCCCTTTTCAATTTTTGTGTACATGTTTTCGTTTCTATATATGAGACCTTATTTAAAAGAATAATCTTAGAGCATAATTTTTTAATCACGAAACATACAAATTTTCAAATCAAGAAACATACAAATTTTCTAATTCACATAAATCAAATATCATACAATTTTGTATAAATTTAATGGAGATAAGGACTAAGAAAAATTATACAACCGTTATTTTAGTTAAATCTTAATCATCTTTGGAGAGCAGTCTACTTCAACTCACAATTGTTATATTAGTTAAATCTTAATCGTTTGAGAGTGTGGAAGACGGACTACAACACATGATTTCAAATTCGATACGGTTAAATCATGGCTAAATAATCTCATAATAGATTTTTCATAATTAAACTAAACCAGAACTAAATTGGACTCATCGTTTTATAATGTTTAAAATATAACTAACTGGTACATGATCTTAAAAATTTAAAATAATTTGATAGAATGAAATAGAAAACCCTCACCATTTTGGTTTTTAGCAATGTTGAATAGATTTAGACAAAACTAAAATCAATTCAAATATATATATTATTTCCAGAAAACAACTCTGAATGATTGATCATACTGTATATCTTTCTTTCTTTTTATTTCCATGAGAGATTTGAAGTTTTATTCTATATTTTTTCTTTTTTATTTATGGCTCAAATTCAATTTTTAATAAAAAATGTTAGTAATAATTTTTGTCTAGATAGGGTTTGGGCGCGGGTTCTTGCAAAACAAAAATATGACTCAATGAGTACACACGTGTGCCTATAAAAGCTTCCTCACATTCATATCATCGTCACTTTCATTCTCCCCAAAATTTGATTTTTCAGCTAACAATTTCCTTTGCAGACTCTTTGAACCCTAACCGTAACAAATCCAACCTTTCCCCAAATCCTTCTTCTCGCAGGTATTCGCCTACTCCGTTCTCTTTACGTCTTCATGTTTAAACCCTTGTTTGATTTTGAAAATTAGGTCCAATTGACACTGTTTGATTTGCAGATAATGGGAGAAACCAAGGACGATGTTTACGAGGATGAGCTTCTGGACTACGAAGAGGAAGATGAAAAAGTTCCTGATTCCGCTGGAACTAAAGTTAACGGTGAATCCGGAAAGAAGTAAGTTCTCTATTGCTTCTACTGTTAACTTTTATTTGAATATTGCGTGCTGAGTTAGGATTCATTAGTTTGTACTGCTGATGAATTTAGATGTGTAAAGTTGATTTTTTTATTGTTTGTAGAAATGGGTTGATATTTTCATTTTGGTGGAATTAAATTTTATTGCTGTGTGTTTTTGTATTCTTCTGATTTTTTATGGTTATTTTGATATTTTTTTTCAGGGGCTATGTTGGGATCCACAGTTCAGGTTTCAGAGACTTTCTTCTAAAGCCAGAGCTTCTTCGGGCTATTGTGGATTCAGGATTTGAGCATCCTTCTGAAGGCAAACTATCTGCACCCTTATATTTAGTTATTGTTGTTTTGTTGTTTTGAGTTACTGTAATGATTTGGGAATTTGAGATCTAGAGTAGAATGGTTGATGATTGCGTTTTTCTCCACTTCCATCTTGTGTGTTTATTTTTCTTAATTTTTGTCTTGAATTTTTAATTTTTTTAAAGTTTATTCTGGCTACTAATTGTGTTTTGAATCTTTGTTTTAAATGATGTTTTTGGTCTAGAATAGAATTGTTTACACTTCCGTTCTTTCTTCACTTCCACCTTGTGTTTTTTTTTCTCTTATCATGTCATTTTAAAATTTTAAAAGTTGCTCCTGGCTATCAGTGTTCATCAAAGCAACATTCCCTTTACATTTCTCTTCTCCCACCATCTCTCCTTGGCCCTTTATGGATTTAGGGCTGGAAAAATTGGGATCAGATATTAAAATATAAGTTTTTTGATCCGTCCTTGTTGCAAGATTTCTCAACTTAAAATATCTTCAAGCTATCATTCTTCCAGTGATAGATTTGTTTGCTGATGTTAGTTATTATAATCACAATTTCACTGAACTTGTGTATTTTGTTAAATTTTTTATTTTGCAGGTAATACATCTATTATAATCTTGTTTTGGAGAACTATTGTGCTTTGGTAACTCTATCAAATCAACTTAAAAGGGTCAGGGATTTTTTTTACTGACCAATGGTTTCTTCAACCACCATTTTCTTTGGTTCATCATCAGTACAACATGAATGCATACCTCAAGCAATCTTGGGAATGGATGTTTTATGCCAAGCAAAATCTGGAATGGGAAAAACTGCTGTTTTTGTTTTATCAACTTTGCAGCAGATTGATCCTATTCCAGGCCAAGTTTCTGCTCTTATTCTGTGTCATACAAGGGAATTAGCTTACCAGGTATGTATCCTGGGTTCTTTAAATGTAAGCAAATGGATCTTCATATTCTTGTAGCTTCTAACTTAAGATATATGTGCAATCTCTTTCCTATAGATATGCCATGAGTTTGAAAGGTTCAGCACCTACTTGACTGATCTCAAGGTTGCTGTCTTCTATGGTGGTGTCAACATTAAAGTTCACAAGGATCTGTTGAAAAATGAATGTCCTCAAATTGTTGTTGGTACACCTGGAAGAATACTAGCATTGTCCAGGGATAAGGACCTTTCTTTGAAGAATGTCAGGCATTTCATTTTAGATGAATGTGATAAGATGCTGGAATCACTTGGTATGTTTAATTGATGAACAGTAGTTCTTCTGACTTGAATAATTATTTTTCACTTCCTATGATTTATTGGTTTTCATTGTTTCCATTGTAATATCTCCAGACATGAGGAAAGATGTGCAAGACATTTTCAAGTTGACTCCCCACGATAAGCAAGTTATGATGTTTTCTGCAACGCTCAGCAAGGAAATCCGCCCAGTCTGCAAAAAATTTATGCAAGATGTAATGTCCTGTGGCCAGTATTACTTATTAGAAGTCTCTTTTTTATGATGCTCACATTTACCGAGAGCATTTAGATATTTAGAGGGCCATGTTTTCCTCAACATTTATTATTGATGATAGGGTTCTGTTTGGGTAGTGCCTTTTTAATTCCAACAGTTTTTATGGGAACGCCTCTTGGGAAGGATTGTGGTTGTGTGTTGGCTGGGGATGGAAGTTCTAGATGGACATGTTTTAGATAAGCGCCTGATTGTGGTTGTGGTTCTTCTCCTGTCACATCTTTCCTTCTTTTATTTGGTGTTGGAACTTAGTTGTCTCAACTCTCAATTGGCCTTGTCTGATTTGGGTTTTCACAACTTAGGAAACTGTCTAGTTTTCACTGTTAAGGGAAATAGAGTTAGTGTATTCTGGGTAGTGGGTATGTTGGTGGTGGCGGTATTGTTAGTGTTAAGTGTTGGTGTTTCTTGCAAGGGCTGATTAAAAAGAAGCATCAGCAAGGAGACAACAAGTGGATCAGAACTGTGATTCAGGGTTCTGCATCCGTCATTGATTTCGTTCTGGATTCCATTATCTTGAGGAAGACACCTAATATGATTTACTGTGACATTGTTCCTTTCAGCCCATGGAAATTTATGTTGACGACGAAGCAAAATTGACCCTTCATGGTCTTGTTCAGGTGGGTCTTTTGCTGTCCACATGTTTTATTCATCATATTCTCTGAAATAAATTGGTATGAGCTCTGTGGCTTACTTTGGCTATTGAAATGTCAGCACTACATCAAATTGAAGGAGGAGGAGAAAAACCGGAAGTTGAATGATCTTCTTGATGCACTGGACTTCAATCAAGTTGTGATTTTTGTGAAAAGTGTTAGTCGAGCAGCTGAGCTGGACAAGCTGCTTGTGGAATGCAACTTTCCATCTATATGCATTCATTCTGGAATGTCCCAGGAAGAAAGGTTAGTATTATGTGACATCTTTTCTTCATTAACATTTAATTGAGGAGCATTTGGCTTGCTATCACATATTAGAGAAAGCATATGAATGTTAACCAATGTTTTGAAAAGGATTAAATTTAATATTATACTGCTTGATAAAATGCTATTATTGTTTTAGTTCATATTGTCTTGTATGTATTTATTGGTCGGTGTTGTAATGAGCGTGTCACATTCCCGTTTTAAAAAAGAAAGAGCAAGCCCCTTTATTTTACTATTTCATTCTACTTTTTTTTCTTCCGGTTTTTTGATTACATACATTTTACCTTTTTCATGTTATTTAGATGATTTGATTAAATATGCAGTAAGTTTTTTTATTTGATTTAATTATTTATATGGGCCCAAGCCCACTCACACAACCGTAATTTCCTAATTCCATTTGTTGAGAAATGTTACAGCTGCTAGACCTCCTTTCAACTTCAACCTCCACATCTCTTCATTTCTTCTTCAACCTCAATCTTTCTGTCTCTGCATTTTTTTCATTCATACCATTCTTAACATCAAACTGCATTGAAATAGCAAAAGAGAGAAAGAGTGGATCTACCAGGCATTTGCTCATACATCAAGTTTTCTTCTTACCTCACAAACCCAATATCTCTTTTTAACTCTACACTTTATGAGATTGTAAAAATAAAAAATAGTTTTCTGTCACTGATTTTCTGGACTGGTTGGTTTTCTGTAACTGGTCTCAGTTACTCGGTTATGGCCGGTTCTTTCAGGTTTAGACGGTTATTTAAGATTGACGGTTCTTATTGCCTCACCAAACTATACTGGACCCCTTTCCGCAGTTTGACGAGCCGGTTTTAAAAACATCGATGATAATAGTATTTGCTGAGTGTATATTTTACTGCAGATTGTGTTGGATAAATGTAAATGTTGAAGGGTGTGTAACTGGTGTTGGAGTTTTTAAAAGTCCAGTGCAACCTTTCTGTCAATTATCCTTTTTTGTGTTGTAATTTGCATCAGATAAAGAAATGTAAGAAACAACCGATTCTTACATGAGATTGCATAATATAGTTGCCTGGATATTTATGAATGAAACATGTGATGATTAAGTTGCTTGGATAGTTATGAATAAAATAAAATCTTTGATACACACGAGAACACACATTGATTGCATTGAATGTTTCTGAAGAAATTGTCAACACAAACAGATAGTGGTTATACACACACATTGATTGCATTGAATGTTTCTGAAGAAATTGTCAACACAAACAGATAGTGGTTATACCATACATATGAGATTACATGCCGCTTGAGATCAACCTTCAGGTGGCTAAATATAACTGATTTTTCAATTCAATAGTGTAACTCTTTAACCTGTTTGAATTCTCAATTGGGAAAGGGAGCCACGAGAAATTGAGGTTGAAACAGTGGTATATGTTGTGGCATGATTTCACCGTTTTATGTGATAGATGTAAGATTGAAAGCCAATAATGATTTCTCTAAATGATACAAATCACTTGCTTTCCTTGATTTGAACTGCAATTTGTATGGTTTTAACAACCATGTTACCGTTTGTACTGCAGCCTTTTGTTTCATTAATGTCGGTCAATTAATTGATTTGGTGTTCTGTTTGCTCTTGTTCCGATTCCTAAACTTGCAGCAGAAGAAATGATTGGTTAATTAAGTTGTGCTGATCTTGGACTATCCATGGCTTGTGCAGGTTGAAGCGTTATAAAGGTTTTAAGGAGGGGCATACCAGGATTCTTGTAGCAACTGATTTGGTTGGCAGAGGAATTGACATTGAACGTGTGAATATTGTGATAAACTATGACATGCCTGACTCTGCAGACACATACTTACACAGAGTATGTTTTGATGATCTTATCTTTTTCCAGTTTAATTGTTGAATTTAGTTTACATGTCTCAATATTATAGTCGAGTCTTTAATTGTCATTTCATTTTGAATGAAATTTGTAAACAGGTTGGCCGAGCTGGAAGGTTTGGCACCAAAGGCCTTGCAATTACATTTGTTTCATGTTCATCCGATGTTGATGTTCTCAATAATGTAAGACAATCGAGTCTCTTTTTTGTCATTATTTGTTCAGTATCACTAGAAAGCAGCCATGGCAGTGCCATGATTCAGTGTAAATTGCTCAGATTGCCATTAGAGTTGATATATGGCGTTGTGGGTTATTGAAGGCAGTGGCAAGGCAGATCGCTCTGCCCTTTATTCCAGATTATTTGAGTTTCTTTGTTTTACTGTTGAACCAAGTGCTAACCTTGTTTATCATCTCCATTCTCCAGCATTACCCATTATTACTCACCAGAGTCATTGCATCACCCATTATCCCACATCATTCTTTCTAATTTCGTTTCTAACTTAATCCCAAATATCCATAATAATATCCAGCCTGTGCAACATGTGCTCAGTTTTTTCTTTGTTACCTGATTTGTAGTGAAATGAGTTGTACTAATATAAGGGATATATCTAGAATAAGAATTAGGGATGGAGGGAGTAGTTGTATTATTCGGGCAGATATATTTGTATTGTAACATTTCCATATTATTGCCATAATTCTTGCTCAGCATTGGCTTGCTTTCAACACCAACTGTCATTTACATTTTTCATTTGTTGTGTATTCTAGGTTCAGTCCCGGTTTGAGGTGGATATAAAACAGCTTCCAGAGCAGATTGATACATCTACATACAGTATGTTTTTCCTTATCATTCCATTTCTATTATCCTTTGATCATCTTCATATATTGTATGTCTGTCATGTTTTTGGACATTCACCCTTAGGAATGTCACTATCTTTTACTTCTCCCAGGGGCTGCAATTTTTGTTGACAAGTTTTCCCTTTTTATCTTGCAGTGCCATCGTAATAATCTATTATGGTAATCCTTTAATCAATTGGAAGGGATGAAATAGCTTTTGCAGATCAATTCTATCTTACTGTCCAGTCCATGTACTTGGGTTTTGTCATCGGTATTTGGGTTTTGCTATATGCTGCCTACAAATATGTGGACTAATTTTCTGTATCATGTAGGTTTTTTCTCTTAAAAATTTGATTATGTTTTCATGGATTTATCTTTTAGTTAATTAGACTGTGTAGTTTATATCCTGGATGAAAATCCACCAGGCTTTTTAATCTTTTGCTTGAATGTGTAAGTAAGACATTTATACATTAGGCTGTGCTAATAGATTATTCTAGTAATGCTTTTTCATTTATTCATTACATCCCAATTTTTTTGTTCACTAAATTCGCCTAGGTATTTGAACGAACCTCGACAATTACATAATATACTCTTATTTTTGAATAAATTTGGGGAATAGAATTAGAATTTGGAGATGCATACATCTGTATGGGAAGACATATTTACAGATTGTCGAGATATTCTTATTTTGTTATAATTTAATTTAATTTAGAGATGTAATTTTGTATATTCTTATTTTGTTAAAATTTAGTTTAGAGATACATATATATTAATAGAGTGAATTTGGAGATGCCTCTTTGTAAAATTTATTAATTCAATATTTATTAAGTTTTTGAAATCAAAGACAACCAAAAATGATTGACAATCAAAATATTTAATATTATATTTACTAATATAAATTTAATATTATATTTTATTACGAGTGAGTGGTTAAGGACATTGGAACATCTTTAGAATATTTTTGATTTTAGAATATTTTTGATTGATCTTGCAATTGTTATATTCACATCAACCCTAATTAATTATAATGTATTCTATTTAACTTTTAAATCCTCATCCCTATTTAATTCGTCTTGAGTTTAAGTTTGTTGAACCATATCTTCCATCCATTTGTTGTCTATTAAGGGTGAAAGATATTCAAGTTTAAGAATTCTTTGGTTTTTTGGATATTGCATGAGAATATTCAATTTGGATTTTAGCTTGACGAGAGGTATGTTCTCGGAGACTTTAAATTGAAGTTGGAGTTTTATGCTAATAAAATACATAATATAAGATGAGGATATGTATTCATTCTAGTTTGTTGTGTGTTTGCAAAAGAAAATGGGATGAAATACAAGACGAGGATATGTATTTATAACACTTTTAGATCAATTTGGACCTTAAAAACAATATCATTTCATTTGGGCATTTCAGATGACATACCCTTAATGTTGAATAGATATTATATATGTCTCAAATTGTATTGAGATTACATCATTGATAATATTACATACGCAAAACGAGTTACATTGTTAGATAAAAATTAAAATGTATCAAAAAACGTGCTACTACCTAAATTTATATCTATTGGTGGTTCTTCTTTCACCTTTCCTTATTTGATTCTTTTTCAATGTCGCTTAACTTGGTGATCTCTTCCATCCTTTCTAGAAAGTGATCCAACCAATTTTCAACATCTTTTGTGAAATATGTCGTTCTCTCTAGTGATGTCTTTGGTATATGACATTCCGATTTCAAATAAATTTGAACAAAATGTTATGGCTTTTGATGGATTTTGAAGTGACCTAATTTGAAGTGGAAAAAATGTTTTTGAGAAATCATATATTGTCAGATCAATACACCCTATCATAAGCACTTGCTATATGATGTCCCATTTTAGGGAAGCGCATAATTTTTCAAATGGTCTCAGACCACTAACACAAGAAGTAAAATCATTGAGAATTGCATCCTATTTTTTTTTTGTATAGCGACGTGTATGATTTACTATGCATCGTCAACTCTTGTATAAGCTGGTGATAGACAAATTGGTGCCCCCCATTTCCTTTATCGAGCAAATCTGAAATAGCTCGAAAATCACAATTGCTGTCACCTTTAACATCTACGATTCGTTCAATGTATTTGTGCATAAAAAACACCATCTCTTCAATGTGGATGATTTTTGATAACAATGATATAGAAGATGATTTTCTAATGCAAGCACCCATGAAAACATTTTTTTTTGCTGAGATTTTAGAGTTGGAGAATCCAAAAAATGTGAGTTAACATGTTCAAAGTATGAAGGAGACTATCTCGTAGATTTGTCTCTATGTGTCAGTTTGACCTTTTTTTAGGGGCATTCTTTGTTTTAATCGGTTTCAACGATGATTTCAAATCTGTTGTCTTTGGATAAACAATCTTCCCTAGCGGCTCTTTAATGTTCAGTTTCACTATGTCATCAACTTAAAAAAATATATCTTGGATTACTTCCCATTCGGTCATAATAGATATACTTGATTTATTGTCCTTCATCACACCATCATCATTAAACTGAATCCTTTTTCAGTGCAAACTTCATCCATACATACCGGTTTAGCAAGCTTCATATTCTTTGAAATTAAACAAGCATATGGAAAACAATACATCTTCCTAAGTGTACAACCACACTTTGAGCTATCTGTACTTGTTTTATCTGTTCACTTGGCTTTGTGAAAAATAAAACTTAATCTCGACCAAGCTATATTGGCAACCAACTGTGAATAAAGGATGTTATCTTTGAATCAGTGTTCTAACACAATAATGCTTTGACCAAAAGATATTTGTATCATATTATGTTGGTTTCAGAGCATTTGGTTCACAACGTCATAATCTCGACAAAAATCACATTTATTGTTTTCTAACCAATTCTTCAGTGTAACATGTGCAAATTCAACTCTACTAGTTATTGTATTGCCAAAGTGTCTAACCTAATCGGTCAAAGCACAAACAATCTTCTCCTTCACCTGGTCCAAAATAGCACTCTTAACATATTTTAGGAAATCTGGATATCTCACACACCCCTCCTGAAATGTATTACAAATTCGACATATAACTCTTTCGTGGAAGAATTTATTATACCATTCCATGCATCCATTATCTTTGCCAACACCCACATAAGGTTTGACCATTTTTCCATCTTCACCATTGATTTGTTTGGTGCCTACCGCAGGTTTTAGTCGCATTCTCATATTTTTGGTTATGTGATACTTACAAAGTAATGCATACAATGTAGGAAACACTGTTGCAACCGAATTCACCAGTTTGGTGTCGCGATCAGTGACAATTATATTTTACATGTTTTATTGGTCCTTCAACATAGTCTTGCATATTTACAAAGTCCATGTAACATTGTCCTCTTTTTCCCATTCCAAAAATGCAAAATCGATTGAAAAAGTCATATTTGTAGAAGTAACACCAATAATTTTCAAGAGTGGAAGATTATACTTGTTTGTTTTGTATGTTGAATCAATTACGAGCTCAATAAAAAATGTGTTGAACAAGTTGATGGAATCGAGATGAGTCCAAAATATATCTCGAACTGTGACTTTATCCTCACAAACTATGTACCTACAAACATAGTGGTCATCTTCCAAAAGCTTCACCAATTATTGCATTTAAGATCTTGAACCTCTTACCGCTTTGTTAATGTTATGTCCAAACAAGTTCCTTCTCCTCTAGAATAAGGCGACATACAATGGGATGTCATACTAACTTGTCACTCAAGACATGATTATGTATACTGGAAATCACATTAAATTTCCATGTATCATTTACCTTATGGTATCCTTACAATTTAAATGGACACTCACATTTTCTCGATCCAGTGTCATCATGTCTCAACTTCCTAATCGGTGGTTGTTACAAGCCACTTATTTTACATCTCATTATTACAAATGTTTATCTTATATCAGAACCTTTGTCGGACCTTCCGATTACAACGCCAAACCCCAATTTTATGGCCTCCATGTGGATCCATTGTAGCATATGTTCACAAACAATAAAATCTTGTTTAATTGTAAATTATTCACGAATATCTACCTCGATAAAAATCGGTCTAGCAATCGATTTAACATCATCCTTCACTTCATCCGATTTAACATCTACCCTCACAATAACTTTGGGAAACATATTTGAGTGCACCATATCTAATACCAACAATAATATAAAAACAAATTAAAAACTTAAAGTATCATGCACATCCAAAGAGGCATCTTTGGATCAAATGAAGCTGAGTCTGAAGATTCATATCCGAACTCAACGTTCATTTTTTCAGCTAGAAAATCACATTAACGAGGGATTAAATGGATGAACTTTACCTTAAATTCCAGTTTCTTTTGCTCTCTTTGATGTGATAAAATACAAAAATGATGGTGTTTGAAAAGTTGATTGAGAATGAAGGATGAGTTTTGAGAGTGAAACCCTCTTTGATCGCGAGGAAGAATAACATGCAAGATGATGTTTTATCTAATTTTTCGCTTGACATTTTCGGATATGCATCTCTAGAATCGTCACTGAGTTGTTAAATAAACCAATTCAGTGAATAAAAACACAATAAATAAGTACAACAAATGTTACAAAGATGCACTTTAAGATACACCCAAAATAATATACAAAGATGCCTCTCCGAAATAAATTCTAAAAAAATGGAGTTACTGACTGATATACGAAGATTAGTGTGATTTTAGGCACGTCCGAAAATGAATCGTTTTGGACATAATAATGACATTTTCGAGTTTTTGGAGGTATGGGACACACCATATATAATGAGAAGTAATTCCCATGAATTATAGATGCCTATTATTCAGGACCACTTTAGTAAAGAAAATATGATATCAGTATTATTAGTTACAAAACATTCATAATAATATAAATTCTCAATTTCATGAACCGTAATCCGTATTACAAAAAGAGATTTTTTTACTGCCTTGCCCCTACTTCTGAAATTTTATTCCCAATCCACCCCACTCTGAATTTTTCCCCCCAAAATACCCTGTTTTTAGAGTAAACTCGCCCATTGAAGGGACAAGTTCGTGAAACCCATTTTTGAGTAGAAAGGACTCGGCCAATGGATGACTGAGTGAATGAAGGAAAGATTTTTTTTTAATTTAAATACATTTAGTATTAATAATAAATACTTCTATAATAATTATATTATTTAAATAATAAAAATTATAGTTTTTTAATAATTCTTCTATAAATTATATTTTTATTTTTACAATAAAATTATAATTATATTAATTAAGCATATAAATAATTGTATGAAATAATAAACATTTTATTGAACTACATGGAAAAAATACATTTTATTTGTTATAGTGACCGTCTGTTCCACATCTTGTGCCTACATTTTATTTGTCAGTGTCACATAACATTTTCTCAATTATCCACCATTGAGATGTATGTTCGTCTACTTGAACATCTTGAAACATATCCGACTCAATCCATAGAGTCACACCAGTACGAAATGAGTCAAACAACTGACGACGAACCGACTTAAAATAATGAACCTTTCATACCGAATGAAGAGGTTGGCGAAGACAGTGAGGATGATCAAGAAGAGGTCAGATTTGAAGATCTATTTGGTGCTAGCGACGATGGTGGCAATGAAGACCTCATCGACACACCTACCGTAGCAGTAAGAGCTCAACAAATTAGTTTGTATAATCCACCTGTTCACATGCAAAATATAAGTTTGGATGATGCTGAACCAATCTCTGTTTTTGGAAGTTTCACACCAATCCACAGTGCTGACGACATAGAGGAGGGCATGAAGTTTGAGAACAAAGAAGCGCATGTTTTCGCGTTGCAACAATGACATATAAAACATAGTCTAGATTATTCAGTGACTAAATCTGACAATCTACGATACGTCATCAAATGTAAAAATTCTGCATGCAAGGTTTCTTTGCGTAAGGGGAACTCAAAGTGGAAGATTGGTAAGCTTGATGGGCCTCATACATGCACAACCACTTCTATGTCACAAGACCATAGAAAACTCAATTCAGAAATGATTAGTAAGAGCATAATGAAGTTTGTTAATTGCGACACTTCTCTTAAGGTGAAGGTGATCATCGCTCATGTTACAGAAAAATACAGGTACATAATATCGTACAAAAAGGCATGTATTGCAAAGTGTAAGGCAATTGAATTGCTGTATGGAAATTGGGAGACATCTTACAACGATCTTTCGCAGTGGATACTGGTAATGAAAACATATCTTCTAGGTACTATTATAGAATTCCAAACCTTACCTGTGATTTCATACGATGGATCCCAATTGGGTGACAAAAGGATCTTCCATCGTTTATTTTGGACGTTTCGACCATGTATACGTGATTTCGCCTATTGTAAACCTATTGTGCAGGTTGATGGAACATGGTTGTATGACAAATATAAAGGGACTCTGATGATGGATGTGGCACAAGATGGGAACGAGAACATTTTCCCAATAGCTTTCGCATTAGTCAAAGGTGAGACAAATGATGCTTGAAGTTTCTTTCTTAGGAATTTGAGAATACACATTACTCCACAAGCAAATATGTGTCCTATATTAGACAGAAATGAATCAATAAAGAGTGCATATAACAATCCTGAAAATGGATGGCAAGATCCTCCATCTTCACACGTCTATTGCATTAGACACATTGCATAAAACTTCATGCGTGAGATTAAAGACAAGGAACTGCGCAAAAAAGTTGTTAACATGGGTTATGTGTTGACAGAGGCGACATTTAACTACTATCACAGGGAATTTCAAAAAATAAATAATGACGCTTTATCATGGATAGACAACATCCCTCGGGAGAAGTGGGCAAGGGCATATGACGGAGGACAACGATGGGGTTACATGACAACTAATCTGGTAGAAGCAATGAACTCGGTACTCAAAGAAACCCGAAACCTTTCAATCAATGCATTGGTCAAATATATGTACTATCAATTAGGATCACTCTTTGGTAAAAGAGGCCATCAATGGACAAAAATATTGGCCTCTGGCCAAGGTTTCACTAATAATTGCAACAAGGGGATGACTGAAGAAGTCAGTAAAGCTAACAGACATAATCTCATGCAATTTGATTGTGAGGGGTTCTATTTCATGGTCCATGAAAAGATTAATCAGAATGATGGTCGACCAACCGGTACTTTCAGCGTTGATCTTAGGAAACAACACTGTGATTGTGGGAAATTTCAGGCATTTCACTTACCTTGATCCCATGTAATCGCAACATGTTCGAGTATACGCCAGGATTACTCCATTCACATACCGGACATGTTCAAAATTCTTAATGTCTTCAAGGTCTACAAGGAGAGTTTCCTAGGACTTCCCCATGAGGAGAATTGGCCACAATATGAAGGATTTACTCTTTGCCATGACGACTCTATGAGAAGGAGGAAGAAAGGGTGCCCAACCAGCACTCGGATTAGAACCGAAATGGATAATGTTGGAAAGGAAAAGAGAAGGTGTGTGATTTGCCACGAAATAGGACACATGCGTAGGAAATGTCCAAATATTGCAAGACCCTCTAGATGATTATGCTATTTTTTTATTATCAACTTTTTAAAGCACATATTATGTTATCAACCCTTGTGTATTTCGAATGTCTTTTGGAAACAAACATTATGTAATACATTTGATATTAAAGGCTTCCGGTTACAAAGTACAATCACAACAACTTAAATTCATAGAGCTTATTAACTAACTAATCAACAACAACAACCAACACAAGTGGACCCTCAACTCCTCTTTTAACTTCACCACTATTTGCTGAAAACATACACTGAACATCTAAATCATTTTCTATACGATCCAGATAATACATGTACGTACCCTCAAGGCTTCCACCAGTCAACATTATGTATGGACAACGATACTCTACTTTTCTCACCTTCATACGATGCCCACCCAATTGTCGAAAACCAGTGTGGATGTCTGCAATCAGTGTTCTGAAATTCCATTGCGGATCTAGGCAGACATTGATTTTTTTTGTTTTGCTCATAAAACACAAAACCTCAAACAAACATTCTTACCAAAACAATTTGCTATGTGATCTGAAGTATATTTTTGCAATTCAAACTATTTATAGAAAATTAAGACGTGAATACTCGATCATTCATTGGTCGAGACTCTACTATTAGTGGCATCCCTCGGTCAATGAATGTCATGGGTGATACAATTATTATTTAAATGCAATAGTAATTAATTAAAACTCTTAAAATAATAAAAACAATTTAAAAAAATGGACTTTAACAACTCGGCCATTCATTGGCCGAGTCCACACACGATAAAAAAATGTTTTTTTTCTAGTCCAACCATTGGCCGAGTCCCTTCTTCCCAAAAAAAAAGCTTCATAAACTCGTCCCTTTAATGGGCGAATCTACTCTAAAAATAGGGCATTTTGGAATTTTTTTTTCTTCAGAATGGGATGAATTGTGAATAAAATTTCAGAAATGGGATAAGATAGTAAAAAAATGACCATGATTACCTTTAACGTCCTCTTCCTACATAACCATGAACTCTAAATCCATCATTCTAGACAAAACTCAGAATATCATTTTTTTTATTATTAAAAGGATGATCAACTTAGGAGTTATCCTGAATAGAGTAAAGTTCAATCACTTATTTAACTATTTTGTGAACATTATAAAGGTTTAGATTATATATGGTTGGTTTAAAAGGGGAGGGGATAGAAAGTATGATTTTATATAAGTCATGTAACATTTAAAAAGCGAAAATTTTATAATTATTTCGGTAATAACATATATATATATATATATATATATATATATATATATATATATATATATATATATATATATATATATATATATATATATATATATAAATAATTAAACTTAAATTTTATATTTTTAAGTGATTAGAAAAGTTATTAATTATAATATAATGTTAAAAAAATTGAGTACATTTGATTCACAATATAATTTTTCGACACATATTAAACTATGTGCTGATAACAATTTTTAAATAATGACGAACCATCTAGTAAAAAATACATAAAATAATTTTTTATATATATATATATATATATATATATATATATATATATATATATATATATATATATATATATATATATATATATATATATATATATATATATATATATATATATATATATATATATATATATATATATATATATATATATATATATATATATATATATATATATATATATATATATAATATGCAATAAACAAAAATGTAAAATGAATGGTTTAAAACTTGATATAAAAGATAGATTTTTTTTTTCAAAATAACCATTTTTTTCAAAAAAAATTCAAAATAATTAATTATTCAAAAAAATTATCAAAATAACCAGGTTTGGTAGAGGATGCGTAAGATGAATTAGCGTATCCCCAATGCATTAAGAGGAGGCGCCGATGCTATTGACGCATGCATTGGGCTCCTCATGAGGAGACGCCAATGCTAGTGGCGCCTAGGTGCATTTGGTTGGTGTATGCGCCAATTCATTTGGCGCATACACCCCCTCCTATTTTTTTTTTTTATTTTTTTTTAATTTTTTAATTTTTTAATTTTTTAATTTTTTTAATTATTAATATTTAATTTGTATTATTTAATAAATAAGAAATAATAATGAAAATAAATAAATTCATTGAAGATGTAATAATTGGTTACATTGGACTGACAATAAACTAATGACCGGCCCGATTATAACGTCCCCCTGTTCCACATTCCGGTGCGTTAGTTTGTCTCCGAGGTCTCCCACGATTTTCTTGAGGTGTTTGGGGTCTTTGTGTGCTGACATGATCGAGCGATGACTCGTTGGAAGGTCCGACGGAAGTTCCAATGGTATTTGATAAATGTGTCATCATTTGCTCCCAATATCCGGAGGGGCTCTGGCCAACGACACTTCCGTAATGGAGTTCGGTGCCTATGTCATCTTAGTTAGGGCGTTGGGGTAGGGTGAATTGGGGACGACATAGTTGCCCAAATTGGGCCATTGAGTCGTTTTGGAAACGAAACAATGGTTTCTGGGACGTACTATAGTTAAACAATGGTTGGGTGTTCTGTTGATAGGATGTTTGGGTGGTCATTGGTGGGGGACTACGATGAAGTGACCCATATGAATTATCTGGGATGTAGACGGTTGTGGTTGCGGGGTTTGATTCTTGGTTTTGTGTTTGGGTGGGTGGTATGAACGAGTTGCGATGTTGGATGGTTGGTTGTTGGATGGTTGGCATGAACAGGTTGCGATGTTGGGTGTTTGGTTGTTGTGTGTATGTGGTTGGTTGATGTTGTGTGGTTGGTTGTTGGGTTTGGGTGAGTTCACATTGGTGTTAGGTGGTGAATTGTTATGGGGCATACGATGACGAAGCAAGTTGGCGTGGATCCATCAAATACCGCGGCTCAGATACAAATTGCTGAGTTGTTACCGACCTAAACCATGCCATATATTGTTGAGTGAGTCTTGCACCATGGATGACTGGTTCGTTCAAGATGTGTTGTCGTCAATTCCTCCATTGACGACAGATGTCTTTTGCAAAGTCTCTCCAGTCAGAATAATCCCACTATGCATCAACCCTTTTTTGATGCCAATTCCCCAAACACGTGGAAGATTCTGGAATCTGTTGTAGCATTCCGAACTGCAGTTTGACCCGGTCACTCTGGTGCATTTCCACCGTAGTGAATCGGATAATTGGTGTTTTCGCTGTCCAAACTGCAACATCGTCATGGTTCACATCATGATCCAGACCCAGATATGGCCTCCAGACAAACTGTAAAACAATACGAAACAATTAGATGAAAAATAATTTGAGAAGTATTTTTAAATTAAAATATAGTTGGGTAGGATTATTACATCGTCATGTCCAATGTGGTCCAATAGATTTCGATAGACTACAATAGCGTGTTTCAGACACCTGTTGTAGTTCATTCCCCTTACTGACCATCTAAAATAAAAAAGAAGTGAAATATTATTTACTGTTAATTATAATATTAAATATAATTAACTAAATGGTGAATGGTAAAGTGTTAGACTTACTTGATTGCAAACAGGAACACGAATAGGCGCTCATTTATCGGGGCGAGCGACGACATTTTTGACCAACCCCAAGCTTGAAGCAAATACGCACATGAAAAAAAAATACAGATATTCTTTTTTGCAGTTTTACACATTGCACTATATAGATGTGCCAACACAGCTGAACCCCAACTATAAGTGTTTACCTTATTAATGCTGCGT
Source organism: Lathyrus oleraceus (assembly GCF_024323335.1). Lineage (NCBI taxonomy): Eukaryota > Viridiplantae > Streptophyta > Magnoliopsida > Fabales > Fabaceae > Lathyrus > Lathyrus oleraceus. The sequence continues at coordinate 28,710,140 of NC_066584.1, forward strand.
AATAAAGGTAAATACATTATATTTACAGAATTACCTGTACTTTCTGGAAACAAAAAATTACCAAATAAAATCATAATATAACACCGAGCTTTTATTATTTTCTCATACTCGGTTGAATCGTCGGACAATACTATACTGCCATAATATTGTTTTAGGTATTTTAAATTTATACATTGCCCCCTTGCTTGATCGGATGTGTCTCCATCAGTTTCGTCGTCTAACAAAGGGGCATCCAATAATTCATTGCATATATTGTTGTGAAGAGGCGCCCATCCTAGTGGCGCCCACACAATCAAATGCACCTAGGCGCCACTAGCATTGGTGGCTCCTCATGAGGCCCAATGTAGGCGCCACTAGCATTGGCGCCTCCTCATGAGGCCAAATGCAGGCGCCACTAGCATTGGCGCCTCCTCACGAGGAGCCCAATGCATGCGCCAATGCTATTGGCGCCTCCTCTTAATGCATTGGGGATGCGCCAATTCATCTGACGCATCCTCTACCAAACCTGGTTATTTTGGTAATTTTTTTGAATAATTGGTTATTTTGGATTTTTTTTAAAAAAATGGTTATTTTGAAAAGAAATTCTAAAAAATATAATAGGATAACAAAATTATAAAAAAAACTTAGTAAATATAAAAAATAAAAAACTATAAAAAAATAAAAAATGAAATGATTATAATTTATATTAAATAATAAAAATACGAAAAATAATTTGAAGATGGATAACAATTATAATAAATTGATGGAAACAATATAAAAAATCACACAAAAGAGAAGTATTAATGAAAGAAAATGAATAGTTTTGAAATATTAAAATAAAACTGAGAATAATTTAGTAAATATAAAAGTTTTTTAAATATCAAAGTTTAGATTCCTCCCCTCCACTCCAAATCCTCCAATTTGGGGGACACAAAAAGTGTATTTTGGAGGAATTTTGCTCTCCACCCCTCCTCTCATAACTTTTAAATCAAACATATTTAATTAGAAATATTACCTCCCATTCCATCCCCTCCCATCCATTTACCTCAAACCAAACACACCTTTAAGAATGAAGCGAATCATCTTGCAGGACTTGCTTATAACTTTTATAAATTATTTCGGTAATAACATATATATATATATATATATATATATATATATATATATATATATATATATTATATATATATATATATATATATATATATATATATATATATATATATATATATATATATATATATATATATATATATATATATATATATATATATATAAATAATTAAACTTAAATTTTATATTTTTAAGTGATTAGAAAAGTTATTAATTATAATATAATGTTAAAAAAATTGAGTACATTTGATTCACAATATAATTTTTCGACACATATTAAACTATGTGCTGATAACAATTTTTAAATAATGACGAACCATCTAGTAAAAAATACATAAAATAATTTTTATATATATATATATAATATGCAATAAACAAAAATGTAAAATGAATGGTTTAAAACTTGATATAAAAGATAGATTTTTTTTTTCAAAATAACCATTTTTTTCAAAAAGAATTCAAAATAATTAATTATTCAAAAAAATTATCAAAATAACCAGGTTTGGTAGAGGATGCGTAAGATGAATTAGCGTATCCCCAATGCATTAAGAGGAGACGTCGATGCTATTGACGCATGCATTGGGCTCCTCATGAGGAGACGCCAATGCTAGTGGCGCCTAGGTGCATTTGGTTGGTGTATGCGTCAATTCATTTGGCGCATACACCCCCTCCTATTTTTTTTTTTAATTTTTTTTAATTTTTTAATTTTTTAATTTTTTAATTTTTTTAATTATTAATATTTAATTTGTATTATTTAATAAATAAGAAATAATAATGAAAATAAATAAATTCATTGAAGATGTAATAATTGGTTACATTGGACTGACAATAAACTAATGACCGGCCCGATTATAACGTCCCCCTGTTCCACATCCCGGTGCGTTAGTTTGTCTCCGAGGTCTCCCACGATTTTCTTGAGGTGTTTGGGGTCTTTGTGTGCTGACCTGATCGAGCGATGACTCGTTGGAAGGTCCGACGGAAGTTCCAATGGTATTTGATAAATGTGTCATCATTTGCTCCCAATATCCGGAGGGGCTCTGGCCAACGACACTTCCGTAATGGAGTTCGGTGCCTATGTCATCTTAGTTAGGGCGTTGGGGTAGGGTGAATTGGGGACGACATAGTTGCCCAAATTGGGCCATTGAGTCGTTTTGGAAACGAAACAATGGTTTCTGGGACGTACTATAGTTAAACAATGGTTGGGTGTTCTGTTGATAGGATGTTTGGGTGGTCATTGGTGGGGGACTACGATGAAGTGACCCATATGAATTATCTGGGATGTAGACGGTTGTGGTTGCGGGGTTTGATTCTTGGTTTTGTGTTTGGGTGGGTGGTATGAACGAGTTGCGATGTTGGATGGTTGGTTGTTGGATGGTTGGCATGAACAGGTTGCGATGTTGGGTGTTTGGTTGTTGTGTGTATGTGGTTGGTTGATGTTGTGTGGTTGGTTGTTGGGTTTGGGTGAGTTCACATTGGTGTTAGGTGGTGAATTGTTATGGGGCATACGATGACGAAGCAAGTTGGCGTGGATCCATCAAATACCGCGGCTCAGATACAAATTGCTGAGTTGTTACCGACCTAAACCATGCCATATATTGTTGAGTGAGTCTTGCACCATGGATGACTGGTTCGTTCAAGATGTGTTGTCGTCAATTCCTCCATTGACGACAGATGTCTTTTGCAAAGTCTCTCCAGTCAGAATAATCCCACTATGCATCAACCCTTTTTTGATGCCAATTCCCCAAACACGTGGAAGATTCTGGAATCTGTTGTAGCATTCCGAACTGCAGTTTGACCCGGTCACTCTGGTGCATTTCCACCGTAGTGAATCGGATAATTGGTGTTTTCGCTGTCCAAACTGCAACATCGTCATGGTTCACATCATGATCCAGACCCAGATATGGCCTCCAGACAAACTGTAAAACAATACGAAACAATTAGATGAAAAATAATTTGAGAAGTATTTTTAAATTAAAATATAGTTGGGTAGGATTATTACATCGTCATGTCCAATGTGGTCCAATAGATTTCGATAGACTACAATAGCGTGTTTCGGACACCTGTTGTAGTTCATTCCCCTTACTGACCATCTAAAATAAAAAAGAAGTGAAATATTATTTACTGTTAATTATAATATTAAATATAATTAACTAAATGGTGAATGGTAAAGTGTTAGACTTACTTGATTGCAAACAGGAACACGAATAGGCGCTCATTTATCGGGGCGAGCGACGACATTTTTGACCAACCCCAAGCTTGAAGCAAATACGCACATGAAAAAAAAATACAGATATTCTTTTTTGCAGTTTTACACATTGCACTATATAGATGTGCCAACACAGCTGAACCCCAACTATAAGTGTTTACCTTATTAATGCTGCGTAATAAAGGTAAATACATTATATTTACAGAATTACCTGTACTTTCTGGAAACAAAAAATTACCAAATAAAATCATAATATAACACCGAGCTTTTATTATTTTCTCATACTCGGTTGAATCGTCGGACAATACTATACTGCCATAATATTGTTTTAGGTATTTTAAATTTATACATTGCCCCCTTGCTTGATCGGATGTGTCTCCATCAGTTTCGTCGTCTAACAAAGGGGCACCCAATAATTCATTGCATATATTGTTGTGAAGAGGCGCCCATCCTAGTGGCGCCCACACAATCAAATGCACCTAGGCGCCACTAGCATTGGTGGCTCCTCATGAGGCCCAATGTAGGCGCCACTAGCATTGGCGCCTCCTCATGAGGCCAAATGCAGGCGCCACTAGCATTGGCGCCTCCTCACGAGGAGCCCAATGCATGCGCCAATGCTATTGGCGCCTCCTCTTAATGCATTGGGGATGCGCCAATTCATCTGACGCATCCTCTACCAAACCTGGTTATTTTGGTAATTTTTTTGAATAATTGGTTATTTTGGATTTTTTTAAAAAAAATGGTTATTTTGAAAAGAAATTCTAAAAAATATAATAGGATAACAAAATTATAAAAAAAACTTAGTAAATATAAAAAATAAAAAACTATAAAAAAAAAAAAATGAAATGATTATAATTTATATTAAATAATAAAAATACGAAAAATAATTTGAAGATGGATAACAATTATAATAAATTGATGGAAACAATATAAAAAATCACACAAAAGAGAAGTATTAATGAAAGAAAATGAATAGTTTTGAAATATTAAAATAAAACTGAGAATAATTTAGTAAATATAAAAGTTTTTTAAATATCAAAGTTTAGATTCCTCCCCTCCACTCCAAATCCTCCAATTTGGGGGACACAAAAAGTGTATTTTGGAGGAATTTTGCTCTCCACCCCTCCTCTCATAACTTTTAAATCAAACATATTTAATTAGAAATATTACCTCCCATTCCATCCCCTCCCATCCATTTACCTCAAACCAAACACACCTTTAAGAATGAAGCGAATCATCTTGCAGGACTTGCTTATAACTTTTATAAATTATTTCGGTAATAACATATATATATATATATATATATATATATATATATATATATATATATATATATATATATATATATATATATATATATATATATATATATATATATATATAAATAATTAAACTTAAATTTTATATTTTTAAGTGATTAGAAAAGTTATTAATTATAATATAATGTTAAAAAAATTGAGTACATTTGATTCACAATATAATTTTTCGACACATATTAAACTATGTGCTGATAACAATTTTTAAATAATGACGAACCATCTAGTAAAAAATACATAAAATAATTTTTATATATATATATATAATATGCAATAAACAAAAATGTAAAATGAATGGTTTAAAACTTGATATAAAAGATAGATTTTTTTTTTCAAAATAACCATTTTTTTCAAAAAGAATTCAAAATAATTAATTATTCAAAAAAATTATCAAAATAACCAGGTTTGGTAGAGGATGCGTAAGATGAATTAGCGTATCCCCAATGCATTAAGAGGAGACGTCGATGCTATTGACGCATGCATTGGGCTCCTCATGAGGAGACGCCAATGCTAGTGGCGCCTAGGTGCATTTGGTTGGTGTATGCGTCAATTCATTTGGCGCATACACCCCCTCCTATTTTTTTTTTTAATTTTTTTTAATTTTTTAATTTTTTAATTTTTTAATTTTTTTAATTATTAATATTTAATTTGTATTATTTAATAAATAAGAAATAATAATGAAAATAAATAAATTCATTGAAGATGTAATAATTGGTTACATTGGACTGACAATAAACTAATGACCGGCCCGATTATAACGTCCCCCTGTTCCACATCCCGGTGCGTTAGTTTGTCTCCGAGGTCTCCCACGATTTTCTTGAGGTGTTTGGGGTCTTTGTGTGCTGACCTGATCGAGCGATGACTCGTTGGAAGGTCCGACGGAAGTTCCAATGGTATTTGATAAATGTGTCATCATTTGCTCCCAATATCCGGAGGGGCTCTGGCCAACGACACTTCCGTAATGGAGTTCGGTGCCTATGTCATCTTAGTTAGGGCGTTGGGGTAGGGTGAATTGGGGACGACATAGTTGCCCAAATTGGGCCATTGAGTCGTTTTGGAAACGAAACAATGGTTTCTGGGACGTACTATAGTTAAACAATGGTTGGGTGTTCTGTTGATAGGATGTTTGGGTGGTCATTGGTGGGGGACTACGATGAAGTGACCCATATGAATTATCTGGGATGTAGACGGTTGTGGTTGCGGGGTTTGATTCTTGGTTTTGTGTTTGGGTGGGTGGTATGAACGAGTTGCGATGTTGGATGGTTGGTTGTTGGATGGTTGGCATGAACAGGTTGCGATGTTGGGTGTTTGGTTGTTGTGTGTATGTGGTTGGTTGATGTTGTGTGGTTGGTTGTTGGGTTTGGGTGAGTTCACATTGGTGTTAGGTGGTGAATTGTTATGGGGCATACGATGACGAAGCAAGTTGGCGTGGATCCATCAAATACCGCGGCTCAGATACAAATTGCTGAGTTGTTACCGACCTAAACCATGCCATATATTGTTGAGTGAGTCTTGCACCATGGATGACTGGTTCGTTCAAGATGTGTTGTCGTCAATTCCTCCATTGACGACAGATGTCTTTTGCAAAGTCTCTCCAGTCAGAATAATCCCACTATGCATCAACCCTTTTTTGATGCCAATTCCCCAAACACGTGGAAGATTCTGGAATCTGTTGTAGCATTCCGAACTGCAGTTTGACCCGGTCACTCTGGTGCATTTCCACCGTAGTGAATCGGATAATTGGTGTTTTCGCTGTCCAAACTGCAACATCGTCATGGTTCACATCATGATCCAGACCCAGATATGGCCTCCAGACAAACTGTAAAACAATACGAAACAATTAGATGAAAAATAATTTGAGAAGTATTTTTAAATTAAAATATAGTTGGGTAGGATTATTACATCGTCATGTCCAATGTGGTCCAATAGATTTCGATAGACTACAATAGCGTGTTTCGGACACCTGTTGTAGTTCATTCCCCTTACTGACCATCTAAAATAAAAAAGAAGTGAAATATTATTTACTGTTAATTATAATATTAAATATAATTAACTAAATGGTGAATGGTAAAGTGTTAGACTTACTTGATTGCAAACAGGAACACGAATAGGCGCTCATTTATCGGGGCGAGCGACGACATTTTTGACCAACCCCAAGCTTGAAGCAAATACGCACATGAAAAAAAAATACAGATATTCTTTTTTGCAGTTTTACACATTGCACTATATAGATGTGCCAACACAGCTGAACCCCAACTATAAGTGTTTACCTTATTAATGCTGCGTAATAAATGTAAATACATTATATTTACAGAATTACCTGTACTTTCTGGAAACAAAAAATTACCAAATAAAATCATAATATAACACCGAGCTTTTATTATTTTCTCATACTCGGTTGAATCGTCGGACAATACTATACTGCCATAATATTATTTTAGGTATTTTAAATTTATACATTGCCCCCTTGCTTGATCGGATGTGTCTCCATCAGTTTCGTCGTCTAACAAAGGGGCACCCAATAATTCATTGCATATATTGTTGTGAAGAGGCGCCCATCCTAGTGGCGCCCACACAATCAAATGTACCTAGGCGCCACTAGCATTGGTGGCTCCTCATGAGGCCCAATGTAGGCGCCACTAGCATTGGCGCCTCCTCATGAGGCCAAATGCAGGCGCCACTAGCATTGGCGCCTCCTCACGAGGAGCCCAATGCATGCGCCAATGCTATTGGCGCCTCCTCTTAATGCATTGGGGATGCGCCAATTCATCTGACGCATCCTCTACCAAACCTGGTTATTTTGGTAATTTTTTTGAATAATTGGTTATTTTGGATTTTTTTTAAAAAAATGGTTATTTTGAAAAGAAATTCTAAAAAATACAATAGGATAACAAAATTATAAAAAAAACTTAGTAAATATAAAAAATAAAAAACTATAAAAAAATAAAAAAATGAAATGATTATAATTTATATTAAATAATAAAAATACGAAAAATAATTTGAAGATGGATAACAATTATAATAAATTGATGGAAACAATATAAAAAATCACACAAAAGAGAAGTATTAATGAAAGAAAATGAATAGTTTTGAAATATTAAAATAAAACTGAGAATAATTTAGTAAATATAAAAGTTTTTTAAATATCAAAGTTTAGATTCCTCCCCTCCACTCCAAATCCTCCAATTTGGGGGACACAAAAAGTGTATTTTGGAGGAATTTTGCTCTCCACCCCTCCTCTCATAACTTTTAAATCAAACATATTTAATTAGAAATATTACCTCCCATTCCATCCCCTCCCATCCATTTACCTCAAACCAAACACACCTTTAAGAATGAAGCGAAACAAAAGTAGGAGCATGCATATATACAACCATATGATATGTGACATGTTAGTCTATGAGTTATTATTAAGGATTATAGGAATACTTGGACGGATTAAATGAGAGTTTTTTGTAGGTAGTGATAACGGTAATCTTGAAACGCAAAAATATAGAGATAAGTGATTAACACTTGTTGACTTGTGGGTATTCCTCAACCGATACTCCTAATACCTTAAACACTCTTTCGACTCTGAGAAGAGATAATATGCTTGTTGTGCAATATATTAGGGACCATAGCCTATATACAGTGTGATGACTAATTATGATTCCTAATATTTTGAAATGAACCATCTGACACCCACTCATATTTGAACTCATATCTAATTAATTAATTATTAAATAAAGATCTAATTAACCTTTTTTAACTTTATTTGACCATTTAACAAATTAGGACTATTAATATGATAAATAACTAATATAATTAATATTAATACATATGCCCACATAATTTAGAATATAATAATGAAATAATATTTAAATATAAAATATTTCAATATTCTCGATATTTTCTTTTAAAATCTATTCTCGAAGCACTATAGGACTGTCTTACAACACAATATAACTTGAGTGTTCTTTCAAAGTCTTATATTAAATTGTAACTTAATGACATAAATAATTGTTGAAAGTTATAGTGGTAATTGTAACCGGTTAACACGAGGGTGTAACCGGTTACAACAATGCCAGAACCACCTCTGAAGTAGCAGGAAAAATGAAGTTTTCGAAGACGTAACCGGTTAACATCAGGCGCTAACTGGTAACCATCAAATGGAATTTAATTTGTTGTCAGCTGTAATCGGTTAACCAAATGGTGTAACCGGTTACGAGCCTTAGTTTTGCTTTTTATGCTATTTCACTTGTTTGTTTGGGATCCCAATTATATTGTAACATTTGTATAAATGTATATGATGCATTCTCATCCCAAGTTAATGCAGTAATCACTTCTCATCCTTAATTATCTCTCTCTCTCTCTCTCTCTCAAATTTCCTCTATCACTCCTTATATTCCAATACTCTGTACCATTGTTCACCAATCTCGTGGTTCAAAGTTCCAACATTTGGCATCAAGAGCTTGGTTCTGATCCACAAACACCTAATGTGCAACATGAATTCTGTTTCCAATGAAAGAATCCCTACAAACCTACCTATCTTTGATGCAAAGAATTACGACAAATGGTGCAAGCAAATGAAGGTGTTGTTTGGTTACCAAGATGTTCTTGAAGTGATCAAGAATGATGTTACTCCTCTTGTTGCGGGTGTAATAGATGCACAACAAGCAACACATAAGGAAGAGAAGAAGAAAGATTTCAAGGTGCTGTTTTTGATCCATCAATATGTTAAATGTGACAACTTTGAGAAAGTTGGTGATTGCGAATCGTCAAGGCAAGCGTGGAAGATCTTGGAGAACACCCATGCAGGGGTTGAGAAGGAAAAGGTGGATAGGTTACAAACTCACAATCTTCACCTCGAATTGATTCAAATGGAAGAAAATGAGACAATCAATGATTTCACAAGGAGAATAACTCGGTTGATGAATCAAGTAAAGGCATGCAGAGAAACTGTTAAGGAGCAACATGTTGTTGTAAAAATCTTGCGTTCTTTAACACCAAGATTTGACAATATAGTTGGGCGATTGAGAAATCGAAGGATATTGCAGCGATGAGCAAAGAGTAGCTGCAAAGCTCTCTTGAGGCTCATGAGCAAAGGATGGAGGAGAGAAATTTCAATAAGGCAAAGGCGGAGATTGCTTTGCAAGCTCGCTTCAACGAGAAGGACAAAAGATCAAAAGGAAAATAGACCATGAAGAGTAAAGGAAATTTTCAGAATTTTGGTGGAAGAAAACCTCAAAATTAAAATAATTTGACTTGTCAAAGGGGAGATAACAACTGCAAAAAAATGATGGTCAAGTCAACTTTAGAGGTGAAAAGAAGAGGTTGGGCAAGAGCAATGAGCACTGCTTTAAGTGTCAAAGGTTCGTTCATTTTGCAAGAGAGTGCAATGAGAACAAGAAGGAACCTCAAGGGGATGAAGCCAAGATTGCAAGACAAGATTTTAATGAAGAGAATACACTCTTGGCTATGATCACGGAAGGAAAATGCAGCAGCAGGAAACTGCGGGATAACAGTAACAACACTTTAAGTAATTCTGCAAAATTGAGCTGTAATTAGTTGAATGATACAGTTAACTGCTTACATGCAGAAGAAAACACCATGACGAATATGAAAGGAGTTCAATGCAGCAAAGAGTTGTATTTGGACCCGAGTTGTTCAACTCATATGACGGGGAGGAAAGATTGGCATATTAAAATCAATCGTGCCATGAAGAAAAAAGTGAAATTCACGGATGACACCATTCTAGCGGCCGATGGGATCAGTGATATTTTGATCATGAGAATGGATGATGGACATTCCTTGATTAAAGATGTCTTGTGCATTTTAGGAATAAAATATAACCTTCTAAGTATTGGCCAATTACTTGAGAAGGGTTACAAGATTCACATGGAAAACATGGGCTGCACGTTGTGGATGCAAAAGAAGCTTTGGTCCTTAAAACACATATGGCTAGCAATAGAATCCTTAAGGTTGAGCTGAAGGTTTTGGAGCATAGATGTCTTGCTAATGCAATAAGTAGATAAAAATGGATATGATAATATCGTCTTGGGCATCTCAATTTTAGAGATATCAAAGACTTGCATTAATCAGTTAGCATTAGACGTTAATCGGTTACCACTTAATGAAATTTAATTCATTGTCAATTATAACTGGTTAACCAAATGGTGTAACCGATTACGATCCGAGGTTTTGCTTTTTTCTATTATTTCACTTGTTTGTTTTGGATCCCAATTATGTTGTAATTATGTTGTAACCTTTCTATAAATGTATATGATTTATTCTCATCCTAGGTTAATGCAGTAATTACTCATCACCATCAATTTTCTCTCTCTCTCTCTCTCTCTCTATCTCTACATTATGATTCTCTCCACCATTGTTCACCAATCTTGTGGTTCAAAGTTCCAAAATAATTACCTTTATTTATTCGGTATTAGAATGCCTATTCGACATCTAAAATATCAGAGTCAAACATATTTTTTATATTCAATTCAACAATTCAATATTAATTTGTTCAAATGTGCACATATTCCATATACATATAAGAAAAATCATATATAAAATTCTTACAACCAAAGCATAGGAAAATACTCAAAATTTCAAAATTTCAAATTTACTTTAAGTTAGTTATAATTGAGACCTAATAATCCCTCTTAGTAATTAAAAATCCCAAAGATTATTATATTTCATGTTGAATTTAATTTCAACCTCATTGATGAAACTCTTTTGTGATATCTGAAAGGTACCTTGAGAATAATCTCTAATTACCAAAAGAACTTAATGCAAAAGAGGTGTTCCCAATATCTTCTATAGCTAAATTTTTATTAGAGATTTCTTGGTTTCGCATGATATACTATACAAATTTTCACTTAATAAAATAAAATAGACATGTTATATAAGAAACATAAACTTACTCCCACCGACTTAATAATATTCACAATTTCTCTCTTATTCATCTCAAAACCGAATGAGACGACTAACTTTAAAATACTCATCTTAAAATTAAATAAGACAATTAACTCATCATATTCATCTAAAAACCAAATGAGATAATCAACGTCATACAATTTATCTCAAAATCAAATGAGACAATTAACTTACGAGACTATGTGATTTCTCTAAAGAGATAACTTTATTAACTCATAAATGAATTTTGTTAATTTGCAAATCATAAACATTTAGGGTATTGACACAGAGTTTCTCACGAATGCACCATATTATTTCATTAATATTTATATTAAGAAATACAGTCTTAGCATTCATCTCATGTAGTTCTAAAACATATGATGAGGAAAGAGTGTCGTGACTAAACATACAGAGAATTTCAAGAAAATCAAATTGATTTCTTTTTAGGGTTCAATATATTTATGGTCCTATATATCTAAAATTTCATTTTTAATCCCTCTCAAAATATTCTCTTCAAAGAATGATCCTCTTAAAAATATATATTTAAAACCGTCATTAAAATTATCGCTTATTCAATCGCCAAGCAATAAACTGCCGCTAAATCAATTGCTAAGTTGTAAAAACCGTTGCTAAGTTGCAGGAGGGACCAAAAATGTGGATACAAATTTTTAGAAGGACAATTCTTTGAAGAAAATATTTTGTGAGACTAAAAATGAAATTTGAGATATTTAGGAGGACCACAAACACATTTAACCATTCTCTTTATAGTCAACCCTTTCTAACACATGATGCCCTATTTCTTCAGAGTGTTGAGTGAGATCATCCTAAATCAATTTACCATGCTTGAGAGAAAGAACCATAATGCTATTGTGAGGATCAAAATTTACTATATTAATAGTAACTATATGAGTTATGGGATTAAAAAACTTTGAAGATTCCCCTTCAAACACTCTTTAACTTGTGGGATCAAAATATTTTATTTCTCAAACATTTCAATATTTTCATAGGTCATAATTGAAAGACTCTAATATAATAATATTTAAAATTTTAAAAGATAAATTGAATCATTATTTTAAATTAATATAAAAATTGTATTATTTAAAAATAAATTAAAAAAATAAAATTTGATCCTAATAATGATTCACCAAATTATCTTTCAAATAAAAATATAAGCAAATGACAAAACACTACCAAATACTTAAAAGATATTAATATTTATCGGATTCGTTGACTCCATATTAATGTGTATTTAAACATTATTGAACATTTATCAGTTCATATTATAATTCCATAATTTCTGCTAATTTTCTAGAATGTTATTTTATTTTCTATTGCTTTGTCCTTATTGCATATCTTTAACTTAATTGTGCAAAGAGAATAATAAATTTTGAATTTCAAGCAAATTACCCGATAGTAAAAAAATTATGACACTTTAGGAAGAGTAAAATATTACAAAAACACTAAAGATATTCTCTTTACTTATTTAATTTTAATGAGTTCATAGCTCTCCAATGAGAGTTTGTCTTTCTCTTTATTAATTTAAAAACAACTTAGGTTAAAATAAGAAAATATGATAAAATTTATGTCATGTTTAATAATACTAGTAAAGGAGCCGTGCGTTCGCACGGGTCGCGCAAGTGCAATAATTTATTTTAAAAAAATTAAAATATAATATATCTTTTTATTTATATATATATATATATATATATATATATATATATATATATATCTATATATATATATATATATATATATATATATATATATATGGTTGGATCAACGTACACAAATTTATTGCATAATAGTTTTTTTTAATGTAATGGATGTTAAATGATCAATAAATGGGTTCAAAAAATTTCCACAAATAATTTTTTCCAGTTTGGGACATAATAAAGTAAAACATTATTAATTTATAGTAATATAATTTGCTTAATTTTTTTGTATACTATATTAAGGAAATAATCAAAAAATATAATACAAAAATATTTTTACAATTTATTGATATATTGATATATAATAAACATTCCATTGTTAATGTTATGAATAAACATTCCATTTATCATTGAGATTTTGAACATAAGAAATAAAAATATATTTATTTAGTAATGGATGAAATTTTTCAATCTGTTACTAATTTGAGGTATAAAAGCGCAAATATTAACCTTCATAATAAATGATTATTTAACCAAAATACATAAACCATGTAAAAGAAATACCAGAACCTCATTTGTTTTAAAATATAGTAATGAATACTACCAAATATTGAAATTAATTGCAATTGATACAGTAAGGTTTAAATGCAACAAAAGATATTGAAAGAAAAGGTTCACAATTTTAGTTAAAATTGTGAGAAATAAGCCCAGCAACAAAAATGATTTAACTTCGTACAATTCTTTGGTCCTTAAAAAACTGGGTTTATACAAAACCTGCCCGCAACCTTTTAGGAAGTGCTGATTCAAAACCTGCCCGCAACCTTAAAAAATTACAATAATAACTAATTTGATATCAGGATATTGATTTCATTTTGGAATGATAAGATTGCAACAACAATAAAATAACGGTAATATTTTTTAGTAGTATAAATAGGTAATTTATTTTATCACATTTTTCACTCACATCTAGTCTAAATTTGACAAATTTATTTTATTTAATTTTAATTTTTGTGTGTACACATTTCATTTGAAAATGAACCTCAATCAACATAACACATGCTCCAATTTTATGCAAAATGATGGAAGTCCTCTTTGTATCCCAAATCAACAAATGTTATACAAAAAAATATTTTGTTGTAATTACTAACTATCATACAAAAATCTATACTTAAAAAAAGAAAAGCAATTTACCAAGGAATCCATAACAATCATCTCCAAATGTTCAATACCCTTATTATTCACAACACTCCAAACATCCATTATTCGAACAGCAAGACGCCAAGTTTCTTTTGAGTTATTGATGTCTTTCAAAGAATCAACCTTTCTACTCATTTTCACTGAAAAAAAATTCAAAAATTAATGTAACTGCAAATTTAGATGACTATAAAATTACAAACCTAATAACCTGGAAAAAAAAAGAGTATATAAATTTGATAGAGGTGTGTGGCAAAATGCTGAAAAGGATCCAACCTTTGATGTTACACATATATAACATCGTTTTGATTGTATAATTATATGTTATTAAATTATAGCTTTAAATTAAAAATAACTATTTAATATAGTTGATTAATATTAATTGAGTAATTTAATATTATTGTTAATTTACCTACCAATTAATTATTATTATTGTTATTATTATTATTGATATTTATCCGCCATATATGATAAGAATATTTTTAAAATTTAAATAGTATATTTATTATTTGATTTGATTTAATTTAATTGAGATCCAAACTCTATAAATTAAAATCTGTTACTTATTATGAACAATAATATAGGGTCATTCCAATGTCAATCTATTATTAATTGAATTTTACATAGATGTAATTTTGCAATAACACGCTGACATATTGAATCTTATATCGCTGTTATCTTTGCACTAACATATTTTATCCTTTCAACAGAATAATTATAGTAAATACGTACATTCTGTATACCAAATTATAATAAAAATGTATTAAAATCAAAAGCAATAAAACTATTTACAGTAAATAAAAATATAGTCTAATTTCTTCATGATCATAAATATTTAAAGAAAAATTCATTGAAATAAAAAATCAATAATAAATCAAAAGTTGAAATAAATGCTAATGACACAACATATATTTAAAATTTTATTTGATATATTTTTATATAATAAATAAATTAGTAATAAGTAAATGAATAATCAAATAGAATAGAATTTTAAGATATTATTCTATATTTTTATTTACTGTAAACAGTTTTATTGCTTTTGATCGGTATACAGAATGTACGTATTTACTAGAATGTACGTATTTACTATAATTATTCTGTTGAAAGGATAAAATATGTTAGTGCAAAGATAAATATGCCAGCGTGTTATTGCAAAATTACATCTATGTAAAATTCAATTAATAATAGATTGACATTGGAATGACCCTATATTATTGTTCATAATAAGTAACCAATTTTAATTTATAGAGTTTGGATCTCAATCAAATCAAATCAAATCAAATAATAAATATACTATTTAAATTTTAAAAATATTCTTATCATATATGGCGGGTAAATATCAATAATAATAATAATAATTAATTGGTAGGTAAATTAACAATAATATTAAATTACTCAATTAATATTAATCAACTATATTAAATAGTTATTTTTAATTTTAAAGTTATAATTTAATAACATATAATTATACAATTAAATATTCATTTTGTCATTTAAAGAAAATCAAGTAACGATAATATTTGGCAAAAAAACTATAATAATAATTAATTTGATTTCAGAATATTGATTTCATTTTGGAATGATAAGATTGCAACAACAATAAAATAACAGTAATATTTTTTAGTAGTATAAATAGAGTTTAGTACGAAATTACTTATAGGAACATGAAAATAGCTGTATTATGGATTGTAATTAGGGTAATTAAGTAATTATGATGATAATTAACTTTTATATATTAAAAGGAGATGTTAAATAAAAAAACCTAGAATGTCATACCTTATGATAATAAAACTTTTAGCATACTCACTAACTATAATTTATTTTCACTTTGAAATACTGAATTGTGACTTTCACCGTCATTGTTACAGATGTAGATCAAAGAACATGTTATTGTTCTCATTTCAATCCTAAAAGTTAAAACTTTTAAGAGAGAGAAATAATATTAAAACTTGCTAATATGTAAGTTAGATTTAGTTAAAAGAAAACAACAAAATAAGTAAAATTTACTCACTAAAAATACTGAATGTGTTGATATCACAACAACATCAATTGCTAGAAATATTTATCGACATGAATAAAATTAATAATTACTACATCAATAATTATCGACATGAATAAAATTAATAATTACTACATATTTATAATCACAAGTATGCAATTTTTCGATCAAACTGTGTCTTTCTTTTGACCGACCTTAACAATTTAACACAGCGTCTTTTGTAATTTCGATTAAATCAAATTTGCACAGTAGAAATTATTTTTGCAAATTATTGTATCAACCAACTCAACCAAAATTATTAGACATTTTAAGAAATTAAATATGGAGGATCTCAAATTCACAAGACACTACCCACAAATGTAGGTTTTAATCATTTAGGATGTCATTTGATAATAATAAAATTTAATAACAAAAAAATCATGCTAAAATAATTTTAAATCAGATGCATTTTAATTATTTATACATAACAAATTGTCACAATAGATTCACATATATACCCAAATAGTTCTTTAAATAAATATTTTTAGAATCAACAAAATCCATTCTAAAATTCAAAATATCAAAAATTAAAAAATCAAATATTTAATTATTATAAGATTATTATAAATAATATATGAACTCATTAAATATATATTTAATACTATTATAAGATTAAACTCATCCATAAGATTAAATACCAAATTCCATAAATAATATATAATAACTAAATATATATTTAAGATTATTATAAGATTAAACTCATCAAACATCAAATTATAAGATATTATGAACTCATTAAATATCACATATCAAACATATTATAAGATATTATGAACTTAAACTCAAATAAATTTCAAAGTTAAACATATTATAAGATGCACTTAATTCATTGAATTTACACATCAAACATATTATAAGCTGAACTTTAATCCATTGATTTTAAACATCAAACATATTATAAGATGAACATCCATCCATTGATTTCACATCAAACATATTATAAGATGAATATCCATCCATTGATTTCACATCAACCATATTATAAGATGAGGTTAAACTTAAAAAAATGTTTACACAGAGAAGACAAATAAGATGAAGTTAAACTTAAAATCACATCAGAGCTGATTTTGAAGATCGGTAATAGGAAATCAACACTGGAGCTATTTTAGAGACTGAAAAGATATGGAAGGCTTCTCAAGCTCTTGGTAACATAGCCTTTTCCAAATCATAATCCCCCCTACACAGGACATGAAACTCCACTAGGATCCCCAATCACCCTCGACTTAAATAAATTGTGTATAAATGGAAACTTATCTAGCAAAACTTGTCAACAAAACACATTGTTATAAAAGGTATTAAAATGATTTATAAATAATGAAATAACGACAATTTGAACGGTCACAATTTCACATATGAGATGGTTAGAAGTAGTTTCAATAAACCATCAAAAATAAAATTTCACACGTGTCACAAAACAAACTTGTGATGCAAGGTTTTCCAACAATTGAAAAACCGTCGCAATCTAGAATTAACTGTTGTTTAAACCACCGCAACACCACAAATAAACCGTTGTGAATTTTTTGTGTGGTAATTTATGTCCTTCAATTTTTGTTGTTTTCCTTGTTTTAAAATATTTTTTATTTAATTATGAAAATAATAATAATAATAATAATAATAATAATAATAATAATAATAATAATAAGATTAAATAGTTTGTTGGTCCTATAAGTTGATGCGTTTCTATTTACTTCCTAAATCTTTTTTTGTTGAAGTCCCTAATAATTGATTTTATTTTGAATTTGATCAAAAACGATGTCGTCAACCTCTAGCATGACAGGTTTTTTTTCTTCCCAAAAATTTATACAATTGATCCTAAATTGAACCTAAATTAAACACATAGGTATAAATTACATAATGGAATGGAGGACTAAATCCAAAATAAAATGATTTTGCAATTTGAATTTCTTCTTCCTCTTCTCTATTCATCCACGATTAATATTCAATTGATAACTTTATTCATTTTAAATCCTCAGTTAGTAACGTAACGTGGTAGTCTTTGATCTTTATAGAAGTGTGGGAAATCCTTTTTATGCAAAGGAATCCTCCTTATAAATTGGAGCTTTTTTGGTTTTAGTTCCGGTATTAAATAAAAAAGCTCATGTCTGAGTGATAAAGAATAAAGTATTTTAACAAATATTGTCATAAAGGTATGAAATATTATATTAAATTTAAAATAATAGACAATATTAATTTGAGATATAAATTTTAAATAGTATATATATGACACTCCTCAAATATGAATAGTTTCAAAAAGGAACCTATAAACTTTTTTTGTAAAAAAAAAATTTAACCCTATTTTGAAAATATCAACTTCTTTTTTTTTTTATTATTCTAATTTAAAAATAAGATTTATCTGGAAATTTAGAAAGTGAAATATATATTTTTTGAAAGTCAACTAAGAATAAGTGACATGATCTTACAATTATGTTGTATGATGTCTTAATCCAATGTTCGATGATGACACCATAAAATTCAATAAATTAATCATGATATTTATTATATTATGTCTATTTATTGTAAATTAGTAAAAAATAATATGTTCTCGCATAATATTGTTAAATAGTAAATAAATATTGTATAGTGATGATTACGAAATATATATAAAAATATATAAATTAAATAATCTTAATCCGTCAAAATTATATATTTTAATAAAAAAAATAAATGAAATAATTAAGTAGTCATCTAGTAAATAAATATAGTATAATGATGGTAAAAAATACATATAAAAAATATACAAATTAAGTAATCTCGCACCGTCAAAAATATATATTTTAGTAGAAAAATAAATAAAATAATAAAATAATCATCTACCCGTATGTTTGCACAGATCACGTAATGTCCGTATAAATAGTAAATAAATATAATATAATAATAAATAAAAGAATCCTATAAAAGATATAATACATATTAAGTAGTCTCGACCCGTTGAACATATCTATTTTAATAGAAAAAATAAATTAAATAATAAAAAATTAAGTAGTCTAGGTCCCTATAACATATATTCATATATGAATTTATAATTGGCATTAAAAAAATATATACCGATTAATTTTTCCAAAATTTAAACGAAGAGTAATATTAATATATAAATTTTTTATTTTATATGAAAAGTAATATTAATATATATATTTTTTTGAAAAAATAATAATAATGAAGACAAACAAAATACTAAAAAGTATAAATATTATTTTAAATAAATTATGTAATGAACTACAATAAATAACTAATAAAATTGAATAAAATTTTGAACAAATAATTTTTGAACATTAACTCACATTCTTTTGGTGATATTTTTAATTCAGCAAGAATGCAAAATTTTGTTTTTCATAAGAAATTTATGTATTTATCAATTATAATTGTCTCATATTTTTTATTTATAAAAATAAATATTTGTAGCATTTTTTCGTGATTGTCTCATATATTTTTTCTTGATTATTATCTCAGGTAATTTTAGCATGTTTTCTTATGTATTTATCAATCATATTTTTTTTGTTTTTCATAAAAAATTTATGTATTTATCAATCATAATGGTCTCATGTAAATATTTTAATTACATAATAACTTAGTGTATAGAAAATAAGATTCTTATAATATTACAATTATTGAAATCGTGATTATGTAACATTAGTAAATCTGCAAAAATTCGAACTCAGTTAGAAATGGGTGGCATATGATAAAAAATAAATTATTTATTTTTATAAAATATAATTTAAAAAATAAAAATAAAATTGAACTTGATATAAATTAATAATTTTTTTATTAAATTAAAATAAAAAACAATTAATTACTAGTTTATTAAAATTAGTGTGTTTAAAATATAAAATTATAATTAAATTTTTTAATAAATTAATATCAGTTTAAGTTTATAAAAATTAAATATAATTTTCTTCCAACAGTAGTTTTGTTATATATATATATATATATATATATATATATATATATATATATATATATATATATATATATATATATATATATATATATATATATATATATATTTTCTCGTGATTGTTTTTGAAAAAATAGAAATTAGTTATTTAGTAGTATATGAAATTTTAAAGTTGTTTAAATCTGTTTTATTATTTTTATTTTTTCCATTTATTTATTAAATTTAAAACTTATTTTAAAAAAATATTTAAAAATATATAATTTGTTTAAAATAATTATATAATTTGAATCGAATATTTATTTTATCATGCCAAGTTTCTCAATTTCGAAATGTATCAAAATCTTCCATAGCAAAAAAAAAAGGAATATTGGATTTGTGAATTCATATTTGAAACTTCATAATAATAAGAAAGTTAGTTTTTTTAACTACTGACCTAGCAAAAGAAACATTTGGATAGATCAAATCCGACGAGTCCCCCAATTTGAAAAAGACTAAAGTATTAAAGAAACGGATTTCTGCTTTCCAAATTTTGAAAACCTCATATCTAAAATAAAATAAATTTACTCTTTATTCAAGTTATCAATAAAGATCAAATAACATTTCAATAATATATTTTTTTTCTTTTGAATTTGTTATCGATTTCGAAATTATGATATATATAAAATGTAAAATATATTATTTATTGTGATGCGAATATGATATTGTCTATTCAAATCACTTCATTTTCATACACCTCTTACTTGAGAGTTATATGCACTGATGCATCTAATTTTATATAAAGAGGCCTCCAAAAATAATGAATTGAACTTACAAATTTCAATTTCAATTAAATGTAATCACGATCATAACTACAATTAAGGCATAGTGACCCATTAAAAAGGCTTAATATAAGATAATTAAAGGCGGATCAATAATAATGTTAAGCAACTTTGAACAAGGAGATATGATAGTTAATGGCTATTATGGACCATGATCATGGTAATATAATAAAAAAACTGATGAATAATTTTCTAAATTAATGATTTCAGTAAACAACATATACTCGTGAAAGTCATTTACTAAAATTATGGCGAAGTTTCTCCTTAATTTCAACAAGTAAAATCTTTTATAATTTTCTGTACTTATAACAATGATTTTTAGATTTCATAGAAGTTTACCCATATTAAAGCATATCATAAAATTACTTTCTTTTATTGACTCATAAAAGTTATTCATTCTTTATTTTAAAGAGAATATTCTTCATTAAATTTTTCCTTAAACAACAATGAAATTATTTTTATGAATGTGTTCAAAAGTTGCTGTATATATATACACAGATATAGCAATCACATCACAATTATAAGCAAGTGTAGACATTAGTTTGTATAATCATGGTTAGTAACAAATGTATAATACTTCATTTCATTTTTACAAATAATTTTTCAATTTAATTCACATATATTCATCTTGCAGGACTGGTTTATAACTGTGATATTTTTGATTGTATTTTGCAACTCATGGATTGCATTTGGTGAAAATACCTTTGATGTACTTAAATATGGTGCCAAAGGAGATGGCACTTCTGATGATACACAAGTATGTACATATTTTTCTTATAATTTTTCTTTTTTCAATACTTATTACTATATAAGTAATCTTTGTTTTAGTATATTATCTACATTAATTAACCTTAATACATTATTTTTTCTAAAGGCCTTTGAGAAAGCATGGAATGATTTATGTGGAGCAAATCAAGGGACTCCAACTCTTGTTGTACCATCTGGACATACATTTCTTGTGCATCAAACAATTTTCAAAGGTCCTTGCAAATCTAAAAATCTTCATATTAAGGTACACAAAATATACTATCTATCAAATATAGTTTATTTTTTTATGAATTGGATTAAATTTTGATAAATTTAATATTTATAAATAATGTAGATTGATGGAAATATACTAGCACCAAAGAGAAATGCATGGGGTTCATGTTCAAAAAGATGGCTTCATTTTCATACTGTCCATGGGATGACAGTCGATGGATCAGGAGTGATCAATGGCAGGGGTGATGATTGGTGGAAAAATGTAATGACATAACATACACATTAATTATATATATCAGATTATAATTTTTTTTAAATTTCAGAGAAAATATAGTTTAGTAAATAATCTAACAATATATTATATTATTTTTTGATTTTCAGTATAATGATCCCAAAGAATGTGTTGGATCACCCACGGTTAGAAAGTTTTTTCTTTTAAAATTTGTTAAAAATAAAATTATCTTATTTCTTCTATTTCAAAAGACTCACACTTAACTCATATGAATAGGCTTTATTATTTGAAAGATGCGATAAACTTCAATTAAGTGGACTCACTCATTTAAACGGACCTGGATTTCATGTATACATTGTCCATAGCGAAGACGTAACAATCTCAAATATTAATATAAATGCGCCAGCAGATAGTCATAATACAGATGGAATTGATATCTCAAATTCAATTAGGGTTAATGTTCAGGACTCTATAATACAAAGTGGTAAATATATATTATAATAAAAAATCAGAATTCTTTGTATTATAATGATTTTATAATTTCAATCTTTGGTTACTCATGAATTTGACTATATAGGTGATGATTGCATTGCTATTAAAGGAGGGTCACAATTCATCAATGTCACTCGTGTTACATGTGGACCTACTACTCATGGCATTAGGTATGTCAAGATTTTCTAAAATGTAAACCAACCATAACAAAATAATAATTGTCCTATCTTATATTTTGATGCAGTGTGGGAAGTCTAGGAGGTGGTAAAGATGAAGAATTTGCAGAAAGTATAACAGTCAAGAATTGCACATTCAATGGAGCTTCTAGTGCAGCAAGGATCAAGACATGGCCAGTAATGCTACAAATTTAGTTGAAAAATAAAAATTCTAAGTATTTTTTTAAATTTGATTCTTAAATTTAATCAACAAAAATTCTTTGTATTTTTTAAGGGCGGGAGTGGATACGTTAAATCCGTCATTTACGATCAAATCATAGTCAATAATGTAGTGAATCCTATAGAGATTGATCAACATTACATGGGGACTCCAGAAAAGGTTCATATTCTTTCTCTTTTACATCTTATTGATTTTGTTCATACTATATGATAAAGTGGAAAAAAATGTAAGATGATTTTTTTGTTGTTGCAGAAAGAGGCCCTTAAAGTGAGTGATGTAACATTTAGTAATATTCATGGAACATGCAGTGGTGAAAATCCTATTGTGCTAGATTGTGCTAAGATAGGGTGTGACAATATTAACTTGTCACAAATAAGCATTACACAAGTTAATCCAAAGAAGCCAAGTAAAACAATATGCAACAATGTTAAAGGGAAAACAAATGTTAATGTTTCACCTTCCTTACACTGCGTACAAACGTAAAGCAGTTTGTCATTTTATGTATTTCGTTATAACTTCCTTGAGCAGCTATTGCATACTTCATGTATTTTGAATAATAATAATAATAACAAGGTTTAGTAGTTTTTGAGTTTTTAGCTTGGATTTAAGACTTTGTACAACTATTTATGTTAAGCATGTTTTCAAAGTGAAAACCACATTTAAAGTTCTTCATGGTTTCAATCATATCATTGTTGAACACGCACTGGTTCCAGACTGTACAGACTTTCCACAATGTGGTGCAAATCTATTGAGTTCAAAATGGGTCATTCAATTCCAAACATTTTTTCAAGTTGTCCAGGAGGTTAGTGTTTGGAGTTATCCAAAAACCCGGGGAGAGGAGAACCAAACCATCTTTGTGAGCACACAATTCAGAAACAAATGTTAAGTGGTTTCAAGCATTCAATTCCAAATATTTTTTCAGGTTTTCCAGGAGGTTAGTGTTTGGAGTTATCCAAAAACACGGGGAGAGGAGAACCAAACCATCTTTGTGAGCACACAATTCAGAAACAAATGTTAAGTGGTTTCAAGCATTCAATTCCAAACATTTTTTCAGGTTTCCCAGGAGGTTAGTGTTTGGAATTATCCAAAAACCCGGGGAGAGGAGAACCAAACCATCTTTGTGAGCACACAATTCAGAAACAAATGTTATGTGGTTTCTCATTAACAATGGATACAGGAAGGGAGACATTGACAAGACCTTATTTGTTAAGAATGAAGGAGGAAAACTCATGGTTGCTCAAATATATGTGGATGATATTGTGTTTGGTGGAATGTCAGATCAGATGGTCGAACATTTTGTTAAACAAATGCAGTCTGAATTTGAAATGAACCTTGTTGGAGAGCTGACCTATTTTCTTGGGCTACAAGTCAAGCAGATGGAAGATTCTATCTTTCTATCTCAAAGCAAATATGCCAAAAACATTGTTAAGAAGTTTGACATGGAGAATGCAAGTCATAAAAGGACACCTGCTCCTACTCATCTGAAAGTCTCTAAAGATGAAAATGGTGTTAGTGTAGATCAAAGTCTCTACAGAAGCATGATAGGGAGTCTGCTATATCTCACAGCAAGCAGACCTGACATTGCTTTTGTTGTAGGTGTTTGTGCTAGATATCAAGTTGAACCAAAAGTCAGTCACATAAACCAAGTGAAAAGGATACTGAAATATGTCAATGGCACCAGTGACTATGAGATGTTGTACACTCATGGATCTGGATCTATGCTGACTGGATACTGTGATGCTGATTGGGCTGGAAGTGCTGATGATAGGAAAAGCACATCAGGAGGATGCTTCTTCTTGGGGAACAACTTAATATCATGGTTTAGTAAGAAACAAAATTGTGTGTCTCTGTCCACTGTTGAAGCTGAATACATAGCAGCTGGAAATAGTTGTTCTCAACTGGTTTGGATGAAACAGATGCTGACTGAATACAATGTCACGC
Source organism: Lathyrus oleraceus (assembly GCF_024323335.1). Classification (NCBI taxonomy): domain Eukaryota; kingdom Viridiplantae; phylum Streptophyta; class Magnoliopsida; order Fabales; family Fabaceae; genus Lathyrus; species Lathyrus oleraceus. The sequence goes on from NC_066584.1 coordinate 28,735,284, forward strand.
AAGATGTCATGACATTGTACTGTGACAACCTGAGTGCTATAAATATTTCTAAGAATCCTATTCAGCACAGCAGGACAAAACATATTGATATTCGTCATCATTTTATTAGAGAATTAGTGGAAGAGAAAATCATAGTCCTGAAGCATGTTGCTACTAAAATGCAGTTAGCTGATATATTTATAAAGGCTTTGGATGCTAATCAATTTGAATGTCTAAGAGGGAAATTAGGGATTTGTATCTATGAGAATTTATAGCAATTAATTTGGAGTGGAAAAGGTAATAAAACTATTGTCTGCCCACTTAAAATAAAGTGCCCCATTTATGGTAAATCATCACCTAGTATTGGAACTTCCATCTATAGCCTTTTCACACGCAACCTCTACTCAACCATTTACACCTTCCTTCAACTTCATCAACCTTCTCTGCTAGGGCAACAAAAACCTTTCCACAAGAACAACAAGATGTCACAACATCCTACACCACCTGGTTCTAAAACTACCAAACCTGCGCACAAAGATAGAACGCCCTCTATGGACTTTCTTCATGAAGATATTTTGGATGTGATTCCCCTGTCTGTCATTCCAGACGACGCTCCTAGTTCATCCTCCACTGCATGCCCTACTCAATTCTAAGAAGCATGATTCTACAAAGAAGGTGATTGACCTAGAAGATGAGAGTTCAGATGATGAAGATGATAACTTGCTTCATCACTTAAAGCCTAGTGTGGCTAAGAGGATGAAAACCAAAAAGGGTAGGTTTGTGGCTGAGATGATGATAGCCAAAACTGCTAAGAAGGCTACTGCTGTAGGGCCCTCAAAGTCTTGGAGCAAAGTGGAGGTGAAGAAGAGAAAAGTAAGAGAAAGTTCTGACTCAGATGAAGATGTCCCTGACATCTCTCCTGTCAAGAGGACAACTGTTAGGAAATCCCCTGCAAAAGTTGCTGCTGTACACTTGGATAATATTTCCTTCCATCTTGAAGATGGAGCAGCAAAATGGAAGTTTGTATTCCAAAGAAGAGTGGCTATGGAGAGAGAACTGGGCAAGGATGTTGTGGAGGTTAAAGAGGTCATGGACCTGATTAAAAACTGTTGGACTAATGAAAACTGTTGCTGGGTTAACTCAGTGTTATAAAGGACTAGTGAAAGAATTTGTGGTAAACATCCCTGAGGACATTGCTGATAAAAACAACAAAGAGTTTTGTAAGGTGTTTGTAAGAGGGAAGTGTGTCAATTTTTCTCCAACTGTGATTAATAAGTTTCTAGAAAGAGGAACAAAAGGTGCATGTGAACTGGAAGCCACATACAATAAGGTCTGTAGGGAAATAACTACAAGACAGGTCAAGGAGTGGCCTAGCAAGAAGCATCTCTGTGCTGGTAAGCTAACTGTGAAATATGCTATTTTGCACAAGATAGGGTCAGCAAATTGGGTGCCAACCAATCATATCTCTACAATCTCAAATGCTCTTGGAAGGTTCATCTTTGCTGTTGGAACCAAGATGAAGTTTGATTATGGTAGATTCATGTTTGAACAAATTGTCAAACATGCTTCTACAAATGCAGTGAAGCTGCCCATAGCTTTTCCCTAAATAATTTGTGGGATTATCCTGAGCCAGCAACCTGGAATTCTGAGCACAAATGATCTTCCTAGTAGAAGAAAACCTCCCCTATCAGTTCATTACAAATTGTTTGAAGGCATTCATGTCAATGACATTGTCATGACATCTGTAGGAGAATTGCCATCCAAGGCGCAGCGGAATTTAAAAATTTCTCCATTTAGTGATCCTTACGAATGGGCATGATCAGTGATAGAATCGTTACCTCTTGTGGCGATTCAAACCTTTGGTGCAGGTTTCTGATAATGATCAAAACCTTTGATACAGATCCACGGGGCGATCACGAACGTTGAACGATGACAACGTCTCTACTCAGTCCACACGAACGGATTCCTTCAATCGCAGTGCTAGCTGTTATGAATGAAGGCTTTGAGTGAGAGAGAGATACGAAATTCCAACTCTTCAGTTGTGTTGTCTGTCTCAGTGAGTGACAATGCTTCTACCCAAGGGGTTCTATTTATAGAACCACTTGTGTGAGCTTCAAGCCAAAAAGCCCACTTAAGTGCATTTTGGCCCATATCTCATAAAATGCCAAAATCACTTAAGTATTTGGCACCTTACCATATTTCGTATTCTACTTAAGTACACCGTATCTTACGATGTTCCTTAATTATTCTATCTCTCATCAATCCGTCCTTTGTGTGTGACCCTATAGGTTTTCGCGGCGTTGGCAATTATATTAAATCACGCATTTAACATAATAAACAGTGAGCGGTATCTAGCAACACATCACTGCTACCCAAGTCACGAAAATGTCATGTGATCTGAAAAAACCTCCTGTGATAATAATTATGTGTATAATTACTCCTTTGCCCTTATGTCTATATTGAACACAAGGTATAGACTGTGTCACCCTTGTCCAGTTCAATATTGGGCCCATAGACATTTATCCTGTTATGCAGGATTGGCAAATTCCATCTAGGACACTCATGTCCCTCAGCATGCTTCGTGGAGTACCCATCAACTGTCTTTATGGTTATCCAGTTACGGACAACGTTGGATCAGCAATAAAACACTCGACTCTACATCTAGGATCCATAGTGGTTTCAGGTCGAAGAGTGGTATACACTATTATCACCATGAGAATAACTTATGACACTTTGCATAACTTTCTATATAGTATTCTCATAGCGGGTCAATCCCGTATAAATATTACTCCTAATATTCATACCTATGTTTAAGACTTGATAACTCTTTATCCATGATCCATGAGATATGATCATCAGTCTACAAACATAATAGTCTTAATGCTTTAATGTTATCCCACTTCACATTAAAGCTCGACTACGGATACTTTAAGAACAGTGCCCTTATGTTTAATGTGTTCTCATGATTAAGTCACACTTAATACATTAAACGGACTATCTATTCTAGGGACTTTATTAATCAACCATAATAAAGAAAATACCTTTTATTATTAATAAATAATTCGATACAAGTACCAAAAGTATTGGCCTCTAGGGCTTACACCAACAACATCTGCTGTGAAGAAGCCAACCTCAAAAGGTGGTCTTATTGCTGAACTGAAAGAAACTTGTAAGGAATTGGATACTGGGATAAGGGTGGCAAAAGCCAGGAAAGAAGATTTGGAGGCTCTGATTGAAAGCTTGGAGCAAGCTGATAGAGATAATGTTGGACAGGCCAAGGAAACAGAAGCCCAAACCTCTAGTGAGAGGTCTGAATCTCAAGATGAATCAAGTGGCAGTTTTGGTTCTGAAGCTGATGAAGATGCAAGCTCCTCTGACTAGTTTTGGTGAAGTTGTCCCCCACTTTTCTGATGGTGTGTTGTTCTGGATATTCTGATGGTGGTTCTTTTGGCAGTCTTGTTCTGATGCCTTGTTATAATTTTTCTGGTTTTGTTTGTGTTTTCTGGATTTTTATCTTAGCTTGTAAAGCTGTGTATGTTTATGGATCTGTAACACCTAACAATATGCTTTGACATTCTGTGCGACATTCTGTTTGACTAATAGACATTTATTTTGTCTCATTGGTCTCTTTGGTCTCTTTTGGCTAAAAAGGGGGAGAAGTAGCTATATGCTATAAACAGATGACAGATGATATGTAGCTATGCTGTAAACAGATGGCAGATGATATTGAAGATGATGTATGTTGGAGATAATCTGTTTAACACATGTGTTGTTGAAGGAGATGTTATATGAGGAGGTGTATGTTACAGGTGATGTCTGTGTTGAGCAGACTGAGGAGGAGAAGGAGCACAAGCGCATGTGTGTTTAATATATGTTTACTAGTTGCTATCTTAGCTAGTAATGTGTGTTTTATAACTTCTGCTTCTAATACTGATACTGTGATTATACTCTTGTGAAACAAATGGTCTGATGTATGTTTTACCCAAAATTTGCCAAAGGGGGAGTTTGTTGGTTCTATGTGTTGGCAGCAATTTTGGTAAAACCTAGAGTGTTCACAAGTTGTCACAAGTGTTGTCTTGACATAAGATAACAGGTTCCTGCAGGATGTTTAAAATATGGATATGCAGGATTTTACTAAGATGTCAGACCCGATGTCATGACATCTGTATATAGAACATTCAGTCTGAATGTTATGTATTGTGTGATTGCGCTTTTTATGCCAATCTATGTATGATTGATGAGATGATTGAACGCGTCATTCAATCAGTAATTACAACCATATTGACTTATTTTCCAACGAGATATATTCAGCTGTCATAAGAAGATATGAATGGAAAATAGTTTTAGGGTTTTATGATGTCCAAGCCCAGCCAAACACTTCTATATAAAGGGCATGGAAAACCTAGTTTTAATACACAAGAAATAACGAACGAAATATTGAGAGAGAATAAGGGTTTTAGTCTTGTGTGGTCGTGTGTATTGTGAGCCATTCATTCATCCATAGATGATTGAATTGGACTGATTTTGAGTTGTAATTTGTCCATTCTAAACTTTGAAGCACGAGTGTGTGTTTACTTGGTTGAAGCTTTTAAGCAAGATCAAGTATGTATTCTTGAAGAGTCACTACGCCAAAAACTGGAATAGACAGCGCACCTTAGAGGGCGCTTTATTACAAAAGCGCACTCTAAAGTGAAGCGAAAAAATAAGGAGCGAACAACTGGAATAGACAGCGCACTTTAGAGGGCGCTTTTGTAATAAAGCGCCCTCTAAGGTGAAGCGAAAAAATAAGGAAGAGATAGAGGGACAACAATACAGGGCGCTTTTTAGAAAGCGCCCTCTAAGGTTACCCTTAGAGGGCGCTTTTAAAAAGGCGCTCTATAAGTCCATGTGCATTTCCAGTTTATAAAGCGCTTTTGGAAAGCCTTAGAGAGCGCTTTCATAAGCGTCCTCTTAGGCCCCCTTTAGAGGGCGCTTTTTTTCCACAAGCGCCCTCTAAGGTCCCCTTTAGTAAACATTAAAATTATAACATACTGCGCATTTTGTTATTTCACTCTCTGTTATTTTCGTTCTTTTTCACGTTAGGGTTCTCACTGCTACGATTTTCGCTACTTCTAAGGCGTTCTCCTTCCACCTCTGTTAGATCTACGACGTTTCCTCCTTCTATTAATTCATTGTTAGCTGTTCGATTTTGACACCATAGGTATTTTTCTAATCTTCATATTACTTGGTTTCCCTTCTGACGTTCGCTATTGTTCATTTTTGGTTTTATTTTTCTTGGTTCATACATTTATTGAGTATTCTCAACAATAATTATTGTGTTGCAATGCTAGCAATGGAGACTAGGCATTATGGGTTAAATTTCACCAACTGTTCCATTTGTTTCTCGATGTAGAAAAAGGAGGCAGCAATATCTAAAACACCTTCTACCAATCAAAGGTACACTATGCAGCTTATGAGTGTATTTATTCTAGCATACATAGCGTAGCTAGTAACTTAAGAAGTTTAGGTATGGATGTTATTTGATAGAGTAAATTAGAGTCGACTATTCTTCTGTTAGCTTTCAGTTAGACCATTATACAATTCTACATATATATTTTCTAGTCAATGTTTATCTTTTGTAAAAACTATATGATGATATATAACTATGCTACAAATTAGTGCATACCACTAATGCTTAATGCATGGTTCATACATTCTCATGCTATTGAAGTCAGAGATATCTGAAAATGTTGAGAAACTAACTCAATAAACCAAAATTGTTTTGGTTTTGGGTTGTTGTTGGAGACATGAATGCCCTGCACAGAGACTAACTCAATAAAGCGAAATTGTTTTGTCTCATCCCATTTTTGGTTTCTCTTCTGAAATTGTTTTTTGTTTATTCTAATTAGTAATGGATAATACATGGATGTCTTCCAATCGATTGTCGAGAGAGTACGGGAATGGGGTATCAGAATTCGTTAAGTTTGCCGTTGCGCACGCCGAAGACCCCCGTAGAATGATATGTCCTTGCTTGGGTTGTTGTTATGGGAAACGGGTTGACGCAGTTCAATTGACATCGCATCTAATGAGGCATGGAATTGATCGAAGTTATACATGTTGGAATTTGCATGGTGAGAAAAGTAACGAGAATGTTGAACCGGGGGATAGTACGACCTATGCCTCAAACTATAGTGGCGCAGATACATACGATTGTGATCGAGTTGAAGAGATTGCAGAAGCACTTGAAGGAGATCTTAAGGATTGTCCCGAAATGTTTGAGAGGTTGGTAAGTGATGCAGAGAAACCTTTGTATGATGGTTGCACTAAATTCACAAGATTGTCTGCGGTATTAAAGTTGTACAACTTAAAGGCGGGCAACGGATGGTCGGATAAAAGTTTCACAGAGTTATTAGCCCTTTTGAAAGATATGCTTCCTGAGGATAATGTTCTTCCCAATCGAACATATGAGACCAAAAAGATGTTGTGCTCTATTGGCATGAGCTATGATAAGATACATGCATGTCCAAACGATTGCGTTTTGTTTCGAAATGAGTATGCATCGTTAAATGAGTGTCCTAAATGCGGTGTCTCGCGATATAAGAAAAAGTTGTCTCCAGCAAAAGTCTTGTGGTATTTTCCTGTTATTCCGAGATTTAGACGCATGTTTCGTAGTGAAACCGATTCAAGACACTTGACCTGGCATGCAGATGAAAGAATTATAGATGAAAAGTATCGACATCCGGCAGATTCACCACAGTGGTTGAAAATTGATAATGATTATCCTGAATTTGGAGAAGAATCAAGAAACCTTCGCTTGGCATTATCTACTGATGGAATGAACCCACACGGTATCCAGAGTATCTCACACAGTACATGGCCTGTGATTATTATGATTTATAACCTACCTCCATGGCTATGTATGAAGCGTAAGTACATGATGTTGTCTATGTTGATTTCTGGACCTAAACAACCAGGGAATGACATAGACGTGTACTTGAAGCCCTTAATCGAAGATTTAAAGATTTTGTGGGAGACCGGTGTGGAGGTTTATGATGGATATAGGAAAGAAAGTTTCAACTTGAGGGCGATGTTGTTTGGCACAATTAATGATTTTCCAGCATACAGAAATCTATCAGGGTATAGCATAAAAGGTCAATGTGCGTGTCCTATTTGCGAAGATAAAACAGATTGGAAGCGCTTGGAGTTTGGTCAGAAGAATGTCTTTCTCGGTCATCGGAGATTCTTAAATTCAAATCATCACTACCGTGGATGGAGAAAGGCATTCAATGGAGAGACAGAACAAGGCAGAGCTCCACCTATATTGACGGGTGATCAAATTTTTGAAAAGGTGAAAGATTTGGATACTCAGTTTGGCAAGCCTTTTGCCCACACACTTGTCAAAAGTGGGTGGAAGAAGAGGTCAGTTTTTTTTGAATTGTCGTATTGGAAGTCCTTGTATGTGAGACATTTTCTTGATGTTATGCATATTGAAAAAAATGTATTTGAAAGTGTTATTGGCACGTTACTCAATATACAAGGAAAGTCTAAGGATGGCCTTAAGGCAAGAAAGGACTTGATCAAGATGAGAATATTATATCAAATGATTCATATATTAGAAATGATCATAATGAGGGTATTTGGATCAATCCAACCGTCCGTGTTGTTAAGAGACATGTAGAACATATTCCAACCAAGAAAAGAAAGAGAACTTAGTGAAAAAGGTACAGGTCAAATGATTTTAATTGTTTCTTTATTACAGGTAAAATGGCTTTTATTACAGCAAATCGAGTCAGTTGCATAAAAAAAAGGTATAAACACAATTATATGATATTTATGCATAGAAAATGTTAATTCTTGATCTTATACTTCACCTAACTAATTTTATGATATTTTAGGTTCATGCTATTGATATTGAACAAAAAGAGGTTGTTGCTAAGAAGACTGCGGCTAGCAAAAAAAACATACATCTCAGAGATGCTTTTGCTACTTAGTTTTATTTCTTTTTAAGTTATGAATTGGTTGTATATTTAGAATCTTTAGAAGTTAAACGATTATATATCAGTGGATTGTTGTATATGTATGGATTGTTGTATATAAGGCTTGTTGAATGCAATGTGTGAAAAAGGGCTTCAAATTATACAGTTTTAGGTGTACTGCTTCAATATACAGGTTGTCTAAAATAAATAAAAAAATATAGCGCTTTTTAAAAAAAAAAATTAAATAACCACCCACTTTAGAGGGCGCTTTCCAAAATAAGCGCCCTCTAAACCCTTTAAATTTCCACTTTAGAGGGCGCTTTCCAGTAAAAGCGCCCTCTAAACCCTTAAAAGTTTCCATTTTAGAGGGCGCTTTCCAGTAAAAGCGCCCTCTAAACCCTTAAAAGTTTCCACTTTAGAGGGCGCTTTCTTTAAAAAGCACCCTCTAAAGTGGCCCTTAAAGGGCTTAAAGAGCCACTTTAGAGAGCGCTTTCACCAGGAAAAAAAGCGTTGTCTTTACCTATGCCAGCGCCAGATTAGAGGGCGCTTTAAAGCGCTGTTATAGGCCAAAAAAACGTCTTCTTTTCCCTTATTTGGCGTAGTGAGTGTCTTCTTTTCATAGTAATATTTGTTTTACATCACTGCTGTGATTGAGGGGGAGTGAGTAGGATCTCATATCTAGGAGTTCTTAGATAGAATTCACACGGGTAGAGATTAGGTGAAAAGACTGTAACTTGAAATTGTTTACTGAGAGTCTTTGAACTAATTTTGTTTAGTGGATTTCCTTCCTGGCTTGGTATCCCCTAGACGTAGGTGAGTTTACACGGAACTGGATTAACAATTGCTTGTGTCACTTGTATTACTGTTCTTTATCTTTTATCCTGTTTATATTGTTCAGATATTAGTATCGTGACATTACCTTCGATATCTTATATCTGATACCAGAATTTCACAAGACTTGGAAGCTGATTGAGCTTCCAAAGGACAAGAAAGCCATCGACGTCAGATGGATTTTCAAGGAGAAACTGAAGCAAGATGGATCAATCGGTAAACACAAGGAAAGGTTATTGGAAAGAGGTTTTTTTATAGAAACCTGGATTAGACTACTCTGAAGTGTTTGCTTCTGTAGCGATACGTGAGAAAATCAGACTGGTGATTGCGATAACTGCTAACAGGAATTGGTCTTTGATACATCTGGATGTGAAATATGCATTTCTGAACGGTCCATGGTAAGAAGATGTATATGTGTCACAACCTCCTGGATTTGAGAAAAAGAATCAGGAAGGGATGGTGTACAAGTTGCATAAAGCCTTGTATGGACTGAAACAAGCTCCTAGAGCTTGGAATATGAAAATAGACTTATTTTTCAAACTCCAAGAATTCAGAAAGTGTGAGATGGAGTATGGAATTTATGTTCAGCATAATTCTGAAGGTAATATGATCATGTTATGTCTCTATGTTGATGACATATTGCTAATAGGGAGTTGTGAACATGAGATAGCTAAGTTTAAGAAGGCGTTGATGAATGAGTTTGAGATAACGGATCTAGGAAATATGGCTATTTCCTAGAGATGGAGTTTATGTACTCTGAGAAGGGTGTCATTTTACATCATCTGAAATATGAACTTGAGCTTCTGAAGAGATTTGAGTTGTTGAATTGTAAGGATCGTGTCACACCTGCAGAAATAAATCACAAATTGTATTATGATTCTAAAGGTGGCGATGTAAATGCTACAACTTGCAAGCAGTAGGTTGGCTCTATGAGATATTTGTGTAATACGAGACTTAATATTTGCTATGCAGTTGGATGGTTAGTAGGTTCATGAGTAAATCAAAATGGTTTCATTACCAAGCTACTGTTAGGATTTTGAGGCATATTAAGGGGACTCTGAAGTATGGAATTTTGTTCCCTTATGGAGAAAAGACTAATGTAGAACTGATGTGTTACTCAGACTCTAATTAGTGTGGAGACAGGGTTTGACAGAAGAAGTACTTTTGGATATTTGTTTAAGTATCTGGAAAGTCCTATTTCTTGGTGTTCCAAGAAGCAACCAGTTGTTGCTTTGTCAACCTGTGAAGCAGAATATATTGCATGTGTTGTGGTTGCATGCCAAACTATTTGCCTTTTGAATTTACTGCAGGATCTAAAGATCAAGGTAAACAAGCCTCTGAAGCTGATGATTGATAACAAGTCTGTAATCAATCTTGCCAAGAAGTTATGCAATGTAGCACCCAGAAGCAACTGACAAATGTTATGCATTGTAGCACCCAGAAGCAACTAGCAGTTCTTGCGAAAGTGATCAAGACTTATCAATTTCTTCATTTAAGGGATGAAATTGGTGTTATTAGTTTTGATTAGTTAAATCTTGAATTAAGGGATAATGTTGAAGGATAACTCAGTATTTTAGTATTTCGTCTACGTGACATTATTATTTATGTATATATAGTATTGTAGTTGTCAACAATTGTATCCACTAAGTATTGTAGTGCAATTATTTTGTTGTAATTATTTTAACAAAGTAGTGAAAGTTTGTTATTCTCTCTTCTCTCTCTTCTTACATTTTTATTTTCTTCATCTTATGCACCAACACAGTTCACATTCAATGCTTAAAACAATGGTAAATGACATTTTTTATTTATTTTTTATAATATACTAATATAAATTTATAAATTATTTTTAAAAATTAAATTGAAAGCACCAAATCCGAATAAAAATGGAAGGAAATATTAAAGCAGTAGTTATTTCCTTAGTGGAAAAAAATATGAGTTTGTTATAGAAAAAGTAAAATAAAAACAATGGCTTATGTAATTATGTTATTTTACATCCTATGTAAGGTTACAAGTATTAAACCTTATGATATGATTATTTTATTATTTATTATTAACAAATAAAACTGACTACTTCTTTATTTATTATACAGAATCTCATCAGTAAATTTTTCCTTATTAGCTAAAAAACAATTGAATTATTTTTATTAAAAGTGTACAAAAGCCATTCTATATATATAGGGGGTATAGCCATTACAATTGTACACCATACTAGTTTGCATAAACAATCATTGTCAGAAAATATATATCATGGTTAGTAAAATTGTATAATAGTTCATTTCATCTTTCAAGTAATTTTTCAATTAATTAATATATTCATCTTGCAGGACTTTCTTATAACTAGCCTCTTGGTATTTTCTACTACATTTTGCAACTCATGGAATATTGCATTTGGTGAAAATAACTTTGATGTACTTAAATATGGTGCCAAAGGAGATGGCATTTCTGATGATACACAAGTATGTACATCATATTTTTTTCATTCTACATTACTTATCTATATAAATAATCTATGTCTAAGTATATTATCTAAATTAATTAATGTCAATACATTATTTTTTTTCTAAAGGCCTTTGTGAAAGCATGGAATGATTTATGTGGAGCAAATCAAGGGACTCCAACCCTTGTTGTACCATCTGGACATACATTTCTTGTGCATCAATATATTTTCAAAGGTCCTTGCAAATCTCAAAATATTCAAATTAAGGTACATAAAAATATATTATCTATTAAATAATTGTTGAATTTTCACCTCATAGATTTAATATTTTGCTAATTAATGCAGCTTGATGGAACTATACTAGCACCTCATAGAAATCAATGGGGTGCATGCTCAAAAAGATGGCTTCATTTTATTGATGTTCATGGGATTTCATTTTATGGATCAGGAGTGATCGATGGTAATGGTGAAGATTGGTGGAAAGATGTAATGACATAAACAAACACATTAATAATATATTGGATTATAATTTAGTAAACACAAGTAATCTAACAATGTTTTTTATTTTATTTTATTTTTTAAAATTTGCAGTATGATTCACCCAATCAATGTAAAGGATCACCTACGGTAAGTAAATTTTTTTCCTTTTCAAACTTGTTAAAAAGAAAATTATATTTTTTCATTTTTTTATCATCTAAATTACGTGGAAAAAAATTCAATTACGATACGAACAAATTCCAATATATGTTGGGCAGGCTTTACTATTTGAAAGATGTGACGAACTTCAATTAAGTGGGATCAGTCATATAAATGGTCCTGGATTTCATTTACACATAGTCCATTGCAGAGATGTAACAATCTCGAATATTAAAATAAACGCACCAGCTACTACTCACAACACTGATGGAATTGATCTCACAAACTCGGTTCGGGTTAATATATACGACTCCGCGATACAAGGCGGTAAATATTGTTTCTTTTAAATAATGATTTTAGGATTTTCCATTGTTGATTAACCATGAGTTTTACGATATAGGTGATGATTGCGTTGCTATTAAAGGTGGATCACAATTTGTCAATGTCACTAAACTTACATGTGGACCTACTACTCATGGCATTAGGTATGTCAAAATACTCTAAAAAATTAAAATAAAATAAAAAACTAATTAACTATACATTTGGCATTTCTTATGTTTTGATGCAGTGTGGGGAGTTTAGGAGGTGGTGAATCTGACGAATTTGCAGAAAATATAAACATCAAGTATTGCACATTCAATGGAGCTGTTAGTGCAGTAAAAATCAAGACATGGCCAGTAATACTACAAATTTTATTGAAAATAAAAATATTTTATATATTTATATTTGAATCTTAAGTTTAATAAAAAAAAATTCTATTCATTTTTTAAGGGCGGAAAAGGATACGTCAAATCTGTCGTTTTTGATCATATCACAGTCAATGAAGTATACAATCCTATATACATCGATCAACATTACATGAAAACTCCGGAAAAGGTTGATATCCTTTCTCATCTGTTTTGTATTAATTTTGTTTATGGATTACGGATAGTATGATTGATGATTGAGATGTATTTTTTTGGTTGCAGGATCAGGCACTTAAAGTGAGTGATGTAACAATTAGTAATGTTTATGGAACATTCACTAGCGACCAACCTATTGTGCTAGATTGTGCGAGGATAGGGTGTGACAATATTATCTTGCAAGATATAAAGCTTGACGCAGTTGATCGAAGGAAGCCAAGTAACACAATATGCAATAATGTTAATGGGAGAACAGATGTTAATGTTTCACCTTCTTTACATTGTGTGCGAACGTAAAGATGTTTGTGATTTTCTGTATTTCATTGTTAAGAATTATATGGAAGTTTACATACTTCATGAATTATGAATAATACAGTTATTTATATATAAGGAAATCAAGTGGAATTTGAACCCAATGTTAGAAGGGTTTAATTCAAATTCAATACTGGTCAACAAAAATATCTATAATATTCATTGTGCATTGTTTTCTTCTTTTGATTTTGTTTATTATAGAAAATTTGTAATTGAGACGAATAAGGTAAAGGTGATAAAAAGATAGAGTAAGTGTTTAAGTGGGAAAAAAAAGTTTGAATCATAGATATGCAAATAGGGCATTACTATTTAATTTTAAAATGTGAAATAAGTGTAAAGAGTTTTAATAATTCTTTTTTAATATTTTCATCTCTAAGAATGTCTGTTCTTAGTAATTTCGTGGATGAAAAATTCTCCACTTTCAAACTACTCACTTTCTATGTAATCATTCATGAAGGTCAACATTAAAGTCATAGATAAAATTCTCTATTTATAATTATAAGTTAAATTTGAAAGAATTATTTGATAAATTTTTTAATATTGATATGGATTTGATATTTGAAGTTAAAATTTTAGAACATATAACCGCTATATTTTAAAAAAAATATTATTTAAAAAAAATATTGATAGGCAAAAATAATATAGATACAAAAAATAAATAATTATTAGTATATCAAAATATAATAAGTTGTATTTTTATAATTACTTTTACATAATCAATTATTTCTTTTTTGTGAACGATTTAAGTAGTGATAATGTTATCACTTTTATTAAGAGACTAAAAATTATTTTCATTTTTATAGGAATTAAATTAATTCTTATAATTTTTTATCGAATCATTTAAAAATTGATTAATTTTATTTTTTTAGGAATTGAATAATCTCTCATAATTTTTTATCGAATTATTTAAAAATTGATTGATTTAATATTTTTATTGAAATAAGTGTACGTAATAAAAAATAAAAAGAAATTTTAATAGTTTGAGTTTTGTCATATGTTGAATCTATTAAGAATTTAATTGAAATACACTGACAGTGTAAAAGAATTTT